>NC_135153.1:17389173-17697767 GCF_050948215.1 Halictus rubicundus | reverse complement strand
ATGAGCAAGGTCTCGTCGTCTAGAGCAGTGACGAGGCTGTCGGTGCAGGTGTTCGTGTTCTCGATGCTGATCTTGATGCTGTCATCTTTGTTAAGCCGTGGATGATTGTTCGCGGCGGGGTTATTACCGGCGTGGCAGTTATTGTTGTTATTATGGTTGTTGTTGTTGTTGTTATTGTTATTATTGTTGCCGCCCTGCTGCTGCTGCTGGCCGAGGTGGTGATGGGGTGAACGAACGGATTCGGTGCTGCTGGTGTGCAAACTGACCCCCGTAGGCGCTCTTCCGTTCACCAGACGTAAACTCGGTGCCCTTCGACCTCCACCTCCTCCTCCACCCCCACCAGCGTTCGTCACAGAACGGCCGCCACCGCCGCCACCCTCGCCCTCCCTGCGATCAGAAAGAAAACAAAAATTTAAAAGAAAATACACGTTCGTTTTTCAATGAAAAATCAAGGTGCACACGTGTACAGAGAGAAAAGGCTGCTCGCTTTGTTACCTGCCTGCGCTATTTTCGAAAAGGCGCAACGACGTTTCAAGAATTTTCTAGGTCCACCAAAATTTTGGTAGGACCTCGATTTTCCAACTCCCGATTTTCCAAAGCCCGTGATTTTCCAACCCCCCGGTTTCCAGCCTCCCGATTTTCTGAGCCCCCGATTTTCCGAGCCCCCGATTTTCCAAGCACCCAATTTTCCAAGCACCCAATTTTCGAAGCCCACGATTTTCCACCCCCCGATTTTCCGAGCCCCCGATTTTCCAAGCCCCCGATTTCCCAACCCCCCGATTTTCCAAGCCCTCAATTTTCCAAGCCCCCAATTTTCCAAGCCCCCAATTTTCCAAGCCCCCGATTTTCCAAGCCCCCAATTTTCCAAGCCCCCAATTTGCCAAGCCCCCAATTTGCCAAGCACCCAATTTTCCAAGCCCCCAATTTTCCGAGCCCCCGATTTTCCAAGCCCCGATTTTCCAAGCCCCCAATTTTGCAAGCCCCCGATTTTCCAACCCCCGATTTTCCAAGCCCCCGATTTTCCGTAAATAGATAAATCTAAGGCGATCCGTATATCAGGGTGGTCGCGTTTATCATCGAGGCATTGGTGACATATATCGAGAAATCACCATACTTTGCAGTGTTCACTGGAAAATTTGTAGTTCTGGGTCAAAATGGTCATCTTGTAATCTTGTAGCGTTATGGGACAAAATGGAAAGTAGAAAATAGGAAGGAGGCTTGGCGGAAGGTACGGGGATAGCAAGGCGTCGAAATCTCCGTGCTCGTGTTGGTGACCGATTTCGTCGGCGAACGAGCAGCGAAATCGTCGCGGAAGGAGCAACGATTTTATCTTAATAGTGATCGGTACACATATCCCGTCCTTAGTCGGCACGTTCTAATAGTTACCCTTGGAGCCGTCCGACCGAAGCGGCTCGTTTGCAAAACTGTCCTCGACTCTTGTTCCACTTCTTAATCTTTCCATCTCTCGACTCGTCCTTGCGATTCTGGACACTCGCGGCTTATCGCCGGGTCTTATCGATCTCGACAAATTGCCCGCAGATTCTCTCGTTACTCCGGCGAACTTTGTCCGAATCGATATCCTCGAACCGTTGCTCCGAACGATTACGAGATCGCGACGACGAAACTCCCGGATTATCACGTTCCATTCCGGACGAACGAACCATGCTACACTCGCCGGATTCGCCTAATCACGACGCCAAAAATGACTCGAGAATCTTTTGGAAAATGCACGCCCTAATTATTTTATTTTCTGTAAGATACCGGTCTCAAGAGCGTTACAAATGAAATGCGTAACTAGAACGACTAATAAGTAATAGTAATAATAAAATATTTTTAATTGTTGATAATATAAATATTTTATCGAGTTTATTTCGCGTGATCTATTCATCCTTAGTGACTGTTAAGTTTCTGTGTTTTATAATCGTCTCGCTCGCCTCAAGTGTGTTTATTTTAAAACTAGTTTATAATAGACCCTTTAACAAACTCTTGACACGTTGTCGAGTTAAAAATTTTCGCTGATGACAGAATGATTGCGAGGACTGATCTTTATGTATAAAATCCGCAAATTTTACGAAGTACACGAAAATCTGTACCCGTTGATAAAAATTAATATATATTTTTCGGAAAATATTTGAATTAACCGAACGATCTTTTCTGCTGTTCTGATTTCCACGAAACGAATTGCGAATGATGATTGCAGATCTTCATGCGAAATAAAAATTGTTTTTAGAACATGAAAAATATCGTTTGAAATGATAATGGTTTCAAGATGGCGGTGTAAAATCGTTTGTGGTGAAGGGGAGGGGGTGGGGGATCGAAGAAACCGTCGAAATGATTTCATTTTGTTTTTCGTAGAAGAGTTTAGAACTTTCCCAAGGATTCTGAAACCGGGATCGTTCGGGACACATTTATCGACGATGAATCGACGGTTGACGGGAAAAACAGCCTTCCGATGAGGCCAGATCGCAAGAAGATCGAACGACAAGGAACCTGGCATAACGATCACGGTATGCTGCGATCGACAGCTCGTTTGGCAGAAAACGATTTCTTCTGCGGTTACCCGTGATCGTAATTCCAGATAAATGTCTGCCATCGACGATACCGCGACGTTTCGCAAAACCTTCTTCTGCTCCTCGACTATTCTTTCTCCGACCTTTCCTCGAGCAAACACGATTTCGACTCGCCGATGCTCCCTGCGGTCGATATGATAATAGCGAGCGGAATTAAATCTCGCGATACGATCTAATTTATGGAATGACATACCGCGAAATCAGTGGGAATCGCATGGTCGAAAATAGACAATTTAAATGCTCCACAAATCTGTCCAGAATCGTTGCTGTATGTACGCGTGTCACAATCAAATCCAATTAATTTCAACAACAGTAATTTAATCTCTGCATCGCAACGGTTAAACCTCCATTCTAAACGGGAAAATAAAATTTCCCTGAAATATTAATGGACACCTGAATTTTAAACAAAAGTGCGTTTCCCCGAGGGGTGGAAGGTTACAATACGCTGTCGTTAGATCGTAAACAATATTAAATTTAATTGTAGATTGCGATTCTTTGTTCGATTTCCGGCGAATGGATGAAAAGCGGCAGTCGCGCAACGTTTGCAACGTTTGCAACGTTTTCGTGTCCCTCCGCTTTGACGACGTAAGAGCAACCGAAGGCGGAATCACCTTGACCTTATAATTACGCGGACAATGTATGTTAAATCGTTAAATAACAATTTCATCGCGCGTCCCTCTTGCGACGAGCGTGAACGCGTTCGCCGCCCAGCAAGGCGTTGACGTTTTGCCTCGCGACAAGTGTACGCGTGGCGATTTGTATTCCGTGAGCGTCGCCAGGAGTCCCTTGATTCACCGCTAATAAATATTCATCGGCGTACTTGAAACTGACCTCAGAGAATTGGACGGCATTATCGTGTGTACACTTCGAGGATTCGATGATTATTACTCGCGATTACTCGCGAATATGCGCGAACCGATTCGTACCGGCGCACGGTGGTCTGCAAAATGCTGAACCGTGGTGGAAATTGAAAATTTCACGAAATCACTCGGAAAATTAGTAACTAAGGGTTCTCGACGTCGCTGATGACGAATCTGACGTCGAAAATTCAAAGTGGGAGATTTTACACTGTAACAGAAATTAAAAACTAATTTCCACTTTCTCGAGAAAAATACTATCGATGTGATAACTGCAAGTAAAACATGATGAACAAAACAAAAAGAAAATTAGATCTATCGAAAACGATTTTGAAAATTTGGTCACCTTTTCGCGGTTTCCAGACCACAAAATTTACATTTGCATTCGTAGAATTTTTTCGAAATGAATGTTCTGAATAATATGGCCCATGTATTCATTTCCATTTTCTCGACAAAAATATTATCGATGTAATAACTGCAAGTAAAATATGATGAACAAAATAAAAAGAAAATTAGAAGATGCATTGAAAACGATTTTGACAATTTGGTCACCTTTTCGCGGTTTCCAGACCACAAAATTTTCATTTGCGTTCGTAAAATTTTTTCGAAATGAATGTTCTGAATAATATTGCCCATGTATTAATTTCCATTTTCTCGACAAAACTACTATCGATGTGATAACTGCAAGTAAAACATGATGAACAAAACAAAAAGAAAATTAGAAGATGTATTGAAAACGATTTTGAAAATTTGGTCACCTTTTCGCGGTATCCAGATCACAAAATTTTCATTTGCGTTCGTAGAATTTTTTCGAAATGAATATTCTGAATAACATTGCCCACGTATTCATAAAAATTCTTAATGACAATGGAAAATGTATTTTCACCCAAATTTTACTACAGAACTTTCAAAAATGCAAGATCTCTTCGACACTTATTATTTTAAAATAGCAAAAAGTCGTTGTAAACGTAATTTCCTGTCACTTTTATAAAACAATATATACCAGTGACTTGCTCGTCACAGATGGACATGTAAAACGTATAGTGTCTTGTCATTTGCCGCGCTGAGACGTCTTCCCAGGGACAGACAAAGACTAAATTAATTAATAAAATCGCTCTCATTCAGGGGTCGGTGGAGGGTGCGCTCGCGTGAAAAAGAGGGCTGTTTATCACGGTTCTGAAAAGAATCATTGTTCCCGGTGTAAGTTCAAGCCGAGACGTCCGGACGGCGACCGTTAATAGATGTTTCCTAGCGACATTCACGGCGCAGACAGCGAATAATCTTTCAACGGAGACAAAGTACGAGAGAGAGAGAGAGAGAGTAGGGACAGAGAGGGGGAAGAAGAGGGGCGGTAGGGAGAGGGGAGGGGAGTCTACCAAGAATCCCTGGGCACAAGTGGGAACGCGGGATCCTTCGGGAAGACAATGGACACGCACGATTTGAGAACGGCCGAGAGAGAACGACCCAGTTTCGCAGAGCGAATCGGAGCCGAATTGTTACCATCTATCGGAACCGGCCGAGCAAAACCTTATTGTGATCATTCTTACGTAGCAGCTCGGAGCCGGCGACGCGCGCCCGACCCGGCCACTTTGATCGAACGCTAATTATCCTTTCCCCAATTAACCAGCTCCGATACGGGCCGCGAACAATACAGGGCTGGGGGATACATACGGGGACGAAGGGGTGGGGGGGAGTGAGGAGAACGCGGATGGGGATGGAGAGGATGCGCGAAAATAGCGACGAGTAGCGGCGGTCTCACCTTGTGTGCGAGGGCTCTGCGTTCCGCGCACGTTTCACTTGCAGGCTCGAGAGAAAACGGTGGACGGGTCAGGGAGACGAAATACGGCCGACAGATATCTGAGACACGCGAAAGGGACCCTGGGAGAGGAAAACGCTGGGAAAACAGCACGAAGCTGCGAGGACCCTCCTGCTTTTCCCTCCGAGGCTACCGTTACGCGGATTTCTCTATATATGTCGTCAAGACCTCCACGATAAATGTCGCGGAATTATCCCCACTACCGCGAGGTATACCCCGTGAGGGGCCCCGAAGCTCGAGAGGCCTCGGCAAACATAACACGGCTCGGGTATGTCTCCTGGTTGATACACGACGCCGGCAAGACCCGTGTCGTTGACATATATCGAGAAATCGCTGGAGTACCTCGCTTGAAGATACGTGCGAGGACCAACAGTTGTGCAACGAAAGAGGTAACCATAAGGTTCCCACTCCGCATTTCACCTACCACCATAATCCCCACCACGAGTTGCGGGAAGTTCTGATCACTCGTGGTGGGGATGGATAGTATGCGAGGGACGAGGTTGCAACGAGTGAGGTTCTACTGTAGTTGAATTAAAATTGGCCTCTCCTATGTCTGTTTGCACACTATACAATGGTCTGTCGTCTCTTTAGCCAAAAAAATGGGACCACTTTTAATTTCCAAAATTTTTGGTGCATTTAGTGAAGCTTCGGAGGATATTTATAATTGTGCTTTATATTGTTGCTAATGTATAAAAATAGACCATTTACAATCTTCCAGAATTTCTAATTGTTTGGCTGTATCTTGCACTCGGCGCTATTTTAACCGATTAACGCACAGTTTTTTTTTTAAACCGGCCAAAAATTTTTGATATACTGCGCTTTTGTTCCATGGAAAAAGGCTATATTTTATTCTTGAATAAATAAGTGTTATAGCTTACAATCCCATGTAAATGATAAATATCAATAAATTGAGTTGAATGTTATTTTTAATTCTCGATTATATTCGAGTGTGAAAACTTATAGCAGCATAAAATACAACGCCGCTCGAATTATCTCGAGTGTGCACAGTTTGGCCTGTTTAGCGCGCTCGAATTAACTCGAGCGTACAAGTTAAGGGGTTAATTCTGAAACTATCATAAATTTTTCTTCCGTCTTCCGAATATTTTCATTTTATTCATACGAAACTGATCCGATTTTCGCATATAATATTTAAGTGTTTAGCAATCTATTCGATGGAAATTTTGTAATGTAACAAATATTTTGTGATATTTTTTCGTGATTTCTTTGAAATAATGCCGCAACAATTTTTGGTGGCGCTTCAGAGTCACCAGTCGAGTGCAAAGGGTTAATATTGCAGAGTCCAATGTGAAATGAAATGTTTGAGATACTTTAGAAAAATGGTTGAACGGTCTTTGCGTTTCAGTTATGAAAGAGGAGTTTGAAAGTGGGACGTGGACATATTCGCGGAATGTATTTTCTGGACATTTTAGTATTTCTTGCGAGCGCACTTTAAACACAAAGACGGGTTAAGTGTAACCCGGTATCGGTAATGCGGGGGCTAATTAATCTTCCCCCATCTCTTAGCTCAGCTACAGTTGCTGGACAAGATATAGTAAACTAGTAACCTCCAGAGTACCGTCATCATTGACGAAGCTGGGGCAACAGCTACGTGTGCACAGTATACAGAACGTCCTATTCAGCGCGACACAACACAAATAGCGAACGATTTCTTGTGAAAATATAAGACCTAATACGCCTAATAATAGGCTAACGAAAGACAAAATTTTATTCTATTGAGAAATTATAAAACTAATTGATAAAAATTTTTATTAGAATATAATCCGATTTTTCCTATTGCCCTTAATTAAACGGAAATGCTGTAAATGTTATAAATAAATTTGTTACCGAATAATCACGAATTAGTGGAGCAAGTTAATTAGTGAAAGTTTTCTTTCGGTATTAGAAGGGCGTGACCCATTATCAGGCGCGGACTAGTCAGATAAAACAGTTTATAGCACTATTGCCGTAGTCGGCGGTGTTTCAAAGAACTCGCATGATTCTCGTTTTTCGGTAATAACGATGTTGACTCTCGGGCATAGTTTGTACGAATTAGCGAAATGAACAAATAGGTTAGATCACTATTATACGATCGCTCGTGTATTCGCGAAATCACATTTTATGATACTGTTTTGCTTTGCATTCGAGGAATAGCCCTATTCGTGGATATACTAGGATTACTGACAACGAGATACGTTAATGTCCCATATTAATACTTTTAGCGTCAGGTCTACTAAAAATGGGAGGCAGAGTTGTTTGTCAGGTTTTGCAAATAAATTTTTACGTGTGAGAAATTGGGCTCTGCAAAATGTTAAAAGTGTGAAAGAGCAGTATAGAAAAGTAAGTATTATAATAGTAAGTAAGTAGTATTATAATTCAATGAATAAAATTTTATTCAATAATTTATTTTTATTTATTCGTAAGGTTAGTAATCAGGTATTGTAATCCTGAGGGGATCAAAAATAAAGTACTACTTTTTATTTGTTCAATAAATTATTTTGACAGTATAGAATTTTTTAACGGGCACTCAAAGTGTTAATGGCTTCGATTAGGCTGCAAATCCATTGTTTGCTCCACAAGGAATCTTTTAATCTAGGACGGAACATCTTCTTTCGGTTTGTTGTCTGCACAAGAAACTATCAAAGTGTAAACTTGTGTGATTCACTGTTTTCTTGATCCGAAACGGAATCCACCCTAAAACCAATTACGGTTTTGTCAAGCTGTGTCGGCCCTCTGGGGCCTAATTTTACGAGTTCGTTACACCTTGTCCACCGACTATACATTTAACGTAATACCATCATCTCCGAAGCAGTAAACCCAACGGGACCATAAAGAGTATGGTTCGGCTTCGGAGGTTAACAAGCGGTATCATGCCAACGGGGAACCGGCGCGACGTCTAGTTCAGTATTGTACACAATGTAGCCATTATTTCGGTTATTTTGCAGTTTAGACCTGTTCATTGTTCATTGTTGACACGTTCAATACGACCCTGAGCTCTTGAGCCTAGTGACTTTTCACGTTTCTCTACGATTCGAATCAGTTCGAACTTTCTCGGCACCATAAAAGACTGTTTCAAACCCTGCAAGCTTAGAATTTATCTAAATTATGTCTGTTCAATCCATCCAATCTGCTCAATAAACTTTTTCAATTACTGCAGACTGTTTTAACCCATTTGCATCATTACCGTGCATAAACGCTCAATTTTCCTGGTCACTATCACCGGAACCGTATGCATACGCTCAACTTTGTTGGTCCCTATCATTATTGGTTAGTTAAAAAATATAAACGGAGGGTGTTGTTGGAGATGAAAGTAGTAATTCTGATTTTTTCTTATAATGCGGAAATATGAAGTTCTTTTACTTCTAGTCATTTTTGTACTCAAATATAATGAAGAAGAAAAAGTTTGGTGATGAAGACCTTGTTTTCATATTTCCTTACGGTGCAAATGGGTTGAACGTCTAGGTTTTACAGTTTATATAAGTTATTCTTGCTAATTTATTTCAACGACGTCTTCAACATTTTATGACTGTTCTTTAGGAGGTTCTACAGCAGAGCTGCTCAGCGTCTGCCCGTACGGGCAGCGGTATTCTTGCCCCGGGCGTACACAGAACGGCGGGCACGAAGCCACGCCCCTGCGGGGAAGGCCGCATGTATTTGCCGCACGCGTTGTCACAGCTACGTGGCGTGCTACGGCCTACCCCCACTCTGCTGAGTCACGTGCCCGTAGCTATGCCCACGGGCATCTGCGGGCGCCCTTGCCCTCTGATCCACAGAATCGTCGATCGAACGAGCAAAAAATCTCCGAATTCCATCAAAATGTCACAAACACGTCACGAAACGTTTCACCATAAAACGACTAGAAATTCCATCCGCGGTAGAGGGGGGATAAATTTGTCCGAAACATCTCGCACGTCGCTCCCACATTCGCAAGGGCACAATAATTTATTTCAGTCCCTGTTACAAACAAATCTCCAAGTCAAATTGACCCGTCATCGTTTAATCCGCCCAATCCACCGACGCGTTACAAAGAGGAGCTCGTCGGACTCTCATCAGCGTGAAGGATGTTTGCGAGCGGACACTTTTCGGGTCGCATGGATATCGAGAAACCCATTAGGCCCGGGACGCATCAAGAGAGAGAAACAAGAGGGGGTGGGGAGGGGAGGGTTGGCGAACGGGCGTGTGTGGTAGGCAGAAACGCAAACTTACTTTGACCCTGAGAAAAACGATTGTCACAGTTAAACACGCCGGCGGGTGCACCGAGCGGGTGCAGAGAAAGAGAGAGGGAGAGTGTGCGCGGGTGCAAGACGGGTGCAGCGTGGGGCAGGATTCGCGTGCCTCCCCCGAACACAACGAGGAGAGAGAGAGAGAGAGAGAGAGAGAGAAGGAGAGTGATAGAGATAGAAGAAGAGAGAAGACAACCCGGGCCGTTCCCTCTCGAGTGGCCCGGTCTGTGTACATTCAATGCACATGCACACTGCAACCTCCGGCCGGCACTAGAATCTATTTTAAGAAACTTCCCCGCTGGCTGATGCGGTCGGCCGAAGAGGAGAGCATATATCCCGGAGTCGAGTGTGCCGCCTCTCGAAAAACGACCATCAAGGTAGGCCGGAACGAGAGACAGACAGCCGCGCGAAGACAGAGAAACAGAGACCCGGCCAGGTGGCGGGACAACAGAGACGGTGAACCGGCGTGGCAGAGAGAGCGAGAGAGAAAAAGGTGTCAAGGTTCGCTTTCGATTGCTACGTTTCCAATTTGCCTGAAGAGAACCGGGGGCTCGTGCTGTTCCAGGTGACGTTCCAGCACGCGCTCGAGATCAAAAGCTCGCGAGGCGGAATGCGCGTTTGTCAATGCGACGGTTCTTGTTGACTCGCTTCCACGTCGCTGGTTTCATGTGGTTGCTTTTGTCCCCGTGTTTACCATTACTCCCCTCTCCCTCTTTCTCACACTTTCTTTCTTCCCCCGCACCCCTCCTGACCCCTCCCCGCCACCGCCCCGCTTCTATCTCATTTCCTGCTTTTCCTGGTTCGACGGTGCTACCTCGAAATCATTCTCCTGCACATATCGGCTCGGGGAACCATTAACCCTTTGGCTGCGGCGCTCCCTAATTTCGCGATTCTCGCGTGACTGGTCCGAAACATTGGATTTTTTAATAGTATAGAACCTTGAACGTGCTTTCTCGAAATTGTGTACTCGAATTCATTGAAGTGGCAAAGTTATGGCGATTGCGGGAGAACGATGCTTCCGAGGAGCAGCGTCGGAGCACAAAACTTCAAACTTTCTCTCGAAACTTATATTTTTGAAAGTAGTGTGCAGGATAATCGATAATTGACTAATCGTGATCAACCAATGCTTGTTTTGTACGTTCTATATTTCTCTAGGGCAGGGATCGGCATTTTTGTTTCGATTGGGACAACATCGTCCCCCCACCATAGCGACCACTGTCCCTTTCCAGTAAGCGAACGCAACGACAGTGTTGCCATATGAGGGGAGGGAGCACGAATCGAGGGGAGAAAGTTACCCCCTCTCTGCCAGTGCCGGAGTGTGCACGGCAGAGGCGGGACGCGTCACGTGACCGGGCCGCGGCAGAAGCGCGGTAGAAGGGGAAATCAGAGTGGGGGAACAAGTCTTGATCTGGCAACACTGCGCGAGACGCCAGCGAACGCGGCGAAAGTGCGAGTTGCATGAAAGACGGGTGCTAAATACTACCTTCTTACTAAGTTAACAAAAATACCCTCATAAATACTATTTCACCTTAACACGTTTGCTAGCTGCGTTTCTGTCGGCCACAACCTTCATAGTTATAATTAGATTGCAGAATTCATGACAAAAATGAGTAGATCGAATGGGGAACAGTAAAAACGTTTAAAAAATCTGAAAGTACCGTTATATTGTCTTCAACTGAATGAAATTGTTGAAATAAATCCTAGTCTACGCAACTATGCATAGACTACTGCATTTTTCAGAGTTTAATATTGTCTATTATTATGCCAGGAATATACCTGCTTTGAATTTGTGCAAAAATTCATTCTTAAGCTTACACAAATGATAAATTAAAAATTCACATCGAATTTTATTCAATTTACATGTCAGGGAATAATCAGATTGCAGGAGTGGAAAATTTTCTTTCACAATTTTGTCCCACGTTTTCGCGCGAATTGATGACTATGGCGACGAATGACATCACTTGATCCGCTAGTTTGTTCGATTTCGCGTCGATGGAATTGTGCGAAACGCGAATGTACACGCGGTACTGTGTGCGCAGCGGGCGCACGGTGTATGCGCTTTTAGTACGTGCGTGAAAGGATATTTCTCGAGTAGTTGTTCGCATGACAGTGATTTTACAATTTAAACCGCTTTTGAGATCTGCGATTTGCAGCTTCTTTTTTTTTTATTAACCCTTACATATTCTTGTTATTTTTATAAAGTAACGTAGAAATAGTCACTTTTAGTGCTCCGCAAATTTCGACAATTATTTCGAACATAATTCAAATAATTAGATCGATTCAAATTCGACAATTATTTCTGATTAATCGAAATAATTAGACGAATACAATTTCGATAATTATCTTTAATACGATTCAAATAATTGGATCGATTCAGTTTCAATTGCATCGAATATAATTTAAATAATTTTTAACGACCCAGTGGCTAACAGCCGACATTGTCACTTACGTGCTAAGGAAGTTAGGCTCGGGGCGGAAGTGCACACCTACGCAATGCGACACTGGCGCGACTGGTGTGCAGGCGCCATGCAGGTCGCTTTGATTCAACTTTGATGTGGTTACCAAGTCAATTATCGGATTAACCGTGCCGCCCCTGTCATCGGAGCAGTAATCTCGATTTCGCCGCGAGTTAATTAATGCTAAACAATATACCGTTCGACTGCGACTCGATTATGCGCTAAATGAAAGTGCATTTCACGGCTGCCGCCCGGATTATTCAACGCGCATTTCGTTTCTTGCGCGACCGCGTGACTAGTTTGATGGACGAAAGTAAAAGTTCGACCGTGATTGCGTTCCCGACGCGTTTCTGCTTAAATAGAAACTCCGCTTTGCTATTCCAACCGTTCTCGTCGACGTCCTCAGAACGCTTTTGCCGTAGATGAAACCACCGACGGTATTGCGTCACCCGGAGTACTCATTATTTACATCTACAAATTAATTCAGCGATGTTAATAACCGCATCTGTAATAAAATATTATGTAACGAAAGTTCGTAGCGTTTTTACATAAAATTCAAAGATGAAAAAAAATATTTATTAAAAAACATGATAGTCTACTCGAAAAATCACAAATACTAATAAAATACAAAATATATCATTGAATAAATTTTAGCTTCGAATAAACATTTCCGCATGAATATTCCACAAGATTAAAACGATGTGCACACTGTTTAAAAAAATAGGAATAGCCTACATTCGATAAAATCAACAATATGGTAAATCAAAAAATAGCCTACAATTGACAAGTCGAACATTTGGTAAATCAAGAGGTCCACGCGACTCGAGGTGAAAAACGGTGAAAGGTGACAAGAAGGTGAAAGAAGCATTTCGTCGCCATCGCTTTCTACGGTTCCCCCTGTACAGTGTCTGCTTGCCCCCCCCCCCCCTCTGTTTACCAAAAAGGAGGGGAGAGTCCGAAATGTGTCCTGTCCGCTCGGAAATAATTTTGCCGCGAGCCCAGGGAACGGTTTAGAAACCGGGGGAAATTGAAAAGAGAAATGAGACGCTCGTTAAACGTCATCAAGCAGCGGCCGCAAACAAAAAAGAAAAGATTGATGCGCGAAGGGCGAGGCAGAAAACGGCAAAAAAATGGAAGAACGACTTGGCTGAAAAGGGGTCTGCGGCTGCAACTAACTCGGGAACGAATCGCAGAAGCGGGTCACATCGCAAACACGAGCGTGTGCCGTTTTTCGCGGAGTCGCAGCTTGCAACGCGGCGACGGCGACGGCGACGGCGATCGACGCCGGTTCGTTGCATTGTGAACAGATCAGGGGCACCAGGGAGCGAGGGGAGGGGAGGGGGAGGGGAGGCTGCAAAACACGGGATCTTTGGAGATCAGTTACTCGATGTCGGCGGCCAATGAATGCGCCGAACCGTTGTCACCGTGCCAGAGGAAATATGAATTTGCAATCCCGCATTCGATGCATGGAACCGCACGCCCCCACCTCGATCGAACCGAATCATTTTAATGAAGTCTGATAAATATATGGTTGGACAGAGCCAGATTTGCCAGATGACAGCGTTACACTGCTTCCGCGCGAGTCGGAACGACCTATTTACAGTTTTTTGTTTTGTCATGGTGGAAAAGAAAGATGAAAACTGCTTTTCAGAGACACGCAAACACGCGCAACTTTCGAACCAGTGAATTCCTCGGCTTGAAACTCCGATTTTCCGCATTGTCTCGTCAGGATGAACAAGTTTATATGATGAAAAGTTAAAAATTTCTGGATTGCCAAAGTGAAGTTTATCTTTGAATATATATTATTCTGTAAATACCCCCTATGGAAAGGGGGCATTAAGAAATATGTTTCCCAACGAATAAAATTCTTGTGGCAAACGGTCACCGAAAGAAACATCAAAGTTGTGACGTAAGCGAACGAGTAAAATCGGTTTTACCTGTAATTAACGTGGAATCAGTGGAACAAATTTACACCTTTAATGGACAAACGCGGAAGAATTGATTCCCGGGGAGAAACATATGTACACTGCGATATAAGAGTTTCCGTTTGAAATCGCTCCGGACTGCGCGATTGGGAAAAAATTCTTTCCTAATGAGAATGGCACTTGCGAACGGGAAACAACTGCACCGCTGCGCCATTAATGATAAATGTAGCGAGTAACGTCACTCTACTGTAATGACTTTTGAATGAGGTTTAGTATTTCCTACATCGGGCGGAGCGAAATTCAATAATGTAACGAGACGATTGTCAAACGACTCGTTAAACAGTCTGCGAACTTCTACTTTTACGAAGACAATGAAATTTCTGTTAACACTAACCGTACCGAGCACAAACTGTTTACGTTGTATTATAAAAATTATGATATGAAGCGTCTTCGTAATTTTAATACCAATGAGATAAAAAATGTGAAATCGGTCGTTTGATTGAGGCATCGTTAACGTTAAATAAAATTTGCGTTTTCTATCTGGTTTAAAAGGCATTAAAAAAAAAAAAGTTTAATCTTCCGAACTTTGTGTTTTACCGTTATCCATACATTTTTATGAGCCATAAATGCGTAAGAATAGTTTCGTCATAAATATCCATTTTCTCATTATCACCGGGTTTTACCGATAAAAACTCTGCAAATGTTTTCCGCAATACGATTGATTACGTTCAATTGTTACCGCTCGTTAGTGCAGTATAGTTGGTATTAATTGATTGAGATTGCGTCATATCTCGTCATCGAATATCAACAATGCTAGACGAAACGCGATAATTGTTATGATTCGTTTGCAATGTGCGACAATTCTAACGTGAAGTCGCTTTGCAATTGAAGACATACTACAGGAGACATAGTTATCATTGCGAGATAGCTATGACTAACAGAGATAATGGTCGCGTGAAACTAGAAATTTGTACCTATCTACCACGACCATTACATTTTTCGATTCTTTGCTTTACGATATTTTAGGTTGCAGGGGTTCTTACAATTCATGTAATTAATAAAAAAAGAAATATAAGTCTACCTTTTTTACTTATTTATATACATTGACAAGTTCTATTAGCGTGTTTAATATCTTTTTAGAGTAAAGAAAAGAATTACAGAAAAGTCTTGATGTGAGCTGAACGGAGCTGCACGATCTTAGTCAGTTCGCCCATCCCCTCCACTGGGGGGCATACTTCGCGAGGGGCTGACAAGCCCCTCGGCGCGGTCGACAAGGTCACAAGAAAATAGTAGTCCTACACGATCTATGTCACAGCACGGACCCGAGAACTGGGCTTAAATCAAGACTTTACTGTGAAACTATCATTTTCATATTATATTTACGATAGGGAATTTTCTAGTTGACGAAGAAGATTTTGACCTTTCTTAAAAAACGTGTGAAAATGAAAGTTAAACGTTCATAGGAACGTTTCACCGTTTCGACCACGGGCTGTAGAAGAACAGAGTTTTCCTTTTTCACGGTCGATTTTCGACGTGCCGAGTAAGGGCAAAAAAGGTCTGCCTAAACCGGCAAACAGATGAATATGCATGAGAGAGATCGGGCAAGGATGCGCTGGAAAAGTGTCGGTGGTCGTACGGTTTCGATCGCGACGAACATTAGTGACGCAATCGCATCGCTAGTTACCGACTTGTTTGCAAGTGTTTTACGAAGACGTCACAGATTCTTGGCGAGTCGATAACACTCACGGCGCGACGGCCCGGCCGGTTGAATAGAAACACGAATACGAACACCGCTATCTCCTGTCTTTTTTCCCTTCTTCTGCTTGTTTTCGTTGCGAGTCAATGGAGAGGAACGCTGTTGAGCGTGCACGCGAATCTTTTTTACGTTTTTTTATTCGCCCGCAATTGATTGCTGCTTGGCTCCGCCAGAATTCGGCTGCAATTCACGTTCTGTCGCTG
Source organism: Halictus rubicundus (assembly GCF_050948215.1). Lineage (NCBI taxonomy): Eukaryota > Metazoa > Arthropoda > Insecta > Hymenoptera > Halictidae > Halictus > Halictus rubicundus. The sequence goes on along the minus strand of NC_135153.1, from coordinate 17,681,964 downwards.
GACTGCGGAACTTTATTGGCGAAACTCTAACACTCGTTCTCTTAGAAATTCTGGATCACATCGGTAAGAGAATTTAACGAAACAATTATGTAACAGGACACAATAAAATAATTTTATAACATTGTGCTAGCTTGTTTAACACTTTGACTGTCAAACTAGAAACCTAAAAAATTCCATAAAATCACAGTAAGTTATTTAATGAAATAAAAATTGGAAGAATTGAATGTATGATATTGAGCAGTCATCCAACCTTCTTGCATTTTACAGATCCTATGGTAGAATGAATATATTAACGTAAAAATTCATTTTAAAACCTGGACAAATAATTCCGTCACCCATATTTGGGTGACATGGCAGTCAACGTGTTGAATAGGTAAATTGTTATTTAATTGATATTGAATTTAGTAGATCTAGAATGGTACTTTCTCAACTAGTCTGCTTCCTCCCTTCATAATAATTAAATTTTTCACAGCAATGGTGTTTGCAAAGTTGCATAGAAAAATCCTCTAACACTCGTTCTCGGAGAAATTCTGGATCACACAATCTCATCGCTGACGGAATTTAATAAAGTAATTATGTAACACGAAATAATAAAATAATTTTATGAAATTGTACCCGGTTGTTTAAATAGGTAAATTATTATTTAATTGATATTAAATTTAGTAGACCTAGAATGCTCAACTAGTCTCAACTAATTTGCTTCCTCCCTTCATAATAATTGAATTTTTCACAGCAATGGTGCATAAAAATTCACGAACATAGCCTACACATATATAAACAAGATTGCAAAGTTTCATAAAAAAAATCCTGCTTAGTTCATCAGAAAAAAATGTTCTAATTGTATCTGGATCGTTCTACTTTTAATCAATTACCAGAAAGAATAACAAAATTATGTTTAACTTCGATTCGCTTATGTTTGTAAACAAGAACGTAAATTTGCGTAAACGTCCGGCAATTACACGTGGCTAATAATAATGATCGCTCGTCGATCGATCATCGCGGGGATTAACCAGTAATTACGAGCAACATTTTCATTTTACGATCTTGTTACTATATAACTTGTAATCATTTCGTAATGGTTCGGTTTTTACTACCGGTACAGCTAACGGTACAGAGACAACGTAATAATGATTAATAGCACCGTTAACATTCCGCTATTCATTAAACGGTCCCATCATAATCAAAAGCACAATCGCTTCCTGATAAATGGTTAATGAAGTAATTGTCGCTTCGGCGGTCCTTTATCTGTGAACCGATTATAAGCGGTCATTGTGATCGTTAATTTATTAATGGACTTAAGTTGTCGCCAATCCTGCCTGGCTAACGTTAATTCTTCGAGATTTTTTCCCCCGTTTCGATTGTTATTCTTTCTTTACCGGGTGACCCCTTTTATAGGTTTCAGGAACCTTCAGTAGCCTCGGAAAGTAAGTCAATGGGCTCTTCAAACTTGTCGCCGCCTGTTATTGTCAAAAATTTCAAAATTTCATTTGTTGCTGCGTACAAATAATTTCCCTGGCCTCCGGGCGACAGAAGCGACATATTTTTAATGTCCTGCGGCTGTGCTCACGGTTTCTGATAATGAATATTATCGATGCGTTGGAAGCTAATCTTTTCCACCATATGGTATTTTTGATATCTACACCGTGGACTTTGTGATAAAAATTTACAGTTGATATACAAAAATCTAAGGACAGCAGAGATATTATTTTACCATTTTCAACATGTTAAAATTATTAAAAGGAGAAATACATTTTTAATTAAATTTTCTTTCTCACACTTCGCTTAGCAAATTTTTATTTTGCATAAAGATCCACAGTGCATTGATATCTCAATGGTTTTTAGTAAATTTTTTGGTACAGCAATGGAATATTATAGTTAAATTACCTTTTTTGGTTCTATCGAATTTTTGTTTTGGTTAAATTAATAGTGCACTAATGTGAATAGATAATGAAACTAGGAAAATGGTTAGAAATAATTGGATGATCTACTGCAAATGAAAAATATTCTTCCACGAGAAAATTGTCATAAATATTAGTTTATTCAACGAATTAGCGGAGCACTCCACTTCTAGTAAATTGTAGCTTCGAATAGGATTAAACGCTTTTCCAATAAATTATCTCACATCGAAAGACTATTCGATTACCTGGAATTTAGTTATTATTATTAGTTCATCGATGAACTGAGGAACTCATCAGTGAATGGGAGAGACTCATTAGCAAATGAGCACGAGAGGAATAATAGTTGATCAGTGATCATGATAATAATAGAAATATTACTCAGACGATGACAATTCCAAGGAAGTTACCCGGCAATTATTATTAATAATAGACGTTTATTTCAGATCAGTTTGACGCGAATAAGACCCGGTAAATTATGTACATACATTATTCGCGGAGATTTATATTCAATAAAAACAATCATTAAACCCGTAATTTGAAACTGTATTACAGAATTTATCCAGATTGTTTATACGTTCATTACAGAGTGTGACCTAATTCTCATAATTCCTCTACATCAATACGAAAAATCAATTTCTACATGCACATATAAATTCATTACCAACATTATCCACGCATTACTGACATAAATAGTTAAGCCATGTTTTAATGTGTATTAATAATAGTCTACGTAAAGAATTGAAAATTAAATATTCCTGTTGAAAAATAGTCGCGCGTTGCAATTTTAAAATGCAATAAAAGGCCCACAAATAGAATACAAGAGTTAATATTCCACCAGCGAAATGTTCCAACAATACATAAAAGCAGGGCGAGCACCGTTAAAAGTGTTCGAACGGACGGAAATGCACGTAAAAATGGCATAATGGTTAGTTACGATCTCCAGAGGAATCGTTATCGGGAAATCGTTTTCCTGGCACAGGTATCGATCGAACGATCAATCATCGGGAGAAATATATGTATATGTATATATTTCCCAGTGACGGACCGTGACGAATCGTTGCGTAACGGCGATCGATCTTCGAAAGCTGCGTCGCGTAACAATTTTCAAGCCGTACCCCATGCAAAAATATGGGACGATAAATGGCGAGGTCAATCGTCTGCCTGGCAGCCTTTAAAAATTATCTGCCGCCTCCGGGAAAATGTGTCAACGACCAATTGCTCGGGATTCCAGCGCGGGCTTCCTTCGGAACGAGCGCGAAACATTCGCGGATTGATACGTTCTCGCGAGTCCTCGAAAAAGCTTCGATCCAGTTTCGCGAATCGCGAAAACTTTCGAACTGTTTCGCGTCGCAAATTGACGCAGAATAAATACCATTCGGAGCCAATCAACCGGCCAACTTCGCGTCTAATTATGTGTTGCTCATGATAGCCTCCTCTATTACTGTTACACCCTTGTCAATTCGTTTGCATATTTTGCATATTTAGACCATTTTTGGGTTTATGAGAATCGGTATTGTAGGATTTTTAAGGGGGGTATTCCCATTCAGAGCTGACAATTTCACACAATTTATGAGATCAAAAATGATTGGGCCATTACAGGTCAAGTGTTCCTAAAAATTTGTATACCTACAGGTTTCCTTCGATATAAGACGACGATGATTATTTCGTAATAAGAAAATCTCTGTCCCCTCTTCTTCTCTTGTAGTTGTCCGCTCGACACCGCTTAGTGCCAGAATGTGAGGTTATGTCGTATTCTGTCGACCACTTATGGTCTGCCATAAACTCTCCTCCACTCTCCACCTCTTAGTCCGCCCAAGAACAATGTCAAGCCGAGTAGGTACCCTCGTCCGCAAAACGTCGAAAGCTGCCCAGTGGCATCGTCTTATATCGAATGAAAACTTGTTTGGCTGCATTTCAGAATAACACATCGCAATTTTCACGTAATTGTCTTTACTATTATTTAATCACTGAACTCTTCAACTATTATACATACGCAAAGCAGAGTTTTCTTTATCTTTTGATCTAGAATGCTGCGGAAAAAAATTGTTAACAAAATGGCAGTCGTAGAAAGCAGAAATTCACTAGGACTGGAACTTTTTCTAGCAATAAAAAGAAAATTATGGTCGACATTGGCATTGGAATACTTTATAACGTGTTACATTTGATGAAGGCTGATCAATTTGTTATTGAAATATCACGTCAGCAAAAATTGGTAGAAAGAACGCTTGTAAAGAAAGTTTTGCTGGAATTGAAAGAACAATATTGCTGGAGCACTGTATGGGAACTTTGTTATCGGATTGGACACCGAAAAATAATGAAAAAAGGGAGCGTTTATCCTATCGAAATTTGAGCGTGTTTCCCGGAATTTGTCCCGCGGTGCGACGGTTTATACGCTTCGAGTATTCCTCATTATTTTCCTTTTTTTCTCTATCCCGACGTTGCTAAAAAGTGGGAAAAAAGGCGTTTCCTTGCAGGATTTGCGCTGGAAAAATCGGATTTAATTAATTCCCATCGATCGACGATAGGTGAATTGTCGGAGGGGTGGGGGGTGGGGGGGGGGTGTCCGCCTTGCGGCGCTTTCGAGATTAAATCCGACGGTGCTTTTAAGAGATTGTTCGACGGCTGTCGATGCATCGGCCACCGCGGATGAAAATTTTTCTTCTCGTTTTGGAATATTTAGAGGTGTTCCTCTCTCTCTCTCTTCCGTCGCGCCGATGAGAACCGTCCCGCCGTGTAATTGGATCGATCCGAGGCATCGCATCGCGCGGATTTGCGACGGCGACGACAGCGAATTATATTTAATTCGACGACTCGTCCGCGCGATGTAATAATGACAATAGCACGCGATTATGGTACCGGTCCCGTGTTCCTGAATTAAACGTTAACATAATTAGCGGACCGTTTAATAATCCCCCGGTCCTGCGATTCGCCGAATCGTTTGTACTCGCTCGCGGAAATTTATAAAGCGTGACGCTGCCTTTTCCACCTTGTCACAAAGGATATGGACAATTTTAATATTTTTCATAATAATATTCGGTATACCGTACGCGAAAAATATTAGATTTTCCGTCGGAGAAATTATGCCATTCTTCTGGTATTTATTAATCCATTTTCTTCTGCTCTGTAACGTTCTTCAATTTTTACAGAATAATAAAATAAGAATAAGAGAATAAAATAATTGTCGTCGTTCTGAATGTGTTTTAAACATTAGCGTGACAGACTGTAGGTACAGCAGCTTTGACACAACTCCGATGCATCAGATTGTCAATGTAATTATTATCGAAATACGAGAGTGCGACGCCATCGACATCATGTTTTATTTTCGGTAGCAGTTAAATGATATTCTACTAATTAAAAGTACAGATGACAGAGTGGAATAAATTTTTGTACAACGCCGCCGCCGTCGTCGTCGCCGCCGTATATCTAGCGTGACACATGTATCCGATACATTAATTCTCATTAGACTCTTTGTCGTAACAAACGCGTGACAGCCACAATTAGTCATTTGACGACAATAAAATGAATGGTTTATTTAAACAGGTCGCCGCGAATGACTATCGAAAACCGTTTCGGATAAGAGATGAATGGCTTCGAGAGAAACTTGATTTAGTGTGAATAACTATTTTGCAGGTACCGGGGACGAATATACAGATTCAATTTATGAGCATAAAGTACTAATTTTAGCTTATTTTATAAACAAAAAAAGATCAGACACTGTAGTCGGAACAAAAAAATTAGGGACAATAAGAATCGAATGAATCTTATCAAAAAAATTATAGTATTATACAAAGATCAATTGTTTATCAATTAAATATTCCGTTCAAGGGTCGATACGACAATGAAACACAAAAATACTTTTTGTAAATTAATATTGACATCAGCGAAACGATAATATTATGGAAATAAGAAATATATCTTATATGATTTATATTAACTCAATAAGATTGGTTAAAATTGTATTTTTTAGCTCTGTTTGACGTGTTCTGATTTAGTCAAAATGGTTCGGAAATCAGCCTAAAATGGTTTGACGTCTCAAAAACTATGAAAGCATTTTTTCAGAAGAATGTATCAGCTCTTCGGCAATGCTGAAGGAACGCATTGTTTCCAACTTATTTCTGATAATCGACGTCCTGATAAATTTTCCATTTCCAAATGGAACGATCTCTTGTCCGTATCAATTACGCGATAAGGAATAAGTGGATAGGACGTTGAAAATACCCCGCGGGAAATATCTTGCTGGATGATTGCTTCTGTTAATCGTAATTTCGATGCGTCTATAATCTATCCGGATAATTCCTATTATCCGGTGGGATAGTGATCGGTATTGGAAGTGGAACTAGGAAATTGAAGAATCGCGGGAGGAACGAGGGTACGTGAGGCGAGTATTAATGCGACGGATAAAACTGCTTATTAATTGATCATGCCCACTGTCAGACGGAATATTACTATAGGAAAGTGAATTTCCATTTTTATGATCATTACGTGATCATGGGTAGAATAGAACACAATTACAGCAAATTCTTGAGATCTAAGCCCAATCCGTGCTGTGACATAGATCGTGCAGGGCCAGTGTCGCCGGATGAGGGGAGGGAGCACGAATCGAGGGGAAAAAGAGCCCCAGTGGAGGGGATAGGCGAACTGACTAAGATCGTGTAGCTTCGTTCGGCTTAGCTCAAGACTTTACTGTACAATAAAAGGATCTACGATTTCATCTACTATTTTATTGCTTTTTTGCGTTAAAACGTACAAACATTCGCAGTTTTGTAGCCTCTAGCATGATCGTTAACTACGGACTATAAGAACAAGAAAAATCAATCAAACAAAACGAGACAACTTAATCAAACATTCCTAGGAGGGGCTTCGCTAATTTCTGCAAAAAATAAAGCAAGTTTTGCCAATTAACAGAATGACCAGCGTAAATATTCATGTCTGTTATCGTGTCTAATGTGCCTAAGCCGACGATACTATGTGTATAGTTATAATTGGCGATAGAATCATGTGCCAAACTGCTGTCACGTGCAACTACAAACAACGCAACTATAAGTAACAGTAATAAACGGCAACAAGACTTTAATAAATTGTCCTGTGGCTTTTGAATTATGGTGTGTAGATGATTACAAGCTGCTGTAATCGACAGCGCGATTAAAACCGGCTACAGCTGTCACGGAGATGACTATATACAATAAATAATTAACGCGTCTATGGTTCTGTAGTAATTATTTAGTCGACTGTGAATTAAACGCAATTATAATGCGTCCGAGCATGTTGAACGCGACCGAATGCAAACCGTAACGAAGATTTAATATTTTCGGTCTCATTTTCGACTACCTTAATTGTCAGTCCAACGAAGAAAATAAATATTAACTTTGGATACGCGTCCCAACTTAGAATTCAATTTAAAAACAGTTTTCGTTTGTTTTAAATCTTCATAGAAGAAATTATTACTCGAGCATTTTCGAGGATTCTGCAAGGGAAAAATTAACATAAATTGTATAATATACCAGCTTTCAAAAGAGGTACTTGCCTATACCGAAACCCCATCGATTTTTCCAAAAAGCAAATTCCGTAAGATGCCGTTTCCCTCAGATCGTTACGATCCTTCAACTTGTAGCGTCGCGACGCGTCGCGCAGCCGCCATTCGAGCGCAAAGGACGAAAATAAGGCATCGCAGGCTCGATCGATTCGAAACCCGGTATCCGTCGACATAAGCAAAAACCACGACGGAGCCTAATCTGCTGATCACGTTATGCGGCATTACAGAACGTCCCGCAGAACCCGCGGCGGAAGCTTGCCGCAAATTTCTCCGAATTTCTCGGCGCCTGAGCAGACAGGGGATGCTTCCCCGCTGATAAATCCGGCGAAATTCAGTAAACGAACCGCGGTAAATCACGCTCGGCAATAAGATTTACCGCGGCGGTTTCCTGCCGGGCTGGTTTATCCGATTCCCTGCGTCACGATTAATTTATTCAAAACAATAGGCACGTTTACAGGCCGCGATTGCGTAAAGTGGGTAGCCGCGCGGTTGCGTGACCGGCCGATCCGAATTAACGCACTGTTCTCCCCCTCTCCCCCCTCTCTCTCTCTCTTTCTTTGTTTACACGTAGATTCCCGTGGGCGGCAGATATTCCATTTAACGGTGTTGGATCGTGCCGTCGATGTTAAACCTGAAATTATCACGCCACGTAATGGCAGATTGAGTTAACGCGTCGCGAGGCTGGTAGGCGTGAAAACTTCGAAGCCAGAACGAATCGTGTCGGTAATGACGGAGTGCCAGGATAACGGGCTCCCTTGGACGTGAACGTTCCCAGAGAACAGTACAGCACTGCCTCGATATACGGGGTGTCCCAGAAATGTCATATTTTGTTGGACAGGGTGATTCCCAAGGTCATTTCAAATAACTTTTCCCTTTACGAAAATATTCTCCGCGGCTTCGTTCGCGAGTTATTAACGAAAAACGCGGACCAATCGGAGCGCGACTACAGCAGACGGACCCCGGCTCGGCCAATGCTAACGCTCGGCGGGACACGTGACCGACCCGTCTGCAGCAGCCGCGCTCCGATTGGTCCGTCTTTTTCGCACATAACTCCTTAAGGAAGCCGCGGAGAACATTTTCGTAAAGGAAAAAGTTATTCGAAATTACCTAAGGAATCACCCTTTTTAAATAAAACACTTTCGGGACACCCTGTATGTGAAAATTTCGATACCAAAGTGCTACGATTTTATGTGTATGTATGTAGAAATTATTTTTTGTGTTAAATGAGCAGTCCAACCATGCGATTTTTTTTTTGAGGTCGCTGCAACCATGCAGTTGAAAGACAATCGCTGAACCGTAATTGCCAGTTTGTGTAAGGAAATTTCCGATGATCATGATTGCATTGTCACTTATTGTTTGTTCTCTAAAGTATTTTAATCCGGTCGATGTTAATCGAGATAGGAACTTTTATTTCTCGGTAGTAAAAATGACATTGTATGTTTTCGATTGATGCGAATATACTCGCTAGGAAATATTTTTAAAAAATCTGGTATCTGACGTAACAATTTCACACATTGCAGTGCATCAAAATTTGCGCGAATAAATACGGGATCGGGAAGTCGAAATATACCAGGGTGTTTTCATTAAAAGCGAGCAAAAATTTCACGAGAGAACTTGACACGAATGAGTCGGTGCCGTACAGATTATTCAAGAAGAAGTAAATAAGCAAAAATAACAGATTTCTTGGGAGAAGTAGGCCACGCAAATAATGTTGACAGTGAAACAAAACACAGAACTTGGACAATTTACGAGCGGAGATTAAAGTCTCGCGTAACCCTTTAAGCACTACACCCATCTCAACCGACGTACCACAAATTCGGAAAAGAAACATTTACTGTATACGGCCTGTCAAAGTAATATTCGGACAGTTTTAAAGAGACAATAACTGTCTCAAGATTGGACCAGACGACCTCGATTTTTTCGAGACGATGAAAGGATTAGTAGGTGACCTACAACAAATTTTTTGAGAAAATTGCAATCGGTCAGAATCGTGGAGAACATTTTAAAAGTTGCTTTTTACAACTTTTTTATTTGGACTTGTATTGAAAATTTACAAGTTGGTAAATACATAATAGAAAAAAAAAAGTAATCAAAAATCTATTCTTTACATTTTAGATTGTTTTATAATTAAGAATATTTTAGTATTTCGTCGAATGCAGGGGATTAGTATTAATTTATTTAATTTCACAAATAATTGGTTTTACAGTTTCGGAAGTTGAAATTCAAAATCGTTATAACAAACAACCATTGCTTTTGTATTTCCCCTTCCAAAAGTACCAACCCAAAATTCGCACTACTCATTGTAGAACGACCCAATATATTTTTCATAACACAAAAAAAACTTTTTTTGCTAGTTTTCTCAACTTCATTTTGCTTCGCACGTTAGCACTTAATTCTCCTTAGTTTTCATGCTACGATCGTCGTAAGTGTCCTTTCCAGTCGCAGTGCGAACACCAACACGTACGAAGACTGTTCTAGACCCTACTTTTTTAATAATGAACGTGATCTCATTCGAAATTGTTTCCTTGCGAAACGACACGCCGACGAGGACATTTCTCCCACTTCTTTAAACAGTGCTGGATGTCTTCATCTCCTTAGGGTATTCACTTCCGTCGGTCAAGGTCAAGTGTGGAGCCTCTGTCACACTACAATGGAGGTAAATGAGTTTCTGCACATAGACGCACGTACTACATGGCTGCAGAAAGAATAACAGTGGAATATAACCGAGTTCGCTATTCCCGATCTGCCTAACTTTTATTGCTGAAGATTAAAAGTTAGTTCGCAACGTTCTAACAGCCATAATTCTTCATCACAAGCGTATACTTGATTGAAACTCCTCCTCCTAAGTTTCTTCACTCCGTATTTTACAAATACATTAATGCAACAAATACATTAATTTTTTAATTAACCCCTAGAAAGTTGAATTTACCTTTGGTGATTTCAGATTTCATTTAATTCGTTGTCGAAGGATTAATACTATTTTTATACGACGTAATTCTTTTCGAGATGGAGATTCACTTTGCGATGAAAGACAATCGAACGATGATATATTAAAATGCATCTGACATACAAATTGTTGACACAGTATGCACGTGTGAATCGTAAGCGCCGTGAATCACGATTGCTGAAACGCGAATTAGCATAGAAAATGGAGTGCGCCGCGGCCTAAGATATAATAGACGAGAAACGCGTCGCGATAATTAGTGACTGCGAGGAACGCTACGTTCTGTATGTGAACTGTTCAACGACGTAATCCGAGTCACAAACTGTGACAACAGAAATTTGCATGGAAAATACGCTGCGCGCCGCTTGAATTACGAGCGTTAATAACGCGTTGTTAGTTCGATCGTAAAAAGTATGTTCGCGGCATCGATCAGGAGCACAAATCGCGATCTCGCTAGGACCGCGGATCTCGCAGGATCTAGGACGCATGATCCCGTATCTTTTTCATTACGTGTAACGCGAAGTAATCTCTAAATTGCTTAAATAAAGAAAAAGTTATATGTCTAAAGTTTTACCCGTTAGAAGGAAAAATTTAGGCTAAACGTTCCCCACTCAGGATCACGTGTGCAGCAGGTGCAAGCAACGCAGTCGCCACCTAATTTGTCAAAGGATTATTTATCTCATCGGAGGAGTCGCCAATCCTGTTTTCCGAATAATAAAAAGCCGGGTAATTCGCGAAAGAAAAACATGAGCCGGTCGTGTTAGAATTCCTGCTTCGCGAATAATAAAGATTCGCGAAGAAACTCGCGTTCGCTCGACGCGGTTCAGCATTTTTATGGCGTAGTAAAAGATGATAAATCGAGCGAGTCTCTCTATTCGCTCAACCGAAAGGAATGCTATTTACGAAACCGTTCGAATTTCGGTGTCCTCCGACGGAATTCCGATTCTTTTTGCCAACGATGCTGCATCACAATAGCTGGACGCACAGTTTATTTCAATATGTAAATGGCGTCTCGAGAAATTCGATAAAATACCGTGGAAAGTGTGAGACCAGTCTTTTCATTAAGTATTCTTAAGAGCCCTTGCTGTTACGTCTTGGCTGTCTTTATTACTGTTTCTTCTTAAGCGCCTATGACCATAGTTCCTATTAATTTTTTATTCTTCGTAATTTGTACGTTCCTTGTGAAAATGGTAGTAGTGGTTAAACAGTATCCCAGTTCCATGAAGCAAGGAATTTTGTTACATACAACAGATATATATATATTTTTTCTTAACAAATGCTCCCACAAGAAAATTTTTCATTCAGACCAATCCCTCAATTTTTCCATTTTTATACATGCATACTATACTGTTTATTAAAATTGTATATCGCAGGAAAATTATCGTGGCCAATTAATATGAGAATTGATATTTAATCCTGCAACGAAACGAAGAGTTAATAATTTTTAAATGTAACGGGATAAATAATGCTGAAATAAGTAGAAGTGAATGGTGACGCATCGGTGAATATTCCAAATGTTGTCTAAAACTCCTTGGCGAAGTCTCGAGCGGATGGAAGTGTCGAAGCGAAAATGGCGGAGCAGCGTCGCCGCGAGAAATCGAAGGATTGCATTATAAAGCGTAACGAAAAGGTCAGGAGTTAACGCGCCGTATTATAGCGCGAAACGAAAGAGGAATTTCTTCTGCAACCGGATGTTTAACGATATTCGACCGCTTCTCCGAACACTTCGAACCTGAGCCGTACGATGATTATTGTATCGCATTCACGCTTTGAAATCAGCTGAATGCGCGAGGAACTGACAGGTATAGCGCGCAACTTCATTTGCGTACAACGAAAAATTCCCCTGGCGATCCGAATGTATCACATTCGCGAGGCCAGAATCGAGACCTGTCGTAAATATGCCAATTAGCTTTTTCGATATCGTTTACCATAATTGGCAAATGACGTTGTTGATCTCCGAAACTGACCATGCCCGAGAATAAATTGGTGTAATTGTTCCATAAATCAGTGATCGATCAGCGAATCGATCGAGATCTTTCCCGGTGTTTTTGTTGTTTTGCGGTTCGATAATGCGCTGCGACTCGGTCTTGATTTGTTTTTCTGGTTTATCTTAACCTTCGATGATGTTATTAGATCACCGAATGAGATTTCGATTTTTCCAATTTTACAGATCTGCAAATGCAATTTTGATTTATAGGATTCTTTTGGTTTATTTTCGATCGCGTTTGGATCCCTTCCTTCGAAACTAAAAAAAATGAACTTTTCGCAGTATTATCTCCCCGATGGTACCGCGTTCTCAATGGCCCCGGCTCTCCCATGGATTTCTTTCCATGGAGGCTCTATTTTCCCATGGGTTTCCTTTTCCGGTGGGTCTTATTTTTCTGCGGATTCTGTTTTCCCACGGGCTCCGTTTCCTAGGGGATTTTATTTTCGCACAAGCCGTGTTTGAGATTGAAACGTCTTTATATTTACGCTATTTCACTCCATTTTGTTCTACTTTTACCGTTCATCGGACGTTATACTTCGTATTTTTCTAATATCATTATCGTTTTCGTAATTGTACTTATTTTAATTAAAGGTTCGCCCAATGTATCATTAAATTAATTAAAATTAATTTTTAGACTAGATACCATACATGCACAGAGAGAGTATTTTATTCCCATCTAGACATTGTTTTTTTTTACTGCTGCATTTTAAACTTTCAACTAATTTTTCCGTACACACATTTCCTTCGCACGTGTTCTTGAAAATGGAAGATTTGACGCATTCGCTGATAGGATTTTCCTCGAAGCAGCCGGGAAAACAACAGTATTAATTTTCGCGGCGATGCATCATCAATTGAAATTGCGTTCCTCGATATGTATCTATCGAGTTCCTGCAAAATGCAACGGAAACATTTAAACAATTTCAACGAATTCGAACTATCGCCGATCCGCTTGGATTTGTAAATCCCCAGCTAAAAATAGGAACATCCTAACTTTCCTGTTGACACTTTTGCCGACTAAAAGATGTTTCACGTTGAATACGAAATCGAAGCGCAACATTTCTCAACGTAAATAATTCTCTCCATTTTAAAAGACCAATAAAATATTTCGCGAAATATTAAAGATGGTAATTTGGAGTCTCCTCTTAACCAAGTTGACCTAATTATGTTTGTATCTTACAAAACCATTCACAAACTATTGGAGCCGGTAGTTTAGATTATTCTTCTAACCAAGCTGGAATTTGCACATCGCCGAAGTACTTTGTTCTCTTTTCACGTTCTTAAGCTCGCACTGGAAACACGTGGCCTAGTTTCGCCAACTTCAATTAAGGTTTTCTGAAATGTATCTGCCATTTTGGCTGAAACTTTATATCGGTGCATTCCGCTGAAATTCGCGAAAGAGTTCGCGCTTAATTTTTGGTAATCGCTGAAATAGGCTTGGAGTCTCATAACTTTGCACGCGTACAACTTTCGAACGAGCGAACTCCGCGCTTTGAAACTTGCATTTTTGGAATTTCCTCGTCAAAATTTACCGGACTGTACCAAAAAATGTGCAAAACTTTTGGTCCCAGAAAGTGAATTTCAGTCGAAGATAACGTACATTTTCGTTTAGCTGCTGTGCTTGCAATCAGCTTGGACAGTTCCATGATGGGGGAGTTGTATGATGATCAGTGCACGAATATTGCACGTATGAAAAAGCAGAAGAGCACGATAGTACTTGGCAACACGAAAGATTCATCAATTATTTGCAAGGGACGCCGAAATTGCTCGAATTGTTCGGATTTCGTGTATAAATAAATCGAAAGAAGTTGGAACACGAGTTCTGTCTCTAAATCTAGTTTGCCCGACACACCGGGTTTGCAATCTTCGGCAAGCCGTTTTAATTGATGCGAACAATGAGCATTCGCTGGCAACCTGAAGGCAAAAATCGCGGGACAAATCACGGGGCCGTGTTCCAATTAAATCCGGATTGTGCCCGATGGATCGAGACGGCGGGCTAAGGAGAATTCGAATGAAAAGGCGCCACCACCTCTGATCGATCAGAAAACCAGCGTCAATTTTTATCTTATCGCCGGCCCCGTTACACGATCGCAAACGCACCGCCGCCGCCGCGCCGTTAATATTTATGGTTTGCATTGACCTTCGGCCGTGTTTGGTCTACTTTGTGTACTCCGCGTCACCGATGGACCAACGAGGCTACAGCGGTCTTTCGCTCCATTTGCAAAATTCGTCTCGACACCGTGCACAGGGTGTCCCCAGATTTCGCTACCCCGGCAACAACCTCAAAAATTCCACAAAACCGAAATAATTCATTTGATAAAAAGTAACCACTAAAAATGGCTATACTATAATATAAACAAATTTTTACCTGGCAGGTGAGGCGGTAATCAATGAGTTGACGTATCCGTTTTGAATTTACAAACATTGCTTTTATAATTAACAAGCAGCGGGCCGATTCTCGAAGTTTAAAAACCTCAAAAAGTAAAGTTCGTTGACCCCTTCAGATTCACTGGCACACATATAACCTCAAAATAATGGTTTTCAAGGTAGAAACTTGTGAAAAGTAAAACAATCTTTTACTCGATTAACGAAAGCGTGTAAACTATTTCGACAATCTGCCAGGTATAAAAATTTCGCCATTTATTTACTTTTGTATTGTATAATGGCTGCGCTGTGAGTATGCACGGAGTTGAGGCGGTAGGCAGTTATGGTCGCGACTCTATTGCCAGTGATAATCCATCCTAATACAAACTATAGTCATAATAATAGTTATGATACAACGACGAGATATTCCGTGAACTATTTAATACGACGACCGTTAACAGTCTAACCCAGCCACTTGGAGTGCTCGTAAATTCAGAGCGCAGTATCGTGCTAGGTCATTCCCAGCAGCCAAGGGTTTCCCTATTACTATACCATATCCTTTGAAGCTAAGACAGTGTGCTCAAGATTTTAGCGGAGAACATGATCTGAATACTTCGCGAAGAAATTTCGCGGGCACATGAAAGCCGAATGTGTTCCACTGAAAACGAAGTTTAACCTTTCTAAGATCACTTCGAACACTTGAAAAAGCAATGAATCGCTATGAATTCCTCGGAAGCCTGTAAATCATAAACTCCAGTTAACTATACCGATACGGTCTAGCTTTTTAGAAAAGATATCCAACGCGTGACTGCATTTTGTCACGTGTCAGTTTAATGTGACATTTCGATCAGAAAAATGCCACGAATAAGTTAGCGAAATTCCCATAACAGAATAATTAAAAGTAAAGACGTTTTGTAATTGCATTAGTAGTGCTTCACACTGATATACCCGTATCGCATTACGCGGCGTGTTCACACTACACGGCGACAGAGGGAGCTCGAGTCACTCGCCCCCCCCCCCCCCCAGTGGAGGGGTTAGGCGAACTGACTAAATCGTGTTGCTCCGGTGGGCTTAGATCGAGGCTTTACCGTAATGAAAATTTAAAATGTACGTTTGGACGGAAATTACCCGCCTGATACCGTACTCAAAATTGCGAACAAATATTCCTCGGCGCGTTTTGATAATTCCCTGACGAAACGACTGGACAGTTATATTTGCAGAATTTGACGGAGTTCTGATTAATTGACCAGCATCAAAAAGGCACGAAAGGGTAAAATGAGCAGAGGCGAGACTCGCATGCGTCATTGGGCCCATCTTTTTCTTTCGCAGAATAATTCGCGTGAGCGAATTCTCGGCTCGATTCGTCGGCCAATTGAGAAGGGCGGATGGCATTGGTCGAAATTATTCGCGGTCCCAGATGCCTTGGCGAACAACGGTCTCTCGTTAATTTCGCGCGCCGAAAACGCTCGTGATTATTTTTAATTGAACCGAGAACGGCCGACTGTACACAACCGAATATGTATATTGGTCATTTCGAATGTTTTCTCGGTAGTTTCCTTTATTTGCCGGGGCCAATGGGCGCGATTGCCTCTAATTGGCCTGAAATGGGACACCGGACGCCTCAGATAAATCACGATATATGGGACACGCTTTTTCGGCTGACAAGCTTCCACGGAATGCTGCTCCAACATGTTCACAGCCATAAACGCTGCGCGAGATCCGCGAAATTTATTCGATGGAACGGACCGGTGAAATATTACGATTCCTCATTACGATTACTCGACTGAGAATTATGAACTTGGGAGATGCAGTTCTGTTGCAATCCAGTTTCTCAAAATATGGTGCTGAAAATGGTAATTTGCATAGTTTGTCCTAATCGAATTTGATACGCTCGGGATAAAAATTAATTTTTGAAATTAGGGGAGCAATTGCAATCAACATGTCAAATTACATGTCATTCTAACGAAAAATGGCATAGGTTGCTTATTTGAGACTTGAGGGGTTGCATATCCTAACCTAATTTGGTGTAGTACGTGCTATCAGCAGAAAAATTGAGTTTTGGATTTGAGGAAGTAATTGCGGTCAATCGCATTTAATTATGGCGAGTAATTGCACGGGGTGTTATCGGTATAAACAATTTGTCTTCGGGAAAATAATTGCAGTGTGTTAAATCACAGAGAAAAATTATGTAGGTTAACCTAATATTTGAGAACGGAGATCCGTAATGTGATTATTTATACAGAAATTAAGAGAAATTTCTCTTGGAAAATATGAAACTGACATTTCGTTTGTACCAGGTAGTCAGTAAATTGCGAATAAATGGAATAACAGCGATCAACTCGAAATAAATCGGAACGATGAAATTATTTTTTGCGGGACAAAGCTTTGTTTTCTAAATAACTGAAATTGAACGTAAATAGTGTAAACATGCGCTCGAGTGACGTTCAATTTATTGAATTCCAATAACGCCACTACTATGAATGTTTCCGCGCACGAGTTTTAAATTTATTTTTAAAAAATAAAAAAAAATTGTTTTACCATTTAGACTTTTTCTGAGTGCCGAATTTCCTAAATTCCGAACTTGTTGATTATTTGATGATTATACTGTGGAGATTACTGTTACTAAATATCGAGCCCTACGGTATTATTTGTTTTGAAATATGGAACCACGGTTCTTGTTGCGACAGTAGCGAATGCAGTCGATAGTAATTATCCGAATGACTGTACCCAATCGATTTAATGGAACTGAACGATCATGATAAAAAATTGTTCATTTTTCCTTGCTGTCATCGTTTAATTTCACAATTAATTCCAGAAATAGTCTTTATAATTGCCCGTAAGTGGAATATGAATAAAATCTTCCAGAGGATATACATACAGTACAGTCAAGTAAACTTTTAACACATCTGAGCACCGATTTAATCCTGTTTGCTTAGCGGAAACATTTATCAAGATAATAGGCTCCTATCTAATACTCATTTTCATCGATTAATCCTTAGCGGCAAGAATCGTGCACCAAGATACCATGCACTCTTTGCTGAAGAGTATAATCAACTCCTTTGATTTTACTAGAAACAATTATTCAAGGTCGGAGTATTCCAGACAGACTTCTGCGATGACAACAAATAAAAACAAAAATTAGCAAAGCGGGACCTAGGTCAGCGAATTAAGTATAAGCATGATTTTTATTATGCACATGTATAAATAACTATCGGCGAATTTGTTTTGCTTATTGTTAGATCTATGATTTTTAGTACGGTGGTGTTTGTGACACTCAGAAATCTGTTCCAGCAATAGTATTAAAATATGATGCAATTAGAGTTTACACTAAATTACTGATTATTAAATGTCTAGAATGCGTTCCGATGCTTCGCGAATGCGAAGCGAGACGTTTTAACTCATTGAAGTCATATGCCGAGTTCAACTTGCAACGTTGCGCTGCATTGCTCGACATAAATGCATTGTAGTCGTAGTACTAGAAACGTTTATTGCGACACTTAAAGTCTAAGTCGTTTATACCTTTCGTAAAATCAGGAAGTGAATCGAAACAATCGCTATTCTTCTCCACGTTCGGCACACTACAAAGAACGTAGCACCTCCACTATAACTGTCGCCCGGCAGACCTGACGGAGATAGTACTGTAGTTTCTAACACAGTTTTCTCTTTATATAAGACGCCGATGTATTCTAAGAGGCAATAAGAAAATCTCTAGCCCCATCTTCTTTCTCGACCCCACCTAGTGCCAGAGCGAGGGGACATACAGTGAATTCTCGTTATTTGTCAACAACACGGGTCTTGCCAGCGTCAAGTATCATTCAGGAGACATACCCGAGCCGTGTTATGTTTACACTCCTCGGCGTCCAAGTCCTGTCGAGCTTCGTGTGGTGGGGGTAATTCTGCGACGTTTATCATCCAGACCTTGTCGACATATATGAAGAAATTGCTGTACTCAATCCTTTCTATTCCGGCGGGCAACTTTATGGGACCCATAAACTCTCAACAATGTCAAGTCTAACAGGTACCCTCATTCGCAATACGTCGACCCATCGTCTTATATCGAAAGAAAACTGTAGTTGGTTGAATTTTATGCAGGTCACCCTGTGGACACTGTTGAATCGCGCGTCGAACAGATGAGTCTCCCGCCATTGAAGGGGTTAACCGATAATTCTGCGACGTTTATCATGCAGGCCTTGGCGACATATATGGAGGAATCATTGTATTCGATCCTTTCTAGTCCGGCGGGCAACTTTATGGGACCAATACATTTTCGACTCACTCGAGAACAATGTGAAGTCGAACAGGTCCCTCATCCGGAATACGTCGAAAACCGTCCCGACCCATCGTCTTATATCGAAAGAAAACTGCAGTTGGTAGAATTTTATGCAGGTCACCCTGTGGATACTGTTGAATCGCGCGTCGAACAGATGAGTCTCCCGCCATTGAAGGGGTTAACCGATAATTCTGCGACGTTTATCATGCAGGCCTTGGCGACATATATGGAGGAATCATTGTATTCGATCCTTTCTAGTCCGGCGGGCAACTTTATGGGACGCATAAACTCTCAACAATGTCAAGTCTAACAGGTACCCTCATTCGCAATACGTCGACCCATCGTCTTATATCGAAAGGAAACTGCAGTTGGTAGAATTTTATGCAGGTCACCCTGTGGACACTGTTGACTCGCGCGTCGAACAGATGAGTCTCCCGCCATTGAAGGGGTTAACCGAGACAATGGTGACCGGGAACCTAGAAAATGATCTGGAGCATCGTGGAAACGCGTGCATCCGTCGATCAGGCGGCAAACGCGGCGCAACAACATCTGTCGGTTCACCGGGCAAAGCCAAAGCGAATTAGTCGGAGCTCCATCGCGCATACGACGCACGCCGGAACGCGAAAACATTTCCTATTACTCGGGCTATCAATCGATCGTCCTCCGCGGGACACGATGGAACGAGAATAATAACTCGTCGAGCGCCGAGCATCGCGTCGCGTCGCGTCGCGTCGTGTCGCGTCGTGTCGCCGGTCCGCGAAACCGAGTTAACACGCTCGCGGACGCTACCGTCCGATTCCGCTGTATTTCGCACACCATCCCAAGACCTCACTCCGCGAGATACATTCTCGTTAACGAGGTTAGTTCCACCCTCACCCACCCTCCCCCTCCGAAGGGGTGGCTACGTACCTCCGGCAATATAAAAAGCATCGATTTTTCGAAAAGTCAACAGTCTGTTTTAGCGCCGATACTTCTGGACAGGTGGGGTTCATCGAATCTGCAATCAGCCGGAATCGCAGAAAACTGGCCAAAATTGAATTTTCGAAATATAGGGTACTCAGCTTCTTACTATAGCAAAATTTATTCTATATCAGGTCGTTGCACCATGAAGTGTCCAATTCAGAACAGTAACTTTAAACAAACATTTTCAATTTTTGAAACAATGTAATTTGTAACTTTGTTTGCACGCACATGCACAAATATCCATCGAGTTTCTCGGATACAAAGAGTACTTGTTTATAAATCTTCAGTGACTGTGATAACGTCAGCTTGAATTTCAATTATTCGACGAGGAGAAAAGTTTAAACGGAATTGTGTAATCTTTTATGATCCTGTATATAATTATGTTAATAATGTTCTGATTGTTATTCTGTTATTATAATAATCCATCATCGACGGCCTTTGTAAAAGATACATGCATTCTGATGTCAACGTTTGTCCTCCCCACACTCATAAATAAATTACGGTAATACCAATAATAATATTAATGGGGGTTTGATGTATCTTTTTATGATACAATTTTTGTATTATTATATCGCAGAAATTTACGTGCCTCCGTAGAAGGAGCTCCAAAATTGCATTTAATTTTGTAAAATTTTCTAACTTTGTGCCTCCTCGTTTCCCCAAAAATGGTTTCATATTTGTTATTCACATATCTGTACCTCGTATTGAGATATCTATACTGACAACACTGTTTCTAATAGCTGAATCAAGAATCGCGGCAGCATTAAAGATTTGTCACACAGTCGAGAATACTGGTTCTAATAGTTCCTTCAAGGATGACAGCAATATTGAAGATTTTTAACGAAGCCATTACCTAACCAACGAACAAGTATCGCGTATTCATTCAAACAAAATTGCTTTGAAAAGATCCATTGTTTTCTCGTGATTTCAAAATTGCGAAGACGGTTAACACATTAATCTTCACAAATTATTCGAATTTTGCAGAAAAATTGGTATATGGTGAATGGGGAAGTAGGAATGCAACTTGATATTTTAATTCGCATAGTTTCTATGCTATTATTCCTGCAAAACGAGGTCTAGCTTTGTCATGTAATAGGATCGCACCCTCATGGTTCGCTGAAGCTGGTCGCATTCTCTTCAACTTTTCATGCATTGCCTGTCTTTCACTGCACCATTGTCATTCCTCCTAACCAGCGTCAACAATTGTTATTGTGATCGCAGCGCTAAACAAAGACGCGCCAACTATCAATTTCACGTGTACCAATCCAATTGTAAGTAAACTTCGGATCCCTTTAAACTAAACCGAGCCCTTCCACCGACTAAACTATAACTGAACCTACAACTAAACCCTTCACGTCCTGACGATACTTTAACTAGTTCGCCATTTTGATTTGCCCCAGTAATTGCATTCGTCGTTGGAACAGTTAGATGCAGTTTAGAATACCTTTGGGAAAATATTTTCAACAACCGAACAAAATGGAAACTTGCTCAATATTATCTACCTCGGTTTTAAATAATAATGAGAGTACAATTAATTTGACTTTTTTTACGTAAAACTATGCTCGCAGTTAAATCGCCATTGCCACGCTGCTATAAACCAAACCTGTTAAATTTTTTCAAAGGGATTATTAGAAAAAATACCTTTAACATAGATACTTCATTTTGAAAGGTCCAGAAGGCCTTATATGGTTTAAAGCAATCAATAAATATTAATAAAATAATAATAATAAGGTCGAGAGGCAGTTTCAGAAAAAGGACAGTCAAATTTCAAAATGTAAATGCACTTTAAAAAATTCGCCAGTTTTGGCAAAATTGTAAATATAATTTACTCTGGAACACAGTTAAACGTTCTATTCCAGAAAAATTTAATAGACCTCCGAGAAATCTGTTTTAGGTTAAAATATTTCTTCAAGAGGAGGTTACGAGACTGGTAACGAATCTGAATAAATGTTCTTTGGGGAGCGTTATAGTTTAATAAATTTATAACGTTTGCTGTGATGCTAGTTGTGTCGGACGACACCGCCGGGGTAGTTATCGTAATTTTGTCTGTCCAGTTTTTGGGGTTTCCCTCGGGAAACCGAGCTGGAATTCGCGATGCTTGATGACCTACATGTTAATCCGACCCATTGACCACATACATGCAAAATTCCGAGTCGTTCCGTCAACTCGTGTTTGCATGATTGAGTAACAAACAAGCAAACAAACTCGCGAACGTTTCGCTTTGATAGATTAGCAGAGATACGTTAATTAAAATCGTTTGTCTTTCAATATTCATTTGGCGAATACATTCGATCGTTGAATAAAAATGTTCCTCCGTTTACATCAGCCGGCAGGAAATACAAAAATAGAAATAAATAAATTTCAGATGAACACTCCAAATTAGAAAAAGTTGATTTTTTCAGATAGTGGCGTTTGCATTAATTTATTTGGTTAAAATTAATTTCAAAGTTACCATGTGGTTGCTAGCATTGCTGTTATGGTGATCTAAATAATTAAATAAAACAGAACTTTTGTGAAATCGTTCTCTTGTGGTTAAAATTAAAAATTTTTAAAAATAGTTTTTCGAAGAAATTTGTTGAGGCTCAAGGGGATAGACTATGACAGAATGTTTATAAATTTCAGTTGATTGGTCCAGTAGGTTTAGAAAAATTATGCTCGCTATATTTAGGGTACTTTGGTGTATAGGTTGGAGGTAGTGTTATCGAGTTGCAAATATTTTTTGGGAAATGGACTTTTACGTTCGCCTAGGTGTACGGGGCGACTTTCGAGAAAGGTTGACGGCAAGTTTACAATGTTCATAAAATCTCACTGTGCCTTCAGACACAGCAGGTGTCCTAATACTTATGGACGGGAGTGTAGGAGAGTCTGATGCCTCCCGAGAGAAAAGTAGCGCATTATGCGGACTATTTACAGACAATGTCATGTCCGGTGCTCGCATACACGTGCACTACGCGAACTACTGAGGGTGTAAAACATAACTCGATCACCTTGAGTAAATTTTGCATTGTGCGTTGCATAAAAAATTGTCAGAAAATGCGCATTAATCGGACGATCACATTATACAGCGCCCTTTTGCGTCGTGATTCACAGTTTGCATGTCCACTTTTTTCCACGGCAATGAATTTTAACTTTATTATTAATAACTAGCCTGCGCGTCTTTATGCGAAATAAAAATTGAAGCTACTAGAATTTATGAACGAAAATTTATTTCCTCCAACAATATTAATACACTTAAATTCTAATTTTTCCACTGTTTCAAATTGTACCCATTTTTGTCATAAATGCATAAAATGAAACTCACATTGCCTAATATTTCACCAACAATTTAATTTAAGATTGTCTGAGAAAATTTAGAAGAATGTCAAAACGAACATGGTGTATGTCAGTTATCAGTCAGTTTTTTCCAAGTGTATGATTTATGTTCTCTGTGTATTATTTACAAGAAATTTCAACAGCGAGGTATATATTTACTTTCGATAATGAGACGAGAACAGATACAAGAATCGATTCAAAGCGGAATGGAAAAAATAGTATGAATAGTTAATGGATCTCACTGTGTCTCTTCCTGTTTGTGTTTATTGTATTGGGTAATCGGTAACGTACAATGAAGCAGCGTAGTCACGCACGATGAATTTTATTACCATATACTATGAGTTAGGTGAAACATTGACTACTCTGTCGAATTCGTTAACACTTTATCCGAGTATTAGTTACAATAATTAAAGATTGTATTATTAATGTGTAGACTCAGAGTGTATTTCCAGATTAATTCATAAAAGAATACTGTTTACGCTGTGAGCGCATGTTTGCGAGATTATGAAAACAGTTATTTGCATGTCGAATATAGTACTAATTGTTATAGATAACTCTAGTTATCCTTGGAATAAAAAACCGTTTCCCGTTTGCGAACTGAACAGTTTGAAGAATTGTTTGACGACTACAAAACAAAAGAATATAAATATTTAATATGAATTTGACTGGTTATTCAAAGTGTGTAGCTTAAACGTCTTCTTTAATCCTAAATTAAATACTTTTCTGATGTAAAACATTTTACTGTAATATTTATCGTTTTACATGGGCAAGAGATAAACTAAAATATTTAGAGGAGGCAAACTTCCTAATTAAAAAATACCATGAGACGCGAAAGGAAACATCCGCGTAATATTTAAATTCCTTATTCAAATTAAAGAAGTATGTGCCCAAAGAAATACGACAGACAAATTCTGGCCAAGAAACATTTGTAATTAATAATAGAATGTGAAATTTAATCTTTCTGAGGATGTACTTTTTGTAATTGTGAAACTTCCACTGTACACACTAATTTTTACAAAATTATTCATATTAGTCCTACAGTTAATAATAATAACCACACTGTCAATTTTAATAATTGAAAAATCTTAACAAGCTCATAAATTCTCGTGAATTAAAATATTTCTTGTTTTTCATTTTTATTAACTTCCTTCGTAAAATTGTACTTGCACAAAATTCCACAGTCCATTAATAAATGAAGCACTATTAACGGAGTTAATAATAGAATGTAAAATAAATCCTACACGGTGCATTTCATTTGAATCAAAGTAATTTTTTATGGATCTTATCGGTCCACTAACAAAAATGATAATTGAAAATAAAAATAGAGTTCGTTTTGCTAGAGAATTATTTTGCAGATTTATCTTATCAAAAGGTTTGTTAATTTTGGTTGTGACATTAATTATGTTATATGAAAACTGATAATGTTATTGTTAGATTATGATTTCACCTTTAGCCCCCGTACGTCCCCAATGATAAGTCGAGTGCCCGGTCATCGGTGACCCACACGACAATCAACATGTTAACACTCTACAACCTGATTCTTCTTATGAATAAAATTACATAATCGGGCAGACAGGTTAACGGTTGATCGGAGTGTGTTCAGAGTTATGCGAGTTATTAGAGTCGAGCTATGAAAAACTGCTAGACGTTAGAACTGCTACGTGCGACAAGAACGATTTCTTTGCAACAATAGGCTATTGAAACAGGAATTTTTAATTAATCTAGACCGGATTGTCATTCCAGCTTGAACGAACTTGAAGTTTTCGAACCAGAAGAAGCACGAATCTTAAGTTTTTTTTCAGTAAAAATTAATGGACAGACTGACACACTTGAAGTTTTACGATGACACTTAAATACCATACTGTCAAAGATGATCGATGATCTGGTTACGGTTTTCTAGAAATTTTTCACTCTCGAAAACAAAAGATTTGACTTTTTTCGATTACTTAAGAAACTTATATTTCCTATTACACGTATCCATGTTTGTTCATCACTTAGAGATTATGTACAGATTTCTTTGTTTATACAAGGTTTAAATACCGGTTACAGAATTTTTAATCGCTTGAAATGGTTGGTTTAATTTATAAGATGTATCACTTAACTTTCCCGCTGAATTTTCATTAACTTTTTATTCTATATTATACACTGTCAATATTGACACAAGAGTCGAAGCACTGATTAGTTTGGTATACTTTTATTATCGACCTGCAACATGTACCGTTTAATTTGTAACAATTCATTCGTGATCGCAAAATGCTATTTTAATTTTCCACTGTTTGCTACCAATTAATTGAACATAATTTGAAAGTAAAATTAGGGATTCGACATAATGCAGATAACAGATTAGAAACACAACCTGTCCGTAATTGCAGGATCGCAGCGATTAAAAAAGATTAAAGATCTAATTGCCATCGGAGAAGTATCAAAGTACTGCATACGAATTCTGACGTACCGCTAATGCCGGGAACACGAAAACGACACTAATTACTCTCGAGAAAAGAAAAACTGAAGTGCTTAAATAACCGCGATATTCAAGTAGCAGGCCACTCGCAGAAGTGTTACAGGATCAAGGATCTAGCACAGTCAACAAATCGTTAACGCTAGAAAGTTGAAATCGAACTGGAATAATCGACAAATAGAAAGTCGAAAGACGATTCCGAGTCGCTTGGCAGACTTCCCATCACTTTTATAAGAAATCAAGATTCATACAAAAATGTTAATTTCGTTCATCGCTGATCCCACCAACGAGCCTAGCACCGATAACACTGAATAAGGAATTCGAATAAGAATCCACAAAAGTATTAATTTTCATCGACAGCTCACAATATTAATAAAAGGCAAACCTGAAAGGCCACGAAAAATATTCATTTTGCTCATCCGTTGCTCCCGATTAACTCTAAAACCCGCTAGCATATCACAAATTCATTTGCAAACGAATTCTAAATGAAACCCCATGCTCTGTCACAATCGCAGACAAGACAGGACAAAACCTTACAAAAAAGTATTACAATCTTCCCCGTCAGTCACGACTGCCAACGGATTAATTCTAAACAAAACTTCCCGGCCAATCACACGCCACCATTCACTGAAAAAAAAACCACCATGGAACCAATTTCTCTCCAACGATTTAAAACCTGCAGACCATCATTCTCCATCGGATGTTCCCCATCCGTCGTTAACCGATAAAACAAACACCACAAGGAAGTCGAGCTGGGTGCTCCGATCATTCTAGATCGCCATGGACCTCCTAACATATGGGGAGCACAGGGAGTCTAAGAATCATCGTCTCACATCACCGTTCACCAAAAACGTCCCCCGTCACCCGCGATCGATCCCGAAAAGCGACTTGATGTAATCCAGCCTCTCCCCTCCGAGAAGGAAGCAGCGAAAATGAAACCTAAACGGCAAGGACTTACTCTATCTACCGCCGATGCCAAAACGACCAGGACGGATCGCTTCAGCAACTCCCATGCAAACTTCGCCGGTGTCTGGATCGGCGTTGGCTCTCACAAAAACACCATGCTCGGTCGTCAACACAAACAGAGTCGAGCCGAGCGGAGCAACACTTCGACGACACCACACGATCCAGCTGGCGCAAACACAACAGGTCCGATCGCTCCGATCACGTTCACCACCGATCTCCCCTTTCGACCCGAACACGATCCTCGACGATCTTCCGGGGGGACACGTTCGAGGATTTCCGACGATTTCGATGCCAGGGGGAGGTCCAGTTTAGGGGATGCGAGGTTCCCGTGTGCCGACTGGTCTCCGGAGGGCGGAGAACCGGGAACGAAAGCGAAGGTGCGAGAGTGAACAGAAAAAAAGAAAATAAACAAAATAAGAACGCGACTCGCGATGCCGAGAAGAGAGCTGGCTGGTTGCTGGCGCGATCAGCCGGCGCGGTTCGAATGAAAACGCCACGCACACGTGCCGCCTGGCTAAGCTCGCGGGTTCGGGCCGCCGCCACCACCACCACCACCAGCTGATCGTCCGGGAGTGACTACTGCCAGTGACTGTGCGGCCTGGCCTAACTGACTAACTGCACGGCCGAACAGTTTCTCCGGCAGAGGCTGCGGGAGCAGGACGCCTCGAATTGCGCCTGCTGCTACACCGCGACGACCAACGGGAGGGGGATCGCGGGGGCTGGTGCCGCGGGGGGCGGGGACACTCTGTTACCCTGGATGGTTCCGACGGTTCAACCCTCCCGGGGTCACAGGCGACCCGGCATCTGGAGCACCTGAAAACCCGCCGGACAGTGAACGAGTGCTGCGTGAACACACTTCGAGAATCGTTTTTCGCGTACCTACGCTACCGGCCAAAAGTAACTGACCACGCATGAAAATCGCATAATTTTCTTAAAATTGAACCAAACGAGTCGAGATCTCTTGACACGTTAAATGACAAAGTTTACCAAGTGACGGGCGAACGAAATGTTGAACAAATTGGTATTGGTCGGAATTGCGAAGAAAACGGTTAAAGTAAATTTTGTCAACTTTTTTATCCGAGCCTGTTATCGAAACTTTATTCAATACGTTTTGTAGATCTACGTTAATTATGTGTACGGTGAACATTTCATCTAAATCGGCGAACGTTGCTGTGAGCAATGAACATTTCAAGATGAGAGCTTAAGAATGAAAGTCGCAGATATTCGGCATTGTCAAGGAATTTCACCCGTATGTGATCACAGTTCAATGTTTATAACTCATAACGATATTAACCGATTTGGATGAAATTTTCACCGTATATATAAATGACGTAGATCTACAAAACGTATTGAATAAAGTTTCGATAACAGGCTCGGATAAAAAAGTTGACAAAATTTACTTGAACTTTTTTCTTCGTAATTCCGACCAATTAAACTTTGTCATTTAACGTGTCAAGAAATCTCAACTCGTTTGGTTCAATTTTAAGAAAATTATGCGATTTTTATATGTGGTCAATTACTTTTGGCCGGTAGTGTACTTCGAATTGGTAGATACTTGATCTTGGTGGAGTAGAAGAATTAACCCTTCGTGACCTTTTCTATTTTTTTAAAATTACTTTAGCGTACTCGTTCTCCCTGCAGAACGAAATTATGCGACCTAAATGTCCCAGTCAAAATACCGGGGGTGGTAAAAGTTCGTTGGAGGTTATTTCGGAATAATAACTTTTTTAACTGAAACGGGAACCAGATAGTAAATGATAGCTCTGTGATACTTTAGAGAAATTTACACTTTGAGAATTGTTTTTGATGCAGTTCCTTTTGATGGATGGGTTGTAGATATTTTATCTGGTGATATTGTTCTGCTCAGAGCTGAAAATAAATAACGCGTTTATTCGGTCGCATAAGGGCAACAGTGATCGGTAGTTGCTGTATAATCTGTGCTTGTTACCAAGGAATTAACAGTAAACGTACCGAGCTATAAATGTAACAGACAAGATTTAATTTATTTAGACCTTGCGCGGTTCTTATTGCAATGCGTGCTCTACTAAAGATATCTATTGAATCATTGCTCATGAAAGCGTCTTTATAATTTCAAAAATTGTCAAATAAACAATCTAGAACCGGTCCGTCCGTCAATACCTCGTGATAAATTGTATTTCATAAAATCCTACGATTGTGACATATTCTGAATTTTATTAATTATTAGTCCGTCAGTACCTCGCAGGGTGTGATAAATCGTATTTCATAAACGACTGTGACATATTCTGAATTTTATTAGAATTTTTCGAAGGCGAGAGGGCAACATTCGCTATGGTGGGTTTTAATGTTCTAGTTTCTGTTTCATTAATTTTGATTTTCTGGGAATTTCGGGGGTTCGGCAGTTAACGTGTTAAATGAGGAACAAGTGTTCGGTAAAAATTTGTTTGCTGTTCCTTGAGAGTCGATTTTTTTTTTAAATATTCGAAATCACGGTAAAATTGCTTGGCCGACTGCCAGTCACACGTAACGGCGTGTAATGAAGATGGATGTTGTTGTTCGACAACAATTATCTGAAGGATGTCAATACAAATTATTAATACGACATGCTTTATACTGTTAAAAATCAGCGTTTCTCAGCTAAGAATTTCCTAATAATTTTAGTCCATGATTTTTGCACAATTTTTTATTCGATTCTGTCAAATATGTTTAACATTCAGTTTAATACTAACATACTGTTACATTATAAGAGTTCTAAACTTTTGCAAGATAATTTAGCAATATATTACGTTGTTAGCCTTACTCTTAGGTAACCAACTTGGTTCGGGCGTACTGCATATATTTATTTTGTTAATTTGATTGACATTTGAATTTTTCCTGTGCTTCCACTCCAGTCTTACTACTTTTCCATTTTCTTAATTTAGGTATTTCCTCTGTTCCGAGGCACGTAATCATTATCCTCTGTAAACCAGCTCGGTCCACACAAAAATCGCTCCTTTATGCAATGCATTTTCGAAAGTCGTCGATTCGCGCGGGTCACCCGGTGGAAAAATTCAAGAATGCCGGAAAATTATTTCAAGATCACGTCAAAGACGGAGTATTACTCCGGGAAAAAAGTTGGAAAGGTCCTGGGAACTGTGTCAAGTCGAGCGCAAACAGCACCGATTCCGAAAGACACTTAACGAAGTACAGGTATCCTTCAATTGCTTCCAATCAGGAAATTATTTCGGTAGTTGTTTTTAACAAGAATCGCACAGGTATATGTAATCCTGTCGTCCTTGCGCCATCGACGAGGATAACATTCCACGCACGTTTCTTCGGGAAAAACGACTACAATAAAGTCCATATATATATATATATGTATGTATATGTACGTATATACTGGTCAAGGACATTGAAGGTCACCATAAATCAGTCGAAACGATATTCCTCGAATTGAATATTAACGAGATTCTCGGAATCCCATAAAGTCGTGCTCAAAATATAATCACGTTTGGAAAGTCTATTAGTGCAGTGGAGCTTATTAATTATGAAGCAATCAGTAATTTTACTATGAAAAATAAAAATATATTCTATACTTTATTAAACGACTCTTGCACAATTATCATTCTGTTATATGGATAATTTACTTCGCATGGCCATTTGCACGCGATCCGACTGCAAATGTTTAAACAATCGAGCGAAAAGATGATTTCGGAAGCGTGCACCGAAGAAGGTGATTGCGAGCAGAGATAAATCGCACGGTGTTTGCGGAGCTGACGTTATTATTAAGATCACGACCGTCCAATAGATCGTTCGGTGCGTGAACGAGGAAGATCGATAACCACTAAAGATCGTATAAGGAAGAGGGGGCTCGTGGCTTCTATAAAGCAAACAGTGGATCGCGGCCAAATTTCCCTTGAAAATATACAACGGGACCGTTCCTGGTATTTCACCGCGAGAGGAGACGTACAAATAACGGCTATATTTTCGCGCTCGGGGATTTCGGAAAAAGAGCAGCACCCGGCTCGTCTCTTGGCGCGTCATTCAAGTCCCCCGAGAGGATCACGCCAGTTCTAGAAATATTTTCCCCGTGATGGATTCTCTTTTCCAATTTTCAAGCGACTTCCAATCTCTGCTGTCGATATTCTGAACGCCGCGGCGCTTCCACGCGGCCGACTCGAATTAGCGGCTATTTTTGCCAATACCTTTTTACAGAGTACGCCACGTTTTAATGGCCATCGATCGTTCGCGCATAATTAATCGTTTTGCATTATTAATCTTCCGTGCAACATCCCAATGCTGCTTTATGGGCGTACACGAATTTTATACGCGGTGTGAGTTAACAGCAGGCTTGAGCATTATTTAAATAATGTATTTACGAAATAGAGATTTAGGGATGTTATTTTAACCCTCTGCCAGCCCTAGGCCTATGACGGAGTCATTTCTGACCCACGCCGATATTTCGCTACGGTTTTCTTTCGATATAAGGCGATGGATCGGGACCGGCTTTCGTCCTATTTCGGATGAAAAATTGTAAACAGTAAAAAGATTTTAGATTTGATGGTAAGGAGGATAGACAAGCAGTCATCATGAGGCAAATTCGTCACTTCGTGCTCAGTCATGAATATATGAATATTTGTGTAGGTCATTGCGTATTATCAGCGTTGAGTCATTAATTGAGCCACGATAATAGTCCGAATATATTCATAATTTTGTGTCATTCAATATGCAACTACGGGGTTTTGTTTCCCGCATGCGAATAAATGAATCGAAATCAGTATGTTGGGGAAACGTGGGTACTATTTTGAAATTGGGATAAATATTTCACTCTTTCATAAGGAAATAACAAATTCGGACGAAATGATGATGTAATCCAAAGTAATTTTGATTGAAAAATAAATAAAAAATTGCTTGATTATTCAAATGTGTCCCCGCCCCCCCAAATATTATATTATATTATATTCTAGAGTGATGGTTTGAGTTTTAATATAATTTATGAGATAACTGTGTTATAACTTGCATGGGGTATAATTACCGTAAAAGCTGGAGCATAGTAAATCTTGCTGACCTTTAGGGATGGCTGTCCGTAAATAGCTTTAGGAATAATTTCTATTCTGGTATTAATTAGGAAACTGAGGTCCATTTCGAAGAATTTCTTATTCAAAATTTCGAAGGATTTTTCCATTTCTGATATGCATAATGGAAAACTTTTTTTCTTCGCGAAATTTCAGAAATATTTTCACCCTAATAACTTATACAAATAGGTAAATATACAGTACTTCAATGTATTGTCACGTTTAAATATATTAATATACCCATCCATCTGTATTTTATTTCCTAACGTATTATTGTGATTCAATACTTTGTTACAAACATTTAGAAAACGAAAATAATGTATAACAAAAATGGGTAAGTAAACTAAAAAACAGTGAACGTTCAGAAAAATACACGAATATTCTTACATAGTTTTCAATTTTCTAAAGTTATTACCCCTTGCCTTACAATCTATTAAATATGTATGTCATTAAGTTCTTCCAACCTGAAGTCTATTTTTCTATTATCGACGTTATCGACATTCTTTTTCTTATAGGACATTATGAACGACAAAGAAATTCTAATCAAGGTAGCTGCAAAATAAATCAAAAAGCAAGCGGCTAAGAGAAGAAATAAATTTTCATTTCACACCTGTTCCTCGCAGCTCCACAGTTCCAGAATAATTGAATTTCAATAACCTATAAAAATCCTTTTGAGAAGCATATTTTTAACACAAAATCAACCCATTTGCCAAATTTCAGCTTGATCGGAATTGTCCGGTTTTCGAAACTATCTTTTCTATTTCCGAGGGCTGAGAAGAAATACATTTTTATTGAACAGACCGGAAGCGCGATCGAAAGGGAAAGCGACGAACGAGATTTATTTCGTGAAATCGGTGATCAAGGTCGACGAAACCGAATCCGACGGCCGCAATGGCGATCGAGAGTAGGGTGTGACCTATAGAAAGTAGGAAGGAGCTCGCTGCGTTGTAACGAGACCGTGGGCTCCCTGCGCGTGGCAACGATTAATTTTCATGGCGTGCTGGAAACGGAATTGATATGTCCCGTGTGACAGTAACGACGTTTGGTAAATAATAAATTGATGACACATCACGCTCTGCCGGTGACACATTTCCGATCACGGGTGATAACGAATGGACCAGGTAGCTGAAACCATCGAAGGACGATTCCGCGTCGATTTGCATCGTCGGATCGGCCGCTCGGTGTCTTCATTCACGGGCAAGTTGATGACGCGGACCGGTGACAGGTGTAAACCACCGTGAACGCGCATTTTTATCGATCCGTCTCATTCATGGAGCTTAATGGTGACCGAATCGGTCGCGGTGGAACCGCCGTTTTCAATGAGAACATTTCTAATCGCCGGGATAGCCGGGTCTTTATGCGTTTCTGTCGCGCATAAATCTTCCGGGACTGCAGCTACCGACGGTTCATTCGTGTTTTTCGTTTATTGCATCGATCAGTCGAGAAAAACGAGGTTCATTGAAATTTTCCCGTTCCTATACGAAAATGCGAGTTTGCATGAAAAATTACAGTGACACGCTTCGGGCCTTTTCTTTTCACAATTATTCACACTGATTACACTTTTCCTGGAATTTATTCGATTTTGTTTAGTCGAATTTGGTGCAATGTAAACGAATCTTTGAAACCATAGAAAATACAGTGCCAAGGCCCGAGGCCTCTAGAGCTTCGCTGTGGATCAAAGAACAGCATCTCCTGTCCGATATATGTCACTATCCGTGTTTTGGACATATCTAGTAAACACAGTGCTAAGTTTATAACTGGAATTACTGCAGGTATGAAATAACAACGTAAGTACACTTGTAAAACGATTTCTTACCACTGCAAATTTGAAGGAGCTTTTCAAGAACAATAAAATAAACGTCGAACGAAATCTTTCAAACGTCACGTTTCCAAAATGCGGAGATTTCAGTGCAGCCTGTGCACATGACAATTAGGAGCACATGGCTGTAGGGATTCTTCCAGTCGCCTATGTATTGCGATATAACCTGAATAAAACGGGGAAACGATTTCGTGAACGGTAGGCTATGCAGACGGACAGACGTCACCGAAATTGGAGCACCCAGAGTTCGGTGATTGAGCAAACTCTGTGCAGGAAGCAAATCACTGTCTTCCCGCGGAGGAATAAATCGCCGGAACAATCGAAAACAGCCTAGCAGCGAACGCAGAAGTAATAGCGGAAAATTCAAAGATAATTCTGCATAATTTTTAATTGCAACGTAGGAACGTCGTCTGTGTGTCGTACTAAAGACGGCTTATCAGCTCGTGAGATCTTCGCGACTGGTAGTGTCGTGGAATCACCGAGACAGACTAAAAATTGCTTAATCTGGCTGCTGGATCTTGCCATTATTCGGATAACCATAATGCGTAATGATAAACACTAATGTGCAATAACAACGTAATACAACGTACCGTGATATTAACGTAATCCCGCAATAATTATTTTGCGCAATTATTTCGCTTACGTATGCAAATTTTTCATTTCAATTTTTATTCACATTCTCTCGTCATTTTCCAGCAACGTACAAATTCACTTTGAAGGAAACAACGAAACTGAATCGACATTGTTTTCTATGAAAATGTACGGGAAGGTTGCAATTTTCTGACGGTACGTTTAATTAAAAGAATGTTAACGAACGTGTTAAAGGGAATAATTCGTCTGCGCCAAAATGTCGTTGGATATTTATTGAAAGTTGATTGAAGTATAGTTTGTTGCATTCAGCGCCGGGTGTATAAAATTAATGTTCCGCTGTGTGAGCTTGATTCGAAGAAATATGAAATGAAACATCGTGAGATGTTTCGGCGGCGCTGTCGGGAACAACGTCGCTCGCCGCCATTGTTTATCAGTTCTTCGCCAATTGAACGGGACAATTCGCGCGGGAATTCTCGGTAACACTAGGCGGTGCTCAATTTGCTTAAAGACCAGCTTATTTACTGGTTAATAAGGATTAAATGATCCCGGTGAAGCGGTTCGAGGCGTCGCTGCTCGCCTCGTCGTCTTCTGTTTTACGCGGAACACATCGTTCGCGCCGTGTCGTCGAACAGTCCCGCTCGCGCGCGCCAACCAATTGACTAATTGACTTTCTCAAGGCGAAGAATGGACGCGTACGCAAATGAATTTCATTTTTCTCAGACAAAGGCGAACACTTCCAAGCTGTTAGCTCCCGGCGAGCACTTTGCTCTAGAGGAACTTGGCAATTGTTGTTGAATCATCGCGAAAGAATTCGTTTACGTCGCCAACCAAACTCTGGATCTCAACATGAAAAAAAGAAAATCCAAAACTAAATCGAAAACTGTAGTTGCTCGATTTTTCCGAAGAATCTCTCGCTCGACGACAGTGTTTCGATGAAGCTCGGATTCGTCGGAACTACTAAATAAATATTTTTAGTGAGAGATAGAGTTAATAATTTGTTAGAAGAAAATGGAGTAACTAAAAAGACATTTTCAATGAAGATTAAATGTTAGTAAGTATATGAGATATAGACTTTTGTAAAATATAACATTGTTGGTCTCCTTGGAAAATTGTTGATCTTATTTTGAACATAATTTTGAAACAAGCTTATTTTACTCATGCTAAGCAACGTTAACAATATCGACTGCAGTAACCGAATGAAAATCAAGAACACAGGAGACAAGAATATAACGTTCAATATATTATCAAATGATTTTGTTAAATCAATACTGAATTATACTGTAAATTTGTGTGTACTTTGAACACATTTAAACGGAATTTAATATGTTACCTAGTAACAGGATTGAAATTGCGTTTAATCATCCTGTACTAGAAATTATAATTTAAATAGCTATAGTATAAATTCTGAGCGAGCATTGAACATCAACAATAATTAAACGTTCAATTTTTATTTACAGTATATATGATTTTCTAAAACTTAGTATAAATTAAAAGAGAATTTAATAGAAGCTCCATTTTTCCTAGTGCAGAAATAAAATTGTGTTGCATATAGTATTTTGTATCTACGCAATTTGCAATCTATTGATTACAATATTGATAAAATGAATAAAATTTCTATTTTTGAGCCTTGAATTTTTCTTCAGATTGACATAACCAACAATATGTCATATTTCATGTTGCATGTCAAAGGACTTGGTAAAGTCGAATCCCAACAGTACATTTATTACGCGATGATTTATGTCAAGTGCAATAAATAGTAGAATCATTAACAGGAAAAACTCGTTTATCCGGACGTCGCGTTTTGTGGCACTGCCACAATAGAATACGTAATTCATTTATGAAATCTTGTGAATCGAGAAAGCTTTATTCCGAAGTTTAGATGCGAAGATTAATGTTTTCTGAGAAATCATTGCTGAAACGAATCCGGGATAAACCGGAAACCGGATAAATGGGTTTCAACTGCGTAAAATCGTTCCGAGTAATTCGTTTCTCTGAATTCAGTCGTATCGATCAAGGAATAACCAGGCCGCTGTGCAAAACGTTGTAGAAATTCGTTTCCAGGTGGCAGCAGCTGATGCTTCCTTCTTTACCAATCGATAACGAAATTTTTACTAGAGCTTTTGTTCCTAAGATACGATTTTGTACCTACATCTAGGGATTGAAAATATAGCAATTTATCGGATGAATCATAAACATTATTTTTCCTCGCATAAAACACAAATGATAGGTGCAGAAAATGTTGAAAGCAGAATAAAAAATCTGTTCAGTGTGCTTCATGCACAGGTAAAAATCCGAGAAATTTTTAACCAAACGTATTTGCCAACTTTTCAGTTAATTTAAGCTCTTCGTTGGTTTAGCGAGTTCGAATGTGTTAAGCACGATTAAATTATTCATTCCATTCGCATTATCGTATATTTTCCAGTGTGCATTGATTTGTGTTCTGTTCAATAAATATCTGTGTCCTTAAATTTCAGATTTTCCATATCAAATGTACACAGCAGGAAGCATAAAGGTATTACGGAGTAATAAATTTTAATTTTCTAACTTCAACTTCTGCGTTACCGTGAAATGTGTTTATATTTCTGTGCGATATATGAAAGCGTATTTCTCATGAATCGAAAACTCATAAATATTCGACAGTTTTTCCGACGTTTGCGTTCATTTACTTGACAGATGGACAAACAGCAGGGAATCTGAACCGCGCGCGGTACATTTACAACGCAAAGAAATTTGCTAGGTAACAATTGATCAAACAAGTCTGTCCCGGATTTCTGTAATGTAAACGCAATTATTGGTTCTGCATCGATATCATTGGTGTATCGTTAACCAACTCGATATCCTCGGATCCATTCGCTGTCGGATCGGGGCGGAAAAATCTCAGGATAAAATCTCGTCGAGGTGTCCGAGTAATCGAGGAAGTCCGATTATTCACGGGCTTCTACCACTTAAACGCAGCGGGCGCGCGTCAAGGAAGGGGGCTCGAGGAAGAGAGAGAGAGAGGGAGAGAGAGAGAGAGAGAGAGAGAGAGAGAGAGAGAGAGAGAGAAGTACAGAGAGTGGATGGAAAGCTCTAAAAAGTTATTTCACGGCGTTGCCCGCTCGAAATTAGCATAGCGGTGCCCGGGCAGCGGCCAGTACAGGGATCCATAAGGATCCCGGTTCCGTGAAAATGGCAGGAGGTTTTACGTAAGACGTAAGAAACGATTTTATTGCAACGCGCACACAGGCGCAGACAGCCGGGCACACACATCAATGTAGGAAAGGGGGCGAGCCGCCGTGGCGTTTATAGCGAAACACGAGCCTATAAAATCCAGCAGGTTATCGATTGGACTTCTGCCTACTGCAAATCTGGATATGTGTTCTATTCACCTGGATATATCCGCGGTGTGGCACGCGATTTGGGTCAGTGGATCACATAACCGCATCTTTTTTTCTCTCTCTCTCTCTCTCTCTCTCTCTCTCTCTCTCTCTTTTCCCTCCCATCGCAACTCAATTCTTCAATTAACCGGCCGCTGCGGTTCTACCGGGGACATACTTTACCCATTTCCGGAAGGGTGCATACTGATCAGACGCTGATCATCTTGTAATATTTTTAATGCCGACCCTGAACCTCGAAGAGGATTCGATCCTCGACGTGGACTCGGAAGAAACGGCGTTTACGTATAGAAAAGAATTTTTTTTGCGATTTTTTTATGCGGTATATGAATGCCAACGGTGTTGGCATTATAACACCCTTGTAATGTTCTCATCACAAGCAGATGCGCGATTTGGACTACGACGAGTAGTATTGAATTGTGTGGATTTTGAAAACTTCTCCGTGTTTAAAAGAAATTAAATTTTTGAAAAATGTTTCCATGTGTAATTTAATTATTTGTTTCGTTTGGATAGCACTTTCTCGCTATTTCGTGAATCTTTGACATATCTTCTTTAATATTTTTTGTAAAAAATTACTTGTTATAGCTATCTGCGAAGTTTCTGAATATTTTTGTTGTGCGGTTTCTTGTATGCGGTCCCTATCTACCGCACAAAAACTGGTTTGACTGTATTCGATTGCTTTTTTATCAATTTTTTACTGATTTTAAAAGTATTGTTTTATTAGTTTCAACTCGGTAAAAATTATTCCAAACAGAAATAAATGTCTAAATTACTCCCGCATCTTGCATTTAATGTGTTGGTAATTTTTACAACAAACTCCCTGCTTCTTGGAAGGAATACGTCCAAAAATTTATAAAATGGCACCTTTAAATAATATTACAGGAACTTAAGTGTACATTATTTATTGATTTCTTAAAATTATTGATAGAAAAAGCACGTACTCATTTAGCTTCCAATTTTTGGCGATCGTAAATTTTTATTTTTCATAAAAATCAAAAAAGTACCGTTCATACAGCTCCTGTTTGTTTAAATTGCAAATTAGTTTGAAATTCCTAAAGTCCGCAGGACGTCGGAACTTTTTCTCCCGGGGATAAAATCATTTCCGTGATTCAATACTGAAGCTCCATTACACCATAAATTACTGTTCCGGACACAATGACCGCGTTTCACCCGCGACGCCTTCTTCTCGACCCCTTTCTTTTATTACCTCCCTTTCTTTTTTTCTCGCAAATTTCTTCCTCCGCCCGTGAATCGTAACTTTCACCCTTTCGTGATCACCGCTTAAGTCTTTACGTGACCCGCGATATTAATCACCGGCTCGACCAGGGCTAAGGTCGCGTATCGAGCTCGCCGGATGTTAGGCTCGCACGTGGCACGTGTTCATGCGTGAGCGCGCGCGTATTCGTGTCACCGGTTGCCGGCTGTCGCGCGTGCCTTAGTATGCGCGCTTCGAATTACGGTAATGCCTCGATACATGTGAGAACATCGAGACCGAAATCCACGGAAAGTTAATTATTTTTTTGTGGAACTTTTATCGGCATATTCGTGATATTTTTCTGATTGAAACGAGACCAAACACGGCACGATTTGGAACATAATTACTTGTTTCATCGATGATGTAGTGGAGCCTCGATTATCCGAACAGTGAAACATGAGTTTTCGAATAATAAAACTTAATTACAGTGTTAGATTAAATCTTTACGTAGATAATCTTTTTATAGATCGCTACAGATGTTTACACTCGGGTAATTCAGATATCATCGGTTCGGATAATCGAGGGTTTACTCATTAGGCCAATTGTACACAAATGTGCGCCGAATTACGCGATGTTTGGACTCATTTTAATCAGAAAAATGTCACAAATGTAATGGCAAAAGTTTTGGAAGTAAATAATTGAAAGTGAAAATGTTTTGTGATTGAGTTAGTATTATTTCGCCTATACTGTCCCACAGTGAATAATTTAGTAGTTTAGAGTCGCCACGTTAAGAACCTCACCCTGTATACCGTTTATGATCGCGTGACGTACTTTCTTTGTGTTTACTTTTCCTTCTCGATCTACGACGGTTCGTGACAGTTTTGTGAATGATTGAAATTTTTTATAATTATGGAAACGTATTCGCCGAAGTCGACCGGGGGTTTGGAGCTCGATATGACTGGTGGTCGAACGCTGCGACAACTTAGATTAATAGTTAAAGTAACAAACATTTCTTCCCGTTTTTAATAACTTTAAAAAATTAAAAATAATACGTAGATGTTCCCAATTCGTTTGTTAATGTTACTATTGATTTAAATTTGACACGTTTCTGCCACGACCGCATAAAATCCGCAACTTCCGCAGTGCAAGTAGAATAAGAAATAATTGGTCAGACAGAGAAAATGGAAGTGGTACCGGAACTCGCAAGAAAATCTAGCCTCCACATCTATCTCGGAAGTTCCGAAGGACAGAAAAGTTGCCGGAGTTTCTCAATCTAAATTCGAAATCGAATGTTCTGCCGTGCAAACGAGAAGCAGTATGCGGAAGGGGTCACGCAACCTCTTGGCAGGTGCGTGCGACCGTTGCGTAGACCTTTGCGTGACCAGAATTGAAATAATATTCGCTGTTTCCTTAATTAACTGAATTCACCTTTTTATGGTCTCTTACAGGGGCAAGGTCAAACGGGCAGCCCACTTTACTTCAAAAATTTGACAAGCTATAGACACCGTACCGCACCGAAATTTTCATTGGTTGTTTAAAAAGAACTGAAGGAAATAATATTTTATCTATTCTCATTAATTTTTATTTTTTTTTAAATTTATATTTATAGTTTCTCAAAATATATATATAAAATATTTACGAGAAATATTTTAAACAGATAATGTTATTGTAAGGGTGTCTCCGTTGTAAAATTAATTCGGATGGAATCGAGGAGAATAATTTTTAAGCAGATAGAATCTTACGGAGTATTTTTGTCTGAGATTGTTAACAGTTCTTTACCCTTTAACAAGGCGCAACTAACAAGAAGCAGAAAGTCGAGGAGAATTACTTTGATTGCTTAATGCATTCATCCTAGATATTATCGGATAAGCTCATGCCAAACTTTTTGCAACCGTGTGACTATTGTGCGACTACCGAAATCTGGTTCATCCTATCTTGACATGCACCAATTCCTCTTTGGCTCATTCGACACGATATTTCGACTATTATTGTGCACCAAGAGCGACAGAAGTTCTGTTTCAGATTAAAGGAAGAATCAGTTTCAGACTTCCTTCGGAACATGCATGAGCACACACATTATCTCCACGTGAAGTTTCGAATATCGAATAAAAGATACAGGGGCTGGTTGCACATCTCCTGAACGTGAGAAGTCGCATCGTGGAATCAATTGTTATTTCGCTTCGAATCGGTACACCATGCTTAAGGGGATGGCCTAGATAAGTCGAGCAGAGAAATTTTTCAAAAATATGTATGAACATGAACATCCCCAAGTACTCAAAAGATTATTTAAAAATAAACTGCACTGTATTCATTTTTAAATAATCTGTTTTAATGTTATACAGATATAAAAATCGACTGTATTTTAGCCAAAAGTCAGTAATGTAAAAAACGGAAACTGAAATTAATTTTTCCGGAAATTGGAGTCTCAATTAATTATCTTTGATTTGATTAAAAATATTCTATTTTTAAGATTGGAATTGCTAACGCGGTTCTATTTGTTTAAATTATATTACTTACGTCAACTGCTATTGGATCTTCAGGGTTGAAACAGTCGCCCCCACAACGTAGAGATTTATAGTAGTATTTCTTTCCGGAAGTTTATCTAATCTCAAGGACCCGGATGAAATATGATTTCTTCAACGTCATGCAATAAAGATTATTTCTTAACCGTGTGTCGAAGGACGTATCACCCCATATGTAATCGGATATGGCAGTCAAAGTGTTGAAGCTTGTACAAACCACATACGAAAATATGACGAGGGTAGCACACGTTCCATCGAACCCTCATTTATAACGATTGTATCTTTGTTTACACAATCGAACGGGGGACAATGTTTAACATGGGATTTTGTGGAAAGAAACGCCATGGTAAACGTTTGACAATCGATCGATCAAATCTTATTATCGAATCGTCGCACTAAAGTGGATGAAAATCAAATTCTTTCAGTGAACTATCAAAAGTCCAGATTCGAAATATGAACTGTCGAATTCCGCTTGGGAATAAAAATGTTTCAAGATTCGAATTTCCTTAGGACACAAAATTGGTTAAACTTCGCCTGAGGAAACCAGAAATTTTTAACTTTTCTTTATGCAATCCTCTAGATTTTGGCCA
This sequence comes from Halictus rubicundus, assembly GCF_050948215.1. Lineage (NCBI taxonomy): Eukaryota > Metazoa > Arthropoda > Insecta > Hymenoptera > Halictidae > Halictus > Halictus rubicundus. Next base: position 17,640,148 of record NC_135153.1, on the reverse strand, counting down.
GAAAATACTGAAAATCCAAGTTTCAATCCTAGGAGATCACTAGTTCAAAAGTTACGCGTGTGCAAAGATGTGCAATTTGTTCCAGAAAATGATTAAATACGAAGATAATTCTCGCATCCCCGGGGAGTACTCCAAGGTATTAAAAACTGGAATGTTCGAGAGCTCCTTGAAAATCAGTATTCGAAATATCGATAGGCCGAGCAACAAATCGAGATTGTGTTAAAATTCAGGATACTAGCCGGTATCCTGATCGTTATCTGGCTAAACCAATAACATATTCTGAAAACATCGCGGCTCCGACTTGGTGGATCATCCCCCAAACCAATAACTCACCCCTTGTTTTCCATCAAACACGGAACTGTTCTCCGGGCATGTTTACCCGAATCCATGAAAGTTATTAAAATAAGGGGGCGGGGGGTCGGAGGGGATCGGCTGGTATTGCATACAGGTATGCATACACGTACCCGAAGGGATAGAAGGGTGCAAGGGGGTCGGCGTGGGAGGGTGCTCGTGGAATGCGGGGTGAAACTAGATCAATACGGGCGAAAGCGTAGCACGGTCGCGAACCCGCGACACACATACCAGGAAAAAGGACAAACTCGGCCAGACAGACACAGGGGAGGTGGGATCAAGTGCAATATGCACTCGCGAATATCAATCAATTCTGTAACCAAGATTCGTAATTATTGGTATTGCTAATAATCACGTTCCGGTTCCGAATAACTGCGCGCACAGGTTGATTTTGTAGCAGATGTGTATCATTGTTCATTAGTTCCTAGTATTGTACTTGCAAATTTCTTAGCTTATTTTATAGTTTCTTCGCGTGCAATCATAATCGTGTCACAGACACCGTTCGATAAGTGTTCGACTGTAAATCGATCAGAATTACACTGTAAAACGTGCTTATGGTATATTGCCAGTACATCAAAATGTTTATAAGTTGACGAAAAATGTAGGAAATATCTGTCATTCTGCAATGTGTAAAATTAATGAAATTGTCTTGATAACGGTATAATTGAAGTCAACGCAATTAATTAATTAATTTAAGGTACCCCATTTCGTTATTTAATTAATTTGAACGAGATTCTCTTCGCTGCTTCAACGGTCTCGACGACTGCGTGTATTATAAATACTGCTTATTATTACAGGCTATTACCGTTAACGGCAAGATTCATATCCAATTTGTTTTAATTAACACGGCGAATCACACACTTTCGCAGTAAATGTCTGATTTAATTTAGGATAGACATAAATACGGCCACACCTTTACGCCACCCTTTTTTCCGTCAGTTTCCTATCCTTGCGATATAATCAAAATTTCAGAATTTCTTAATTTAATTTTTCATTCAATTATGATATTGTATGGACGCGTGTATGGGGTTGCGTGATCGAATACGTTTACTTTTTTGGGGCATACGTTGTTATAAAAATCGCTAAAAATAAATTCATTTTTGATATTTCTAGGAGGTAATTTAAAATTGCCGTATTTCGTCCTCCGTAGGTCTGGTATTAATCAATTAGTTAATTTTAATATTACGAGAGGTGCGACAATATTCCAGTGGTACAAATAAATTTTTTATTCAATGCCAGTGTCCGTCGAACACTGTCAATGTGTCGCAGAATACATTGTAAACATAGTTCCAACGATTTCTACCAATTGCGTCGGAACAGTCGAACGGCGATTAATAATAAACCGGATATAAGTTATAATAGGTGTGAGTGTGGAAAACGTGCACGCCCGAATGCACTAACTTCTGTGTAAAACCGGTGTCCATGACTTTTTACCGCGTATAGAACAATGTAAGTGTCTCGGGCATCACAGCCCGAAGAGTCTTCGTGAATTTTTCAACGAATCAATGCCCGCCGCGGAAATAATTGAGAGGCGTTTCCTAGAATGACTCAACTGGACAATCTAGTGCTCTGGATAAATCAATGGACATCTCGCGCCAATTTCAAAGTCTTCCGAGCTGTATCAATATTAATCAATATTAAGAAACAGGAGTTTCTCCTTTAATAATTTTCATAGGTCGATATATTTAAATTTTGTTTCAAATTACATTTACTCATTTTTGTCATAAATGCGGCCTATTTTTTTAAATTTTATTTTGAAGCAGACTCTGTGACATGGTTTATCATGCTTCTCTTGAAAAAAAACATAGCTTCTAGTGTAATATAATTTTTATAAAATTTACTCAGTGTGTAGAAATTTTATGTTAAATTAGTAAAGAAAGCATAGCTTGTGATATATATTTTACAAAATTTATTTTTCAATAACATCATTATTGATTTAATATGAATCTTAGCTCATTGCACTGCTAATTCGAAGTATCATTTATCAAAAGTTACGAATGGTGGGTAAAATTATAGCTATTCTAGATATTAATAATGTTATTAAATTCCCTCGCACTAATTGCGCAGTAATTAATGTTCTATTAATTAATGAGAATTCCAATAGCTATTATGGCCCACAGAAACTGTTGACTTTGCACCCGAGTTTCGTAACGCAGCAAATTCGCCAAACAAACAATTGGCATAAAAGTGACATATAGAGAATAGCAAGGAGATGCTCGGAAGATAATTTTCTGATACGTGTGAATCCCGGTTTATTCGCCCTTACCTTTTTACGCGCCCCCGAATCGCCCATTTATTTTTAGCGTCTTCCTAAACGTCTATTTACGTTGCCACGAACGGTTAATAAACAATCGAGAAAAAGCTGAGAGGACCGAGCTCGTGGGATACAAAAGCCGTTTACGAGACGGACAGGGGCAAATGCGAAAGGTGGAGCGTGTAAATCGGCTCGATAAACATTTTCATCGTCGTCTGTGTACTTTTCCGGATCAGCCAGGGGTGTCGGACACCCAATGAAATTCTGTACAAGCTGCGAAACACTATACGTACACTGTTTCCAAAAATACTTTTCAAAATATTGTGGTATTCACCTGGACGACTTCAGAAATCCATTCTACGGGGTGTCCCAAAAATGTACTTCCTTCAAAGAGGTGATTCCCAGGGTCATTTGAAGTAACTTTTTCCTTTACGAAAATGTTCTCCGCGGCTTCGTTCAGGAGTTATTAACGAAAAACACGGACCAATCGGAGCACGGCTACAGCGGACGGATCCCGTCTCGGCCAATGGCAACGCCGCGCTCAGCGAGACCCGCCTTCACGCCGGAGTCCGTCTGCTCTTGCCGCGCTCTGATTGGTCTGCGTTTTTCGCGAATAACTCCGTAACAAAGCGGCGTAGAATATTTTTGCAAAGGAAAAAGTTGCTTAAAATCACCTCAGGAATCACCTCTCTCAAGAAAGTGCAATAGTTTTGGGTCACCCTGTATAACATTGAGAGATAAATGGCGAGGAGGATAGAGTGCATAGTGTTCCATCTTATGTTCGACTGTACTATTGAAAAGAAAAAACGCGAAATTGGATAATTGTTGCAATTGTTTTTCCAGAATCGTTTCCAGCTCGAACCACACACATTTCCGTGTTCTATGTTTCATCCTAAATATATCGCGTGCTGCGGGTGTAAAACGCGGAAACGAGTAAACTGACCATCGAACGTCCTTGATATCTAAGTCTACATTTAGTCCATGTTGGACCGGTATAGCAACGCTCAAGGTTCCCATCATACTTCCATTTATGAAATAAAAAGGGCACGAGCGACCAGCGAGAGTGGGTGAGCCAGAAAATTTGCACTATCACCTTTCGATCAGGTCGTGTGGGTGAATGAAGAAAATCTAGATTTTCACCCTCGCATTTTTATTCGAAAAACTGCTCTCAAAAAACTGAAAATCGCGTACACATCACTGCTGGCTATTCGTTCTGAATTTTTGTGGAATAAACGTTAAATACGTTATTTAATTATTTGGGCAAGGAAAATGTTCAAAGAATTTTTTTAGAAATGTTTCAGTTAATTAATGGGACACTAACGTCTGATTTTTCTTTTTTACTTTCACTGGTATATTTTTAAAAATGTCAGGACCTACTCCAAGATTATACGAGTTTGTGATCGATATTATTTATTTTTCTTAGAAGTTTTGTTTCGGACCTCAATGTTCTTTTACACACATTTATTTACGTAATATTTGCTGGTCTACTTACCAATTTTCGGGAGCATTTCCATGAAATTTTGGCAAGAATACGCACGTGACTTCCTCAACAAGATAGAAAGAGAAATATCATAATTATTCTACGCATTTCTTGTTGAAGTATTTATAATTATTTTCACCCTGCAAGTTCAATTTATAGTTTCTCTTAAATCGTGAAGTAACTAGAACTATAATTTTCTTGAAAACTGTGGCAATGAAGGATTCGTAAAAAATTGTTAAAAATATCGTGTTACTTTATGAATATATGTATAAGAAAATACATGCATGTAGATCGCGTAAAATTTATTTGCAAACGTATTGTTCGGGTCAGACCGGATACGCGTCAGGGTTCCGTGTCAAAAATCTGAACGGTTTTAAATAGAATTTTTATTGGATTTTCTGCTATAGGGATCCTTCGATGTACATTCGAAATTTTCCAACGATCTCGGTTTCTGTTAATTAACCTATGAAAATGGAAATTCACATCTGCAGTCTATGTAGGATCTGACCTTTGATACAATTCCAACGCCACACCTGGGAATTGAATTTGTGAAATGCAAGACTATTGATTAGACCTGATCCCACCCACGTCGATACAAAAAATTATTGAAAAGCCTGATATAGAAACGAGCACCAGTCTATTTATATTTAAATGAAAATATTTTGCCGACGTATGCCGCTGTTGAGCTTCCAATAAATTGTCGAATCCCCTCCCCCGAGCTTTTTGCACAAGCTATACGTCATTATATTCGCTTTGATGCGCTGAATATGACTTTTGCTTTCAGCAGAAAATTACAAATACGATTTACTTATGGGAAAGTTCCTAGTGAGAAATTTTACTGTCAATAAAAAACGAATAAAATATCAAAATCTGAAATAATAAATACCATGAAGGGGGGGATTGTAAATTTCAACCCTTAATCTTGTTTCGTATGAAAAATAGGTAAATTCGTGACATCGAGAAACGAACTGGAGGGGGTTCTCACCTGCAAGGGGTTAAATTTCAAGCAGTAACTGATTCTGCACCCGGCGCAGAACCTGCAGCTCACAAAATCTCTCCAGAACTTCTACCCAAGCGTCTCTTCAAGTTCTTTTCGAATGCGTGCAGAGGTCCGTAGACGCGGGGAAATCGATGCTGTTCACCCGCACGTGTGCGAGTCGTACAAGATCGCGCGATCGACCCGGGGCGAGGTAAAACAAACCATGAATCAACGATCACCCCCGGAGACCTTGCTCGAGGAGGAACGATCGGGGCCTCGCAAATCATATTTTCCGCCGGAGCGTTATCCATCGACCAGGAAAATGAACGTCAGTCAGCCACGTAATCGACTCGACTGTACCAGCGATCGTGATCGCATGCGCCCCTCCCTCCCACCCACCCCCACTCCCCCAAATAAATGCCTCCTCATCAATCGTTGTCGCGACAAATTGCGCGACTTTATTTTCGAAACGGTCCCTTATAGAACGCGTCGGCAATCCGCCGCGTTGTTCGTGCGTGTTCTTTTTTTACAAACACACACACGCACACACAGATACGGCCATTTCTCCTGTGTAACCCCCTCGCGACATTTCCTCCATGCGTCAAATGCCAGGGGGTGGTCGGTGAGGGTTAGGGGTGGTTTTTGTTGTTTTCTTTTTTACAGTCAGCGTGTTTCTCGGAGGGAGGGGGGAATACTGTTTCTTTCTCGGTGATAAACGTATAGAAGTATGATCTACATGCGTGATTTCGTTAGCGTGCCCATCGCGGAAACAGCTTCCTGCTGCAGACACACAAAGCGACAAACAAAGCGCCCTCCCACCTGGCAGTCAACCGATCCTTGCGCAAGGACCACTTGAGCACGGTGTACACGCGCGCGTTGGGGGGACAGGGATTTCTGGGATCCTGGAGACACGGCTGAATCACTGTTCCGAGCATAGATCTCGGTTGGAACCTCCTCGGGGAATCGAGAAATCATTTTTCGGAGCCATCTTCTAAAACTACCTTTCACGATATTTCACAGGAAATTTAGAGGCACAACTAATTTCTGCTCGAAATTTCTATTTCTCCCAGGAGAGATTCACTAACCCCCTGGTAGCGGGCTGTGGGTCTACTTTGACCCAGTGTTACAAACTCTGGGTCCCCCGTATCAACTTTAAACAACCAGAAAATAGAAATAAATATTTGAAAATAATAAGCTAGCATTTCGATGGACCCAGCCTATCTAGTGATTATGGTTGATACAATGTCCGTCTTATAATCATTTGCATTCGTTAGGATCGAAACCATGTGCCGCTCACTGAAAAACTTTCGTACGAAGTTTCGTCGATACTTTAGCAAGATGTGCTCAACATTGTATGTACACTGGATTTATAGACAGTGCAGAGCTGGAACGCTAAAGACGGGTTTAACTAGAATTTGTTATTAACAATTCAGCGAACTATTAATGGAAATCGCGGTACGTACAGCGTTTCGATTGGAATCAATTGAATAAGTCAGCACGCAATTACTGTAAGGTAAAACAAATGTACAGCATGTTTCCTAAACATTGACGTGACATTGTAAGCTATACTGCTCGGAGGAATACGTAAAACAGCCTGAAACAACTGGCCAAGGTTTCACACGACACAGTTCTGAATTATATTTTCTGCAATGCGAACAGATCTTACACAATTTATTAAAGGAGCAAACACCTAGTCCTTCCCCTTTTATATTTATATAATTCCATGATTATTGGATTCATTAACACTAAACCTACCACGGTCAAATGACCGGTTTCATATTTCACGATTATCGAAAATTATAAAAATTCATTTACGGAAAATAGTGGAATAAATTTCCTTGTCCAAGCATTCACTATATGGAAAATCACGGACAATCTCAATAAATTTAGTGTTTAAAGCCAAAAGATCATTGTTGCCCGCAATAGCATACTTCCAACGGGCACAAAGGTGTGCCCATGCTCCGGGTATTCGCTGGGGGCAATATGTCGGGAGCCTCTCTCGAAAAATGACTATTCGATTCCCTGTCAATCAGCGAGGTTCCAATCAATGAGGTCGGTCGTCGTCGAGTCGCGATGAAATTAAAAAAAGGGGGCTCGGCCATCAATCGAGCCGGCCGGTCCAATTGTCCTGGACAATTAACACCGGTTGATTCTCATTTCCCCTGGTTGTAGTCTGGTATTCAGCGGTGCCTCGCGAGTGCAAGCGGGAATTCAAGCGACAACGAAAAAAAAACCGGGACATCGATGGCTTTATTCGGCAAAAACCAACAACAGTACAACGGCATATTTGTCGGTGAACATCAAAAGCACACGGCGATTAGCGACGGGGAGAAGCCAGCATCGGCATCAGCGTCAGCGGTCAGCGTCAGCGACAACAGTTGTGCTCTCCTTATCTTTCTCTCTCTCTCTCTCTCTTTCTCTCGCTCTTTCTCTCTTTCTCTCTCGCTCTCTTTCTCTCTATCTCAGTCTAACAACATACAACAAACTGCTTGCGGCGTACATCAGAGGGTTGTTCTCTTGGTGGTTGGTCGGCTGGGTGGTGACCGGTCTTCGTGGCCGCCACAGAGCTAGCCTGGCCAGTCCGTACTTCGTCATGTTCGTCGTCGTCTCTTATCTATCCCCCACGTGGAAGTGTCCTGGCGATCAGCTGGTGCTGGTGCTGGTCCTCGTCATTCTCGGTTGGGCACCTCTAACTAGCGACTAGCTCCTCATCTCTTGAGCGCGTGCCCGATAATCTGTCGCGTTTTATCGATGCACTTCCGCAGGATATGCCGGAACGACATGTTGAGCAAAACCACGCGAGCGAACCAGAACCCGCGGCTCTTGAATGGACGGGGCGGCGAGATCCGAGTCGAACAACAGTTCTCGGCCGTTTTGATCGCGCGAGTACCTCGAACTAGAAAGGACGTAGCAAAAATATTTCTTCCTCCGGCTCGAAGGACACCTAGGCTACTTAAGCTCTGACAAAATGTAACAGCACAGCCAACGATAAACTATCAATTAAATCGAAACGATTCTTCCTCCTCCTCTTCTTCTTCTTCCTCTTCCTCTTCTTCTTCTTCTTCTTCTTCTTCTTCTTCGATGTATATCCGGATGATCAAGTTGTTCGATAAACGTCTTTGTCCCGAGATTCGGGTCCCGAACGTTCACCCGGCGCACTCTAACCGTCCCACCGATCGGCCGCGAGTGACACAGAATTTTTTCCAACGGTCATTCTATTCCGAGCCCGCCGCAAAACTTTGATATGTGCGTTTACGCCCCCGCACCCTCCCGCGACGTCGGTATGCCAAGGTATAGGCGTCTCGGTAGTCAAGGCACCGGGCGTGCGCGGTGAGCGGTGAGCGGTGAGCGGTGAGCGGCTCGCCACCGTTCGCCAGGGCAGGTGTCACCATAAACAATTAACCGATTTCCCGCGTACCCCCGTCACCAGGATGATTCGAGCCGCCCGACGACCAAAGTTGCATGACGGGACCGGCCTCGAATCCTCTCTCGGGTCACGCGCGCCGGGGACTCTAACAGCTACGGAATAGAAAAGCCTGATAACAACCGTCTCGTGGAAAACATAAGGACAAGCTCCCCTCGATTGATCAACTCCTGACGTACATCAACCTCGGACGTATTGACTGATATTTTCTCTGTAGACGGATTGTTGAGCGGATGGAGGAGAGAGAGAGAGGATCGCCCGAAGACGCTTCTCTGGACGCGCGCGGAGCGTTGGCACGGTGTTAGCTCAGCGACGTCGACTGTCCCGGGGCTGGACTATGAACGATCGCCATTGTCCCCGCCTGACGGGAGTCAGCTGTTCCTCGACTGGCGATCACGGCTCGCTGGTGAACGGCAGGCGCCAGTCTTCACCGGAATTGCCATCGGCCCGTGCCAATAAGGTCAACCGATAAGCTCCCTCGGGGGCACGGCTCAGTGACGTAACCGCTGGGACACTGGTCTCATTGTCGGGTTCCAGCCTGATCGGAACACTAGTCAAAAGAAATCGTAATTCACAGTCCGGCCGTCGGCCAGAGAGGCCATCGCGAAGAACACTGGATCGATGAACCACCTAGTCTCTGGATCCCTGTATCACTCGATCCACCACGTGACACGGTACGAGACAGGTGCTCGTCGGGTGCTCGTCGAGAGTGACCGTTCTAAAGGAGAGAAAGAGAGGCGTTCGTATAAAAAGGTGCCACCACTAGGCGAGAGGATTGATCAACGAGGAGGTGCTGCCATGTTACATCGTCTCTGTTCCCCCGAGCGTATCGATCCCCGTTGCTCTGGCAGTGTCGCGTTCACCAGCGGAAACCGGAAGGCGAATCCTCCGCGCTTTGAAAAGTTCGCCCGCGGCGCTCGCGATCCACCGTGATCGATGTCCAGTCCGTCTCGCGGCAGCACTTCGGGCCAGCGCTCGTGTGTCTGTGACTTGCGTGTCGGTTCGCGGCACACGTGACTCGAAGGTCATATTCCGGGATCGATCGGGAACGGTTTTAGGGGGCCGCGCGGCTCCCCCGGAAGCGGCGGCTAGGACGATCGCACGGTTTCCAGGCGATCGATGCGCGGAACCTGTCACGAGAACCTGCCTGCTCTTCGGGGTCCGGGCTACGAGACGTCCCTCCGGCTAGACGACACGGCCATCTCATGGTTCCTCTAGGCTGGCCCCCGATAACCTCCACCAGACGACGGCTGTCCTCCTGCCATCCGACGCCCGGAGCAAATCCCAAGGGGACGATCCGCTAGGTTAGGCGACCGAGACGGATGCGCTAGGTAGACCCCCTAGTCCGCGCGCCACCCCCTCGTCGTGTCTCGAGGCCGATCAACCGGTGATTACGAACAAGTTCTAATTGACCACTGCCTCCTCACCACTTCCGGCTCACCCTGTACCCGTCACCAATTAACACGATCCTGGAGCCTGGAGGAGCCGCTCCTCCCGCCTCATATATACGTGTACACGCGGCGAGAACCCGTCACCCTCCTCGGTGACTACTCGCGACATCGAGCGGACCCGCGACTGCGCAACGACTCCATCTATCCGTCGCTGTTCGACCCTCCGCTTCGCTCACTCGCTCTCTCTCTTTCTCCCCTCTCCCCTCTCGCTGAACATCTCTCTTTCTCTCTTCATCTTCCGATGGTTGGTACGCGTGCCTTCCTTCTTTAAGGCGAATTTAGACTTTTCCCTTTGGACGTACAGCCCGTGGCCCATCGTTTGGGCCAATTTTCAGAAATTACTAGTTTCCGAGGGCTGTCCATTCAACTTTTACTGTACACGCCCAGAATTGAGAGCGATGTTCGGAATACAGATGGAATATTATTAATTACAAAAGTGTCTTAGTATGATTTTTAGCCAAAATTAGGGAAACGAACCTGGTGAAAATGACTCTTTCGTTTTGTTAATTATTGATGGTGAAGTGAATTATTGACGAATACTCCGGTTCTCGTATTGCGCGATCATTGTGGACGATACGTCCGAACTGGAGAATTGTAAATTCGCCTTTACCCGTGTTCCCTTTTCGGCCAGACGACCCCCCTCCACGGCGACTGCCGCCCGCCTAGCCACAGCGCGGAAACATGGCGGAGACCGGAGAACGGAAGGTCGAGGTCCTCGATCGAGATCCCGCTAATGAGGTCTCGTCGCTGCCCGCCGACGGATCCACGATGATTAATTGATAGGGCAGTACACGGATTGCAGAATGCAATTACCGAGGTAAGTCGCCGAGAGGAATGGCCATTTTTTGGCACGGATCGGTGACATCGCGAGAGGCGGCCACGGACCATGGCGGGCGATGGGCGCTCCATAATGTCTTTGTTAGGTTAACGGGACTTTGGTCGAGGTGGGCGACTGTTCGAGCTTCACACATTTTCTTCGTTCGGTTAAGGAAAACTGAAAATTTTCATGGGTAACTAAGATACATAACAGCCTCTCAATACCCCTCTTCCCGAACTAAGGAAAGTCCAAAGGATTAGTATGATTATTCGCACTCTGTTAACAATTTTATTGCTTGACTGTTTGATCATCCAATGATCAGACTGCGGAGTTTTATGCAAAATAAAAATTGTTTGCACTAACTGGAAGGCACAGGAGCTTTATAGACACTTTTCTGTAACCATTTTAACAAGTCCAAAATGGTACAAAAGTAGTTTGAAATTCTTTGAAATTTTTCATCAAATCCACAGTCTAATAACGATTATGAAATTTATGTAACCACGGATCCTGTCATTGTGTTATGTACTTTGCGCCATGCACTATACTTCATGACCTACAGCCGTCACCTTGCACCTGATTCTACTTCTTCAACTTTCGGAAGTGGTGTAGATTGAAAAATCGGAAGCGGACATACTTCTGGGTCGACGTGCATTTATAAACCGAACACGAATTCGACTCTATCGAATTTTCCCGTCTCGGACACTTTCGAATTTTGAAATCTAGTTAAATCTACAGGAGATCTCGCAAACTTGTTTTCTTAACGATGTTTGCGGATGGTAATACGTCGCATGGCCGAAAAATGGAAAACACTATTGAAAAGACTTGTACGAAGCTTTATTCTCGGGGTAATCGATTCTGAAAGTTCACCGGGTGCACGTGCACCTGGCTGACTATATCTTGCAGCGTTCACTCAGACGAGCAAAACCGAGGAAGTTTTGTCGCGGAATAATGTTCGATATAATTTTCAATCGCATTGCTGTGCACACTCTGTAAACAAAAACGTAACAATGTCATGTAACACAGTAGCCCAAGGTAGTTCAATTTGAACTGATGTTGATGAAGATTTCGTAAAACGTTTCATTCATAGATACAGAAGATTTTGTCATAGACATTGCGAGCTTGCTCCTGTTAATAAATTAAGTTACAATTTGACCACAGTATCGTTGAATATAACAGAATGAAAGGGTCAACTGTGGTAGACTGTTAGCTGCAGAGAATATATTTTCTGATTTATTCTAGGTAACGAAAAGGCTAAACTTTGCTTCAGGAAACCAGAAATTTTTAACCATTTTAAATGTAATCCTATAGATTTTGGCGAGAAAACGCCGAAAATCCAAGTTTTAATCCTAGGAGATCAGTAGCTCAACAGCTATGCGTGTGCAAAGATGTCCGATTTTCACCGTTTTTGACAGGTAAGCTTACAAATCTACGTTATCGTCATCACCATGCATGTGCTGCCACCTAGCGGCTCCGCTCGTTAGTCGACTCGCGATGCCGAATACATACCAACATGACGGCGCCCTTACCTGTCAAAATCGCTCAATTTTAAACGCGCATAACTTTTGTGGTAACGATCTCCTAAGGTTCAACCTTGGATCTTCGGCATTTTCTCGCCAAAATCTACAGGATTACATGAAGAAAAATTAAAAATTTCTGGTTTCCCGAGGCAAAGTTTAACCGATGCTGCAGCAAAAGAATTGTCATTATTGCGGGTTAACATTTTCTTCAGTTAGTAGGGTGCTGCTTATAGCACAAGATTCAGAAAACTGAACTGCTAACATTTATGTGAAACAAAAGTAGTTTGCGTCAGTTGTAAAAAGCTGGAGATAAATAGAATTATCTTTCTTTCTTTAATGACCTTGACGAGTTGATCATAGTGTATTGCAGTTGTGGAACTTATGTAATTTACTTCCTCTTTTAAAATTTCATTTGCGTCATAAAAGGAGAAAATCCGCAGTCTGCAGATAACCAATAAAATTATTTAACTTTATCATGTTTTCTACAAACTCAGCGACTGGGCTGACAATTACGGACGGCAGCATACGTCAATCTTATTTCTGAATAAGACACGTAGTGAGCAGGAAACACGACGATTGAGAGTGGGCATTAAATAAAGAAATATTTGCGGACAAATACCCTCGATGCCAGCCGGCTGCGTAGACGGAACTTTCTTTGTCTACCGCCGAGAGCCTCTCCACTCCATTGACTTAAATAACAATGGAGGCGTAAAGACAACAAGAGAACCATCGACTTTCTTGCTCCAATTATAGATTCGTCGGGCCGCCTCACGATCCTCGCGAGGAACCATTCATCGCCGCACAACAATTCAACCAAGGACGGCCGAGATTTCCGAGGCGGACGATCGATCGAAATTATCGATCCTCGACATCGGACGGTGCGGCGACAATTTCAAACAAAACTTGCAGAAAAAGCTATCTAACAAGTCCTCCCGGGTTGACGAGTTCTAAAAATTTGCGTTTGTTTATTAACACTGCAAAGACGTGCTCCTAAATTCAATTTGTACGTTCCTCACAATTTTTATTTTTGTTTACTATTTAAAACGTTCCGCCATTTTAGTCGCTGTGAGTAGATACGTCTTTGTAGATAATTTACTAAATTATTTTGCAGAAAAGGTTGGCTCTGCGCAAAGTAAAAGTTTTATTTTTATTTTAGTATACAATTTTAAATTATATATTTACAATGTGAGAATTTTTTGTTGTCTGGAAATAGAAAATAGACACTTTCGGAAGTCCTGAGGCTTGATCTTCGTTCTTCGGCCGATTAAAGGAGGGTTGATTGATTAAATGGAGGATTATAAGTGCCGGTGATGTCTCAATGACGCGGGGATCATCAGGCAATGGCGGCGAAGATAAACGAATAACAGCGTGGCTGGGCGCGTGGTGCACGGGTACGAAAATGTTGAGTCAGATTTATAAATAAGCCCTGTTATCAGATCCTTGCCGGGGCTATTTTAAGGTATCGACCAATCAGTGCTAAGGTCAAGCGCGCCCACGATAACCCGAGGACTATCAAAATTTATCCGGCGAACGCATCCTTGAGGTTTTGCTCGGTTAAGGGAGCCGCGGGACAATTAAGTCAGCGGTGACAGTATCAAAATCGTTTGCGTCATAGGGAATATAATTTATTGGAGATTCGAAAACCATTTCACACTAGCACAGTATTGTATAGTATCGTTCGACCAGGACGATTTCATTCTAAAATCCTTTCCATTCTACCGAGGTACGGTATTTCGGAAAATTGGAAAATTTAAAAAAAAAAATTGAGTTTTCTGTGAAATAGAAAATAAAATATTTCGTAGTGAATCGATCGCTCGAATGCACTCGAGGTTTACAGGACGGAGATTTTCGAATTTGAGAAATCGAAATATAGCTCGGTAATAATGCATCAAAATATGCAAAAGTATTCTAGCACGGAAAAAATATAAAATCAATTTGATTTTTCCTTCCGACTAATTTTCTGGATAATTTTTATCGTGTATAATAATTCTCTAATAATTTTTTGTGTAAAATAAGAATTGGGGAATGCAGAAATTATAATTGACTTCGTGTGCTTGGAATTAGACAAAAAGAAAATACTATAATAATAATGATTTAATTCAAAAAAGGATGAATTTTTAATAATTTTTAACTTTCCGTGCATCTCACGGAATTCTAAGGCATTCGAGCATGATTCATATCGATGCGACAAAAAATTTTCGAAGAACAAGGAAAACAGTTTATACACGAGGCCATTTGTCCAGTGCATTGTTCGGTAAACTTCATTACTTCTCATTTTCTAAATGCACGATTTCCATTTGGAATCTTTTGTTATGTCATCGATTTCGTAAGCGACACTCGTTTCTTTGCATAACGTCTAGGCGTATATCTGAGCTGGATGCACAGTAGGGACGTCATTGTGATGACACAACGATGAAGTATTGATGCAGGAAAGTATTCATTCATGCGATGGTGCGCTATACAGAAGTTTGTGAAAGAAATCAAGCTTCACGGATAATCCATTAGGTAAAAGATTATACGGGAACTAGTGCATAATTTTATTTTTAGAATTTCCCTACTCTTAGGTCACCATTCCATCCTTATACTCTGTTTAGCCTTACTCTCTACTGCGCTTGGACTTTATTAATTAAATTGGATCAAAGTTGATACACGAATCAAAGATAAAACTTTTCTGCAACTTTCCCATTCAATTAATTTAAATATTTTCACCGCATAATTTCATCATTTCGAAAGATTGCTTTAAATTAATTTACGCATTTCTATTACCACAAATATAATTGAGAAATGAGGCTTTTTTATCGCATAGACTGTAGGAAGTATTGCGATTTCCACTTGTATAAATAATAAAAGAAAAAATCTAATCTTTCGATTGCTAGATCGTAACGTTATTGTCAAGTGAATTTTTCAAACTTTAATTCAACCGGACGCGGGGAACATTAACGATCGTGTCAGTAACGCCTCCTGTTCGTAAAAAAAGTATATTACTTGCAGTGCTGCATACCCTCGAAAATCGCAGCTCCGGCGATAAAAATCATAGTGAGAGTTCCATCACCTCATGGACGGTCAATCGAACGAATTTTACCAGCGACGGAAAAGTACGTTTTGCATATGTTCTGCATTTTACTGAAACCAATTTCAGACTGGTGTACACGCTATGCAAAAATATTTATGAAATATTCAAATTACGATTTTAATGGAAACTCAAAATTAAGTTCAATTATTAGACTGCGAATTTCATGCATTTACGAGAAAAATTCGATCATACATCCCAGAACGATTTGTTCCTCCACTATTAAAACTGCCGTACATCACAAAATTCGCTGCAACAAATCCTCAGCTAATAACTGTTATTACATTGTACATCTGACAAAAAAACCATTGAACAACCGAGAGTAGGATTCCGAATTCGGCAGGCCAGCGTTCCCGAAATTCCTCGCCGTAGTTACGTAACCACCCCCGCGTTACCGATTCGCGTTTCTCATGGTGAAGGGGTTGGGGCGCGACGCGGGCTGACCCCATTAGGGTACTTTTACTTTCCATCAATCTACAGGGTGGCCCGTGTATCATACTCCGGGACGTTGCTGGACGGTGGAAAAGGTCGGCACCGAGCGACGACGAATAAATTTAGCGAGGCGAAAACCGGAGCAAGAAACCACCGACGGGACGAACGACGGGGTACGAGAGAGAGAGAGAGAGAGAGAGAGAGAGAGAGAGAGAGAGAGAAAGAGAGAGGATTGAACAAAGAGCTTTGCTGCCTTTGGAAATTGGAAACATGCCAGTGGCGCTATCGCACGGTGGATAGCACAAGTCGTTGAGGGCGAGGGCCGACGAGTAACGGGTGACATCTAGTCGCGGGGAAATATTGAACGTAAAAATGGCGACCAAAGCAACCCCGTCGGGTTGACAAAATTCCCCGATCGAAATTTCCTGTTCCACCCCATTGAAATCCTCCACGCAGAATTTAGATCCGTCACTTGTGACATTAATCTCTCGAGCATACGATTCGCCGAAATTTTTCATCGAATTTCTCTCATTAGTAATTAGCACACGACCCTTGCTTTCCCAATTTTTCTTAACGTTTCCCGAACAGCGATTTGCAATTTTGTTATAGAATTTATTCGGAGCGAGTCAGTTGACGAATGCGTTTCATTTTACAGGACCCATCGAACATATGTGTCAATGGCATCCTCGATTGTTGATTCGATGTTCTATTCGCCCGGGAAGATAATTAGCACATGACCCGTGGAGAATATTACGCTGTTCGCACGGTAATTTTTTTTTCACGTTCACCGATGCAATGTTTCATGGGAACATTGGTATTGGTTGGTCTTGCGATTTTCACGACAAAGTTGAAGAACGCGGTTCAGTTTGTTTTTGTTGTAGGACCACTTGAATATATGTGTCAACGATACCCCCGCTTGTTCATTCGATTTTTCATTCGGGAAAGATAATTAGCAGGCGATCTGCGAAGAGTATTCAACCCCTCGTTCCCATTTTTCGAAATATTCACAGCTTTTTGTAACGTTAGTTTAAAAATGATTTTCTTCGCAGATACAGTCAAACGTCTTTGCTCTTAATAATTGCCTAGTACAATAAGAAAATCTATGTTTATCGTATGTCTACAGTTTAGAAGATTTGAAAAAAAAGGAAGGAAAAGAAGTCTGACTCGTTATTAGATGGCAAAGAGTTAATATTAATATTGTTGAATGTATCAGTCTGGCGAGAAATGAATATTCAATGTCCACCGATTCTAAAAATAATTGTAAATCAATATTATGTAATTTCAGTTTGTATATTTTAATGTGGCTATAAATGGTCTGTGTAAACGGGAAATCCTGGGTATAATTTAACAGAAATAAATAAACCAACCATGCTAATATTAACTCACTGCGTCGCTAATTCGAGAAATATCTTCTTGACAATAATCGATGTAACTTCAGTTAGGAAAATGGATATTTGCAGCAATGATCGCAGACCAATTATCAAGTTTCGTTAATTTGTCTTGATTTCAACACAGTTCCACTGGGACCATTTAACGTATTAAACGCTTCATTAACACTTGGTACATTAATAATAGAATACGTATTAGAAAATGTAAAGCTACTAAATTGGTATGTGTCACGAATGCCACAAAAAATCAATAACAGAGAAAATTAAAAAATTAGTACCCCCACAGTAATTGGGTCCCTGACCCTATAAAGAGAGCCATTGCCAACGACACGTGGCTGTTAGAAAAGACTACTTCGAAGACGCCCACTTTGATGTAGAAGAATATGTTATTAATAAATTGTTGTGTTAGTTGTCTCCAGGTGCCAGGTATTTTTTTTTATCACAGCTCGTGTATTCTATATCGACGTATACCATAAACGCAGAAGATCATAAATAGCTTTTGTTTTCTTTCTCAAATCATAGATCCAAGGTATTATACGATTAACTTTAATTGATTAGGTTGATCCGATCTTTATCGAGCGTAACGATTCGTTAATGAATCATTTCTAAATATTAATTAAACTGTGAACAAAACAATCGTTATGCGTTATAACGATCCGAACAGATAATTATTTATTAAATTGTAGTAGCGGAACATGCTCGTATATCGTCTGATAATCATGAACTGGAATTTATCCATTTCCCGTCTTTGGGAATTTATTGAGTTAATGTTATTTTATTCGCTCATTTCAAATGCGACGCAACGACCGATATTGATATTTGCTTGTAGCAAATAAAAGATTTCATCAAATCTTGTTTGCATTTTAATTGGAACTCGTACTTTGAAGGATTACTTTGGGCTCTTTGATGCATTTTTTATTAGACAGTAATTATATCCGATGGAAAAGTGGAACACAGCTGAATCATCATTGCTTTTGGAAATTTAATGACTACATATTTTCAGTTGGACAGTAAAGCCTTGATCTAATCCCAATCTTCGGGTCCGCGCTGTGACATATATCGTGTAGGACTACTGTGTTCTTGTGACCGTGGAGGGGGTAGGCGAACTGACTAAGATCGTGTAGCTCCGTTTAAATCATATCAAGACTTTATAATTGTATTTGTTGAACTGTGCATTGTGTCCGATAAGAGATAAAGAGAAATTGAATGTTACTGTTTGTGGTAATTTAATGGCTGTATACTTTCAATTTTCGAAATGTATTTGTAAAATGTAATGCACAAAGAATTTTTTTCCAAGGAAACTGACAGCATTTCTAAAAGTGGTATGACCTCCCGTAAAATTCCGAGGCGCCATTTTGTTCGGTTTCTAACTGAACGAAATCTCCTAACTGTAAACGAACTATTTAAACAAAAATATGATCGCATGCATTGTAGTGCATGGGTCACCGATAACATACAGAAAAGTTTACAACATTCTGACGATAAGTGAATGTAATTTCACAGTCACGGTGAACTACTTGGCCTGAAAACTATGCCACGTCCTATTTCGTTGGCCACCGGTGACCCACAGAAGCATTTATAACAGTTCAAACTGCTCGATAAGTAAATCAAATTTCGCGAACGTAATAAATTGTTTAATTACCAGTTTGTGCTTGATCAAGTTTACGAGGAACTTATCTGTTCCACGATATTTCACCTCGACACCGCAAACTATCATGTAGTTTGCGATATATGTCTTTGTGAAACACAATACAATTCGGTGATTTAGTTCACTAAAAATTAACACTCTCATTTCATAGTTTATTCTTCGTAATATAATTCTTTGAAATGTTCGATCGTCAGTGAATGGTTTGTTGCTAGTTTCAAGTACGAAACCAATTATCATCATTCCATAAAAACCTCCAACATAAATTTTGTAAGTTATTCAACAATTTAGATTTTTATATGGAAGCTATTTTTCAAGCAGCGAGCAAAGTTCATGATCTTCGCGAATTTTATGCAATGCAACTGAATAACAATTATTTTAGGTTAACAAATAAATGAAACAAAGGTCAATGGAAAATTGTCGATATTTAAACTGTTATCATTTCGTGAAAAAGAATAATAGAACAAATCGTCTGGGCTCATTTTGAAATGTGAAGCTTCAACCTTTAGAATTCCGAATTCGAGCTTTTCAAAGATCATTTTCCGCCATGCAGAAGGTGGAAAACTGGAGATACTGTTTTACAAATTTTCATAAATTGTCTCTACAGAAATTGGATATTTTTTCCCGATTTTTACAAATGAAATTTCCCGTTTACAAAGACGTGTAAAAACTTGATACGATTAGTTTGTTGATTTTTTATTAGCGTTTTTCTTGCCTTATTACCGCTTGCATAAAATTAATTGAATTAAATTAACCTAGACCTAGACACAAACTAAACACACACTGAATATACTAAACACGCACTATACACATAAACTAAACAACAAAGGTCTAACCGTGCAACATCTCCACAGGGTATCTTCATAATTATAACAATTTCGTCCCAGAAAAAAATTATGTAATGTCCGTAAAAAACGTTTAAATTTACAAAATTATCGAAAAGTCGTATCTTCACTTTCCCGCCTGCTGAATTATATAAAATCGCATTTTCTCAAAGAAGCAAACCCTGGAATGCGAAAACAACCGACTTAACCCCGAGAACGGCGGATCTCGGGTCAATTCTGACCCAGAACCTAAAAATCGTGATTTCACGTGTCTATCGAAAGTTCCTTCGAAAAATTGGGATTGACAAAAACAAGCAGCGCTGTAAATGGTCGTTTGAGCACTGTCAATGCGAAAATGGTCGAGCATGAGAGAGTTGAAACGAGCCCAGCTAGATTGTAGTACGATTTATTCTCGCGCGAGATTATGGCAGCTTGTTGGCAATTTTTCCTCCGCAATTTCGCGATCCTTCAATTTCGCTCGAAAGCTGTACGCATAAAAAACTGTAATTTGGCATCGCCGCCGCTAACCATCATAAGAGAGTTCGGCATTATTGCCGAGGTAAGCTCGTCCGAGCGCCGTTAATGAAACTCCGGGAGTCCCGGCATGCATCAAAATGTTTCGCGTATTTATTAAACGTTCGAACAGGGCCGGGCAAGCTTGTCAAACTGGCCGGAGCCGGCGAGAGCGCCGGTTAAGCAAGTAATTACATTTTTCAAGCGCAGGAACACAGCGGCTTCCAATAATTGGTATCGTTACTAGGACGTAGTCTCCGGGAGACCCCGTGACCCGTCCGAGGGAGGGGGCGGGGGCGGGGGCTCCTGCTGGAGTCTAGGGACACGGGTCCTAGTGACAATAGGAACCATTGAAAACCGCTGGGAACACGCAACCGTGCCCACGGTTAAGTAAGCTGGAAGAAAAGTAATTTTGTTGGACTTACAAAGAAAATGGCCAGGAGGTTTCGAGCTTCTGTGACGGACGCTTTTCGTGTTTCGCGGCATGACGGTTCTCAATTCCATGGCAACTGCATCAAAAGGGAAAAGAAAAATGGTCAGAATTAATTCGTCACGTTCGACAAAATCCGAACTAACAGCCCCGGCGCGGCGCGGCGTGCACGAGAAGCTTGTGTTTCGCAATTTTTCCCAGCCGGACACCGGTTTCGCCTGCAGTGGCAGTTTTCTTTCGCCCGGGAAATTTTGCTGCCGCTGAAAAGTTCAAACTGCGGACACCTGGAATTTTCGGCCAGCTTGCTTTATGTCTTTTTCAAAGTTGCTCGGAGTTTTATTGCGATTCTGCGACATAATCGCCGAAAACTATGTCCCAGACAGCGTCACCGTCGGACAGGATTATTAAAAATGTTTGTCCACTGGTTATTCGAATTAATCGGGGACGTATCGTCGGATAATAGAACAGTTAAAACAAAACAGTGCCCCTCTCTCGAACGGGATGGTATAATGTTGCACTATTACTACGGAGATACGTTCAAAAAACGATGAAAGTGAACAAGAGACCTAGAATGCGCATCATTACGAGTGACTACCGGTGCGACAGATCTGGGAAATCTATTTTCTTTGTACTCTGGAAACTTAAACGTGATTTCCAACTTCTACCAACACGATTCGTAAGTCGAAAGTTCGTCCAACCGCGCGGAGTAACTAGGTTCTCCGTTGCATGTATAACTTATTAACTGAATTGAAAAACATCCACTAGAATGGCGCATTTTGGGTGTGATTTTCACTTTAAACATTATTTAAACGCAGTTCCATATTAACCCTTAGCACTCGCATGGCGACTGTAAGACGCCACTAAAAATTGCTGTATCGTTATTGCAAATATTTTTTACATTATTCAATTTGTTTGTATTTAATAAGTCACTAAACACTTGGAAATTCCCTCTTGGAAATTCTGAAAGTTGATATTTAAACTTAAATTGTGACGAAAGGGTCTTGAAGGGTCTCACGATTTTTTGCACAAAGTTAGATCAATATTACACCTTGGCAAAACGATTGGTTCCAGACCAAAATCAATTAAAGGATTTGTTGTATGCTTCCATAAATAAAAAGTGGGCAGAAAACAGAGATTTTCGATTAGCCCATGTTACTTAATGTTAACAACTTTTTACAAAAATTTTTGTTTGCCAAATAAGCGTTGTACCTGTGACAGTCTGTCCACAAATTTTCAAACAAATTCGTTGGATAGTTTCGTTTTCACAGATCTTTTGCCGTTTTTTGGCCATTTGGCACCACTGTGCGGCGCATCCGCGAAACACCGTTCGCGACCAGGTTCGGTGCCAGCGAACGGTGTTCTCGGCCCGGGAATGTTATTAAAAATTTCATATCACCTGGTCCCGATTACAATCCCATAATGCAGTGATTAGGCGTGCGAGCTATATCGAGCGCGAGGCAGACAGAGGCATTACGTGCTCGTAAATGGCCCAGTCGATACACGACTGCCAGCCTTGGTAAACTTCGACGCCTCGCAACCAAGCGACCGGCTAACTTTATTGCATATCCACTTACACCCACATACACCCACACACCCACACCCACCCACACACACACACACGGTTAGGATTTTGTTCACCAGCGATTCTCGGGTTTGAGGGAATTTGCGAATTAGCCAGCTTCTACCTGGACGACATTGACCTTCTCACCTTATCCGCACTTCGTTAACCAGTTCTACCATAAACGCGGCGAACTATGCGACGCCGCTTAGCGATTCGAGGCAGCACGGATAAACAAAACATCAACGTGCTCGGCACGTCACAGGCACGGCCGCGACAGTTATTGACTTTGCACGCCAAACCGAGAGACTGTGCTACGTACAAACGGTTCAGTTTGTGGGATCATTTGTGCGTTTGTTCCCCGCTACTGACTCCACTGGTTTCGACTGTTGTGGGGTAATTACTGCAATAGTCAACCATTTAACCCTTCATGTCGAAAGGAATTGGTTTCACGCTATTACTAGCCGACGGTATTCTTGCAAATAACGTTTCGGTTAGCACTATTTTTATTTGGAAAGTCACCTTCGTGAAAGCGTGTGCCGTACAAGGTCATTCAAGGTCATACCCAGTTCTGATCGCATTCGGTACAGAATTTTACACTACTTCTGCCAAAGACGCCAAAAGACTTGAAAATTTCAAATAAAAATTGTTTGAGACTTCGAAGATTCATTAAACGGAAGTTATTCAATAAATAAATGGAGCTGATTCTACATACAAAAAAAAAAATTAGTCCATATTCGTATTTATAGAATTACAGTGGAAATATTGTTAACTAGAAAAATAACAGAAAAGATTTTTAAATTAGATTAGTATTGTCCCACTAATGGCTTTACCCAATTACAATACAACCTGTATGAATACTCTCGCTGCTCGCGGTGCGCTTCTAAATGGTGAATAGATTACAATGGTTGCCAAGAGCAACTCGACTTTTTCAACTGCCGGGATAGTACTCCCTAAGGTCGGTATCTCGGCAAGAAACTTTTGAACCAGTCTTTATCAACAATTCGAAATCTGCCGGGGACATTCTTGGGAAATTCTTGAAGCCACTTTCTTCCCGTTCCATTCCGGAAGTGGACAATAGGGATGTTCTCGTTTGCTTCATTCATAAAACCGTAACCCTACGTTCCTCGCTCCTGCTTTTTTTATTCGACGTTTGAGAATAACTTTTGCGCCGCCACGCGACTCGAGATCAAAGTCTCGCCTCTTTAAAATTGTTTAAATCTGACCTACAAAAGTGTCTATAGACGTTCGTTCTGCGTGAACATCGCAGGATACGTGATTCAAATTTTTATACAATTCAGTCACAAAAATGGACACTCCTTTAATTAAATGGGTACTCCTTTAATTAGAAAAATACAATTGTGCTCCGAATATTTGATTTTTAATAATAATTTTATGTACCTTATAATGGTAAATTGATGATGTCATAATTTGACCATTAAAATTGAATTTAATGTCCAATAAAATTTAATTTAACACTAAGGAAACCAACTATTTAATGTCAACTAATCTAATATTATGCAGTACTATTGACTATAGAATATTAATATACCACTACCTGTAGTTTGCTAACCCTTCGACGGCGGAGCCCGGGTCCACTTTGACCCAGAGCATTAAAATCGTCATTTGATTGCTCAATTTCCGGTGAATAAATCTGCGAAAATGATCTTTAAAAATGCGTTCGAAAAAGTTGATAAACAGAGCTGTGAGTGGTCGTAAAAAATATTAATTTCGAAGGTCCGCCGTCCGAGGGTTAATTTTTTCTACGAACTAACGGTACAGTTCTTGCAGCTCCCTCCGAAATAGTTGACACTTATCGACGAACGCATAATTCGTCGAGAGATTTCCCTTCACGGCGCAATAAAGGAACTTCGGGTGGCCGTATTATACGGCATAGACTGCCAAAAAGCGAGTCGCAAAAGGTCGCAGAACTTCGTTCGCCGGAAACCACAATTTCCTGAGGACACATCATTCGATCCCCCCGAAGTTATTGATTCCTTTACCGGTTCCACAATGCTCATTGTAATCCGTTTCAAAGAGCAAAAACTGAAAGAAACCCGAAAAGAAACTTTGTTCAAATTGAAAGGCGAGCGGAAGCAAAGTGTTCCCAAAGCTCGTTCCGCCCATTTTCAACCATCCGCGGAGTAGGCAGCCATCAATTTACAACAGTTTTAGGTGAAAATGCACCGATGGAGTCCTTTTGTGACGTGCAAGTTCATAGGTTTCTTTTTTTCTTCCAAGCCAGGGAATAGTAACAATACGGTATTGTTGTGGCTCCGCCGGCGCGCACGCCGCAACGATAAAGCACAGTTATTGACACAACGGTATTTACGAGTAATCAAACATTTATTAACACTCGTGCACTCACAAACAGCGAGTCCCTGCTGTTTAATTTAAATAATGATACTTGAACGCTCTTGGAAACCCCATCTTAGTGTCAAGTAGATCGGTTCAAAGTAGTTTCTTTAAAAATGCTAGTAAAAAATAATATTGAAAAGTTAGCGGAATGATTTCATGTTTCTCCTTCTGCACACGAATGAGTTAAAAATGTATTCAGTATTCTAAAAATTGTACATATAGCTAAACGAAGGACGTAATTGATTTTAGGTTAGGTTTAGGTGAAACGTGTTTAGAAACCGACTTTTACGTACAGAAACACTTTATATGAAATAGATAGTTGTGAAATGTCAACTTTTTTGCATTGATAAATAAACAGATTACATTGTTTCAGATTCAAAATTCGAATTTCCATGGAAAGCCGTCTAGGTTGGGAAATTCTTGGTTGAAAAATGGCGTCCACCGGAACCTCGGAGGCATCGTTAATAAATTTGAAAGATCGCGTCGCGGGTCAGACGTGACCCAGCTCGGATTTGCTTATGAAACAGCTCGCAGTATTACGATGTCCGGTCAGTTTTGACTTTGGGAGGGAAGCTGGAAGAGATATTTATCTTCATACATATCTGTTTCTTTTTCGTGGCGTAGAATCATCGATTTTTCGATCTGCCGCGGATAACGGCAGCGCTCTCTATGCATTTCATATCGTTCGACCCGGGCAAATATGAGAAAAGGAACCTTTGATTCCCCCGAAAATTCCTGAGGAACCGGGAATCCTCGTCGACACGGCCGACGAACCAAGCATAAATTGTCTGGAGACGCGTATGTACGAGGAGTGTGTTTCACAAGGGAGAGATTGTGGATCCTTAAATAATTCATTAGCCGTCGTGCAGAGATTTGCCTCGTGGCAAAGAAGTAACCCCGGGGATGGAGACATCGGGAAAATGAATCGTCTGCTGCGTAAAGCGAGCAGAGAAAACGCAATAACCTCGAGGACCGCCGAAGTACGTATTAGGTGCACCAATAAGTAACCCCCGGCAACAATTTTCTCAAATGTACCATGTTTTTACGTACTTCTCGCAATTACTTTAGCCGAGCTGTCAGAGTGATTGGGTTTAAGGGAAGGACTCGTGTAACACGCTGGGAACGGGGCAATATTTCTAGAAAAGTAGTGCACCGTAATAGTAGACATTGCTGCGTACTTAACAAATAGAAAATATTTTTTATACCTGCCGGAAAGGGCATAGTTGGTTAGGGGGGTCAGAATTTTTTCCGGAAATGGCTCGATCGATGGCTTACCAAGAAAGAACCCTTTCTGTCAAGTTTCAGCCCTATACCTCATCTGTGGGGGTAGTTACGGGGAAAAAACGAAAAACCAATTTTTCCCCATTTTCGGCATCTAATCGCACGTAAAAATTTTTTAAAAAATTTCAGTAATTTAACATATCGAACCACATATACGGGAATTTTTTTCGATTTTTCGGTTGCGAACTTTGGCTGTGGAAAATGAAACACACCTTTCTGACCAGACCTTTCTCGAAATTAATTCGATAATAAGTGCACTATCACCAGTTTTTTAATACATGCTGGATGTAGGATTAACTGATCCATAGTTAACGTTTAATTTTGGAAGAGTTAAGAACAAATTTTTCTTAGCAGAATCTAGCAGTATATCTGCTAATCTTCTATTATATAAAATAGTTTAGAAGAATCCAGTGTCTTTGAAAGTCTTTTGAAGCTGGAAGTCCTGTTGGAGGTGTGTGCATATTTAATGAATACAAAACGGCGGAACCGTCGCACGGGGAAAAGTTACGTTTGCATACAGCAACGTCGCGCGCCGCTGTTTTAAGCTTATCAGAGACTGAAAATTATAACAGGATGCACCAAAACGTCTAGTTCCGCGCAAAGCGCTTTTTGACCCAGAAAGCGGACTCGCGAGGCCGGTTTCCTTTTTCTCTTTTAAGGAGCTTATCTCCGAGAACAATGATTTGTGCACATTTTTACCGCGCGCGACAATTGTTCCGGATATCTGTCTCTCGTTCCCCGTTATTCCATCGACCTTTTACATACTAGGCTTCTCGAATTTCTGCTGTTTACACCGTGCAACATTATATTATACAACAATCGTTCCATCTCGGAACATTTTTCAGCGTAGAAAAATCGGAATAAAGTTGTCGATGCTTGGTGGCCACGAAAGATTGATAAGAAACGGGACTGGCTGAAAGCGACCGGTGATAACGCAACATTCGTCCCCATAGCTGTCTCCCGATACCCTCCTCGGTGGGATAACAAAAATTCGCGTTGGAAAGCATCTCGTCTCCGCCGGAAAATAAATCACCAGACTCTCGTATCCAACCGCAATTTCGAATGTACTCTCGAAACTTGTCCGGCGAACTCTATTTTCGTTGGCAGCTGGGGGTGGCTCGCGTCGCGATCCCCGAACGGGGGCAGAAAACATTCCTCCGGCAAGACACCGCGACGTTTCGGGCCCATGATGCCACGGGGCGGTCGATATGAAGCTATGCTGGTTGTTGTACACCCTGCGATACGTGCACGCTTCTACCCCGACGCGTAACATACCCTGGTCGTCCTTCGAGTAACCACTGTGTCGAAAATAACGCGACTTCCTAAAGGGTTGCTTATGAAATTCTGCTCCTTGCAAAAATTAATATGCACATCTTGTTCCGCGATGTTTATGCGAAACTTCGCTGAAAGAGTTCAGCTAAACACGTCAAAGCAGAAGAACTTGGCAGCCATTTTCCCAAAGTCGAGATGACGGGGACGAAGGGGTGCGTTTTTAGGACGTTTTTGAACGTTATATATCATAGTATTATATTATTTATTGCACTATTTTGTAGGAATGATTAAAGAATAGTGATCATTTTATTTGGCTCCTGCTTCTTGCAATTTTTCTTTTGCAGAGAAATTATTATTCGGACGATTGAACGAATGAAAGCTTAATAATTGAAAAGGAAGCGGTGGAAAACAGTTCAGAAAATATTTGCTTGAGAATGTCGGTGGATATTTAAGATTTAACGGAATAAATGATAAATAGTAGAGAAAAAAATTGATGAAATAATTGTTAGTGGAAACGCGAATTCTCGGACGTTTATTCAAGTGACAAGCGTGCGAGCAGACAAATTTTTTCAAGCGGTAGTGTGCCTGCATTGTGTAGCGAGTATCGTGTACACGTCGTGTTGATTTTCAAACTTATAGACCGTGTCCTGTTTATCATTGTGTGTCTGACAAATGCATATATTTGCGGGATTCTGTTCCGTGTAAAACAAAACAATATCGGGAACGGTGTTCCCCGCATAAATAGAGAGACAGCGGCGAAGCTGAATGATGCGTATTCTGTGAACTATCAAGATCGGAAACTCGGGGTGCTCCAATACCGTCAAATAAAGTGTTAATAAGTACGATAGTGGCATGAATGCGCCGTTATAATGAACGTTGCGGACGTGCTCCTCTGTGTCTCTGAATAAAGTCTCGTTAATCGTTTAAACGGTCTACCTCATTTACTTTATGTCACGCCAGAGACGAGAAAACACGAGCCGCGGGCTTTGGCCATAACACGCGCATGTACATAACTATTCTTATTGAAATATTATGCAGAAATATAGCAATAGGAAAATGTGTACAAATACAGGGACGTGATAATCGAGGTCCGAACGAGATTGTTACATTTTGTGAATAAAACTTATCTTATGAACTGTCAACATACACGTGCCGATTATTTTCTACGTAATTTCTAATGAAAATATGCACTAATGTAAAAATTTAGTAATATAGAAAAATTGTATTTGGAGGCATGGATTTAAAAATATAGAAAATATGTACAAATATTAAAATTGAGTAATATAGAAAAATTGTGTACAGAGCTATGGATTTAAAAACGGGAAATATGTACAAATGTAAAAATTGAGTAATATAGAAAAATTGTGTATAGAGATATGGATTTAAAAACATAGGAAATATGTACAAATGTAAAAATTGAGTATTATAGAAAAATTGTGTATAGAGCTATGGATTTAAAAACATGGGAAATATGTACAAATGTGAAAATTGAGTAATATAGAAAAATTGTGTATAGAGGTATACAAATTTAAAAATATAGAAAATGCAGAATTATAGCAATACAGATAAATGGGAATATATAAAAATATAGAAATATTGAGTATGGAAATATTTATATTTAGAAATATAAGAGTAAAGAAATACATTCCATAGTATCACACACGGCATTTGTAAATATTTGTATGGGAATATGGAAATATAGAAACACAAAAATATAATAATATATACATATTTAGTATGGGAATAAAAAGATGGAGTATAGAAATATAATTAGGAATTTACAAATTTTGAATATGGAAATATATTGAGAAATACAGGAATATTGAATATGGAAATACGTTTAGCAATTTGAAAATATAAAAATGCATTTAACGACACATCAATCACGGTTTTTATAAAAAAATTTTCCGAGTATAGAAGTATTGTAATTCAAAGAATTAAAATGATATATAAATATTAATTATCTGGTAATATAGAAATACGGAAGTATTGCAGTTTAGAGAAATATAACAATACAAAAATATTAAGTAAGGAAATTTGGTAATATAGAAATCTAGAAATCTAAAAATATAAATATATGGAAATTTATAGTAATACAGACGTATTGTAATAAATATGCAGGAATATAGAAGAGTAAAAATGCAGAAGTATTATGTATGAAAATGTATTTGAAAATATAGCAATATAAAAATATCGAAATATTGTAATACAAAAATCTAATATACTTTATATTATATAATTGTTCCATGCAGACACATTCAGATTTTTCGAACTATCCTCAAAACTACTTGTTAGGAGTACTACATCAACGGATC
The DNA here is from genome assembly GCF_050948215.1 of Halictus rubicundus. Classification (NCBI taxonomy): domain Eukaryota; kingdom Metazoa; phylum Arthropoda; class Insecta; order Hymenoptera; family Halictidae; genus Halictus; species Halictus rubicundus. The sequence continues at coordinate 17,610,789 of NC_135153.1, read as the reverse complement.
TTCCCCCAGGCCGTTGGATCAGAAATCCATCAGAAAAATCTTCCCTCACCTCTCACCCGTTGCACCCCGAACCAAAATGCCTCACCACCCGTTAGATTCGACAGAATTCCTAGGCCAGGAATTTCCTGCATAAGCCGAGAAATAATCGAGCGTACACACTGAAACTGGACACACATTGTACACGTCCAGAAGTGTTTCATTGTCTGGCTCGGAGGACGCTTGACCTTCCGCAACGTATTGAGCCACCCCCTGCCGCTTCCCTTTCAGTTGATCGTACAAGAACGACGAGTGGCTCGCCGCGGCCATATTAAAAAAGAAAAACTAGTAGTAGAAGAAGAAGAAGAAGAAGAAGAAGAACAAGAAGCAGTAGAAAAAAGAAGGAAAACCTACTAACAATACGAGCCACCCTTAACCAACCCCCCACTTCGATATTAGATATTGTCCCTTGTCGTTCCGGCGGCGGTGTCGCACCAATTCATCTCGATCGTGCCAGTCTCGTTGAAGATAGGCTCGCGTGTGTGACGTCTCGTGCAGGTTTACACACGTGCGCAGAATATGTACACGCGTGTACGTGTGCGCGCGCGCGTTGGTAGGTGTGCGAGATCTACACAGAGACAGAGGAGGATGCACCTAGGCTAGGCAGAAGGGGTGGTAGGGGCGGGGGGGAGGTGGAAGAAGGCTCCCGTTGCCACCTCGTACGAGGTCGAGCGCCCTTTCGAAATTTGCCGATGGCCAAAGGAGGCCTCGAGGACTGCTCGGCTGACCTCGAATCCGAGATTCTTATCTTTGAACCGAAAGACGCCGTTTATCGAACGACAGTACTACTCACGGCCGTCCGCGGCCGGTTTTCAATAGGACAGACTTCTGAACACACCCCCGTATCTCCGTGGCCCAGAAACCGATTCACAATGAAAATTCTGAAATATAAATATGCCGAGCGTCTTCGTGGCCCGAGGCACAATCGAGATCCGCCCGTACGATGCGATCCGATGCGATCCGATGCGGCTCCGATGCGGCTCCGATCGAGACCGCACACCAGCGATCGAGAGACCCAGCGCCACTGATCATCGCACGAGAATAGGGTATATTGTTCGGGTTGATGCCGACGGGAGACGTCGCGCGACGGAAAAGTCTTCCGATCCGACGAAAAATTGACGGGACCCCGACCCCTGTCTTATTTACGCGCTGGAAATTGGAAAGATACGTGATAGATACACCGGCGTGACGGAAGCGACGGTCCTCGGTTGTTTCCCGGGCTAACGTGTTGTCGCCAGACACGCTCGGTTGCTCTTATCAAATATGGAGGACAGAGAAATGTCTCCTGTCGAAGACGCGAGCCTCGTGTTCCCGCAATTTTTGCGAGTTTTGTCGTAAAAACGCGCAATCCAGTGGTCGCGCGAAAAGAGTTTAGAAGACTTACTAAAGTCTTTCCAGAAATAAAAAACGCCCGTTAAATTGATGTAGGAAATTTGTATTTTGCGTAAAGATTCGCAGTTGTCCAGTCGTTAAAATATTTAATAGTAAATATATATAGTAGATTGCAATATAAATCTCTAAATAAGTCTAACATATCTCTAAGAATGTCTAATCTCTATGTATGACTCTAAACACGTCTAATCTCTCATATGTAAGTCTCTAAATGTCAGCAAACTGATGCACAAAATTCATTGAGGAACAGTAATTGTGAAATTACAATTTTAGAAAGAAACGATTGTACCAAGATGAAATTGAAATAGTAGATTGCAATATAAATCTCTAAATAAGTCTAACGTATCTCTAAATATCTCTAACCTCTATGTATGACTCTAAATACGTTTAATCTCTCATATATAAGTCTCTAAATGTCAGCAAACTGATGCACAAAATTAATTGCGGGACAGTAATTGTGAAATTACAATTTTAGAAAGAAACGATTGTCCCAAGATGAAATTGAAATAGTAGATTACAATATAAATCTCTAAATATCTCTAATCTCTATGTATGACTCTAAACACGTCTAATCTCTCATATGTAAGTCTCTAAATGTCAGCAAACTGATGCACAGAATTAATTGCGGGACAGTAATTGTGAAATTACAATTTTAGAAAGAAACGATTGTCCCAAGATGAAATTGAAATAGTAGATTACAATATAAATCTCTAAATATCTCTAATCTCTATGTATGACTCTAAACACGTCTAATCTCTCATATATAAGTCTCTAAATGTCAGCAAACTGATGCACAGAATTAATTGCGTGACAGTAATTGTGAAATTACAATTTTAGAAAGAAACGATTGTACCAAGATGAAATTGAAATAAAGATTTTACTGTGAGCAAAAATCGACTATCTGACTGATTTATCACCGACAAAGACTACTGGTATCGGCAGCGACGTGGTTATTTTAAACACAGCCCCCGGCATTCATCGTTTTCTCTATTCACCCTCATTCTCCGCCCCATCGCATCAAACCCAGTCATCGTTTTCGAAGTCATTGATACACGCGCGCTTCACTCCGAACAGTGCGTTTTATTCTTGCAAAACGTAGTTTCCACTCATTCTACATTCTGTCGGCTTGTTTCTAAATGAAAACTTTTTCCACGCTCGACGCATGATACCTCCATATTTATTCAAATATTGTACCCGCATAGAGAGCGTTTCGAATGATAAGTATACCGAGTACCAACCCAATTAAAAACGACGATTGGCCTGTTTGGAGGCAGCGTTAATTTAAATTGGATATTTTGCCTTCCCATTCGTCGGCGAAATAAATATTTCTATAACGTATGTACGCGAATTCTTCCTGCATGCGTTCCATTTTTCCACGATCAGATTTCACGTACGTGATTTTCAACTGCGTAAGAGGGTCGTGTGGAATAAAAATTGTACACGAGTCGAGAGAAAATTTTATATTAATTAAAAGTAAAGAAAACTTGATGCAAAGACGTAGGCTGTAAATATGAACCAAATATGAAGATTAATAAATTTAGTATTGTACTGTCAATTAAACGAGCTGCCCTAAAACTGTTCTTCCTTGATAGGGGTAGTTCCTGAGGTCGTTTGAAGCTATTTTCTAACAGGAATCATCCCTCTCAAGGAAGTACATTTGTGGGACACCCTTACATAAATTTAATATGAAGACAAGCTTCAAAGGTATTTTAAAATAAATTTTCTTTGTGCAGCTCTAGAAGAAACAAAATAAAAATAATTTTGACGTTCTGTCCCAAAGGCTGTCCCAAAAATATTCTTCCTTGAAAGGGGTGATTTCTGAGGTCCTTTGAAGTAACTTTTTAACAGGAATCATCCCTTTCAACGAAGAAGTATATGTGTGGACACCCTTATATGAATTTAATATGAAGACAAGGTATTTTAAAATAAATACTCTTCGCCCAGCACTAGAAGAAACGAAATAAAAATAATTTTGACGTTTATTATAAATGAAGCAACTAAAAATACAAACGTTGTGTGATTTGGGGTGCAGTGTGCTGTGATATGAGGGCCAGTGTGAACTAAGGTTATATTTAAATTGTTTTATGTAATTTTTTGGTTTTCTATACGGTCAGGAATAGTTTAGATGTCCATTATAAATGGAACACCCTGTACAGAATGATTGCACGCTTTCGAGGGGTAGTGTACGGTTCTGAGGAGGGTTCCCTCAGGGGTACCGTGAGGTAAAGGGAACGTATCGTGTGTCGAGGTAAGCGGCTGCAATACCAGTAGGTAAGAATGTAGTAATAGGTGCGCCAAGTGTGTGTTGGAAACGCGTGAGCTCCCCCAGCCAATAGATAACAAGCGTGCTTAGGCACGTATCCTACCTAAGATGGTGCCAATATTCTGACCAGTAGGAACCACATTCCGTGCGAGGATACACTCCTCGGAACCGTATAGTACATTACATGACTGACGTATTTTTAGTGTAGTATCTGTCAGATTCATAAATTAGAAAATACATAATGTATCAACGTTTAATAAACGTGCATCGATCTGCAGCCGACGAAAATGACAAAAACATAAGCCATAATATAATTTTACAAACTATATTAAACTCAATTCATATCCACAGATAAACACGAATTGACTAATGCGAGCAGTACGCAAACTCTTTCCTTATTTCTAAACGCGTCATGGTATTTTCATAAGAACTTCACTTACTGGACCCAGAAATTTTTAACTTTGTTTTACACGATCCCGTAGATTTCGGCGAGAAAATTCCAGAAATTCAAGTTTCATTGTTAGGAATATTTTCCGTTGCAATTCTAGGCCGTGTTGAATAAAAATGTGATGGAATTTTGTTGATGTGAAGCGTGATACATAAAACACGAATGAAGTATTTTGATCGTTGTTCAGTTTCTTATTGTTATTGTTCGTGTTCCGTTTGGACGAGCAGAAATACTTTGCGAATTCGAGGTATCGTCACGCGTCTGCCATTCGTCTGACGATCGCCCCGATATCCGCGCGATTGAGTTATCGCGATAGTTTCGAGGGATTCAGTTGAATAGCTTCTGCCGATTAAATGCACACCGTCGCCGTCAAAGTATCGTGTATCATTCAGCCGGACGTTATCGTCACCGACGACGTGAAACGTATCGCGTATTTATATTGATACACGTTCGCCGCTTCTTTCTGACGCGAACACATCCGCCGTGATTATTGACGCCATTTTCATCACCGGACTGCGGACATTTACGCTAGCTCTGATTTCTGCTGGTACACTTAATCAGTGGAAAACATATATGTTGTCGTTAAGTAATCATTAGACGAGGAACCTTTGAATATTGGGAATAGAAATTTTTGATCGAGTTTGATTTTATTATATAACAATATTATAAAAAAGTGAACGCAGCATTCTTCACGCGCTGCTCGTGAAGCTCACTTCACGCTTGTTTGAAAGCTAATGAAACAGACCTGTTCGATGATAGGATGGCCGATCTTTAACATTTAACAAGATACCAATCGTAGCGTGAAAATCGACACCCTCGTCCTCGTCACTCGGATAAAATTGTAACAAGCTGCCGTTGTCCCGAGTTTTCGCGGTCACTTAAACAATTATTTCAACAACTTGCTTCCCATTTCCTGTGCAAAACATTCTTTCTGTGGTCTTTCAGTTCCGTCAATCGACGCGTTAAATCTTGTTTTAGTATGGTCATGTTACACAAAAATAAACATTTGAACATTAGCAGCAGAATTGTAATATTACAGGATTATTTGCAATATTCTTAGTTCCGATCGGTATTATAACAATTTCCCAGTGAATAAGAAATATTTATATACTGTATCGAAATGAATCTTCGATCCGTCCGGGAAGAACAGATTGAACTGTCGCGGCGTCTAAGCTTAATTGTAATTAATTAAAAAAGAAAATTACAACAACGCTCTTTGAGATCGAGCGAGGTTTTTCGGCGATATTAAATCTTGTAATTAATGCGTATCGATTATTTTATAATTTCCCTCGGCGTTACTGTAAGTGACGTGTACAAGGTGACACGTTTCAAATAATCCCTAATCTTAATTTAATAAATATTTTTGTATTTTTAACACTGTTTCTACCGCGGTTTTACGTGTACATCTTTCGACTTATTTTTGTAAATGTGGAATCTCCCCTTTTTCGGTTGTACCATCATTAAATATAATAAAAATTGAGAATAAAATTCATAATAATTTCCCTTTAACTCATCTGTGCAGTTCCAATCAATTTAAAAATATTAGGCGTTCTTTGACACCTATTGTAGAAATAAACAGGTGTGTAGCCCCTTAACTAAATAAATGAAAGAAATTATTACTAAAAATTTGAGCAACCAGGAGCTTTTTGGAATCGGAGAAAACTGGAGCGAAGTCGAGGGACGAACCGAAACGAAAAATCCAGGCGATGGAAGGTCATTCGAAATCGAGGCTGAAAGGGGAGTCCCTTTGATAGTCGGAATCGTTTGCAAGACACGAGGAATTACAGCATGGCTGGTCACCGTTCACGTGACCTGCCTTTGTCAATCGCCTGTTACAAGTTACAGTCGGTATGGCGGCGCGGCGCACGGTTCAATGGGCAATAAGTTCATCCGACGCCTCGGACAACATGATCCACGTATGTGTGCGGCCGCGCGCCTAGCCTCGCTATACACGTGTACGTGTAATGATGATCTGATTAGCGTCCAGGTTGTCCTTTTGTCGGGGATAAACCGACGGAAAACAAAACGAGCGGTACGAACGACGGATTCGAGGGGCTAATCGTCCATCGGAGAACCGCCACGCCCGCCATTTCGCACGGCGTTCGATAGATTAATTACTCAAATACTTTCCGCTTTACTTGACCCACGGACGATCCCCGATCCTCCATTTTTTCATCACCCTGACAATTAAAAAAAAAACAAATAAATCTGATTTTCACTTAATTCGTGAAAAAATTTCAAGCTACAGGATGTGTGCGTAAATAAAACTGATTCTTCGAGTAGACAGGCTTTGTATGCCTGATGGATGAATTATTTTATGCACAGCACTCATTATGCTGAAGTAATTTTTTTCTAAATTGTGACAGTTGGGAGAATTATTCATAATATCAGGGGTACCCATAAGTAATCAATTATTTACAAAGAATTTGTTTTGCCTTTAGTTCCGTACCAATCGTTGAAGAGGATACACACATTCTTTTACAGTCTTCGGTAAAGCAGCCTGTGTTCAAACTATTCTAAACAGTATAATTTTTTTTACAACCCTGTAATCAAATGGCGTCGTCCGTACCTTCCGAGGATCATATTCGTCATTGCATACTTTTTCATTTTCGTGCGGGATTTAATGCAACGGTGACAACAAAGAAAACTTTGCGATGTTTATGCAGATGTATTGAAGGTCAACAAATGTCAACGTTGGTTCAGAAGTACTCACCGGATATTGCTCCCTCTGACTATCATCTTTTCAGATCTCTGGGGCATTGTTTAAGAAATAAAACTTTCGCTTCTATAGAAGATGTATGGAGGCAGTCATATTTTGCTTCACGAACCCTGGATTTCTATGAGAGGGGGATTGAAAATTTGCAGGAAAGATGGCAAACTTTGATTATATAATAAATTAAGAAATAAAAACTTGACTTTACCACAAAGTTTGTTTCAGATTTCAAAATAATTGATTACTTATAGGTCGCCCTAATATATAGGAACAACGTACAAATATACAGTTTCTGTGTACTTTGTTTCTTGGAAATATTGTTTTGCGAAGCAGAGACATAACTCAAACGGCACAGCAGTGATTGGTAAAACTTGAAACAAGAACCCATTGGGTGTACAATGTATTTAACATTGTCCCGGGTATGATTATGGAAATAAGTAGCAGGAGGGTCTGAAAAAAATCGTGGAGCGTTCTACGCGCCGGAGGATCAGCTAGACGAAAAAAGAAAAAGGAAAGGGAAAAAGAGGAAAAATCCGTGAGCGATATCGGAACGGGAACGTGATTACCCGGGCTGGCTTCGTACTCCAGCCGCGTCGTCACTGTCGAGCAATTTCCTTAACTCACGTACAATACCACTCTGGCGAGGTCGACAAAGGCGGCCGTCGCAGCGTCTGAAGGTAGAATAAAAATACATCTTGCGCCGCTAACGAGTGTCGTAGAGAATGCCCGCTAAAACCGAGAGACACCCCGTCCCGTCTCTTTTCGTTTCTATTCAACCTGATCCCGTTCTCGAGCAACAATTTCCCCTGCGATTCTTTTGACGTTAATCGCCCGCGATTCCACCGCCTTTGCATCGCGTCCGCGTTCGCTCCCCGATTGATTCTCCCGCTTCCCTTTGGAAAATATTCAACTGTGAACTGCGCCCTTTCCCCGTCTATTCCTGTCAATTTCCTTGTTTTTTTTTCTTCTTCTTCTTCTTCTTCTTTTTTAATCTTTTTCATCCCCCCACAGAGGAGTTGCTCTTTTGAGAAGACTCGGACGAATAAACCTCCGCACGTGCTCCGCGGTATACTTTTTTCGCGCGAAGCGAACCGGAAGACGCAAGGATTGTATTCGTTGCCTCGCACAGTAGCGATTGAACATTTAATTATAATTTAATGAAATCGATCGTTTGAATTTTAACAGTTAACATTCCCCTGCGAATGATTTCGGATCGGTGATTGCAGGTGGAACAATCTACGTGGGAATAAAGTGAAACCTAATTGGAACTTTCTGTATCAAATAAATACATTCAAATATATCAAATTTTTAAGTGAACTTAACTGAAAAAGCTTGAACAAAATAATAAAATATGATAAATACCAACAGACTTAGAAACAGCCCTTGGCCCTTGGTGACAGAAGCTGAACAATTTAACAAAAAAAAAAAAAAAAAAGAATCAACAATTTCATTTCGCTGTTTCACACAATGTGCTGAAACGTGCAAGTTTTCATTAGAGAGAGAGAGAGAGAGAGAGAGAAATGGCTTCTCCCGGGGGTTAATTATTATTTAATCACCCTCCGGTGCTCGTGGGGAAGCTTATTACGTCTGGGGTCAATGTTAGAGCGATTCCCGGGGTATTCTTTGCCGTCGTTCAAGTCGAAATGTCTTCCACGAGTTTAATTTGACTCGTCATAGACTGGAAAAAGCTCGTTACGACGAGAGAGTTCGCGTTGAAACTGCTTCTAAATCACGTTCTCGGTGCTCGTGCATAAAAGAGGGAAATCATCCCCCGTCCGCGGGGCCGTGTGACAAAAGAAGGGGCGGCTGAAGCACGTTCCTTGAATCTCTGCAGTAACGTGCATGCGTAACTGCCACTCTTCACGCGTGCTTATCCGCGTAGTATTTCCGCGACAGTTAGTCCCGGCAACGGTGGAGCGATTAAAGCAGAAACGAAATATTCTTCAACCCTCTAGCACAACCGTGAATTTTCACACTACTTTATATCACCGGGGTGTCCACCCCGTGCGATTATTCAAAATCCTTTAATATTTTTCCAGTAAAAAATTCCACAGTTTATTCTTATTTGCCCTCACAGTAGGAAACAAGTCTCGAGGGATATCGTTCAATTTTGTAACGACGCGGTTCGTTAAGAAGAGTCTCGGTATTAAATGATTACTTGCTCGAGTCAGTTGCTTAGCTCGAGAGGCTAGACTTTCCACGGTTAATACGTTTGTTCAGCTAAGAACGGCGACAATTCCACTCATCCATCCACGGATGCCACGCCTTACGTTGATCTAATTTGGGATGATTGCGTTTACTTTACGTTCGTTTGTGACTAAACCCGGCATCCGTTTCACCCGCGATCCTGCTGGCATGTATTACATTTGTCTAACAACAGAAACTGCATAATCTACTTGCTTAATCACTGTACAGCCTTTCGCACTCGTTGCATGAATACCTTGAACGCCAACTATCATAAAATCGCGTAGAAGCAATTTATTTAATGGACCTAGAACTGCAACGCTAAGATTTATCGTGGCGATTATCCTTTCAATATTTTCTCTTTAGACCAGAAAAATTATTGTGTCACCCGTATGTGTGTCAGTTGATGTGCTAATATTTGCAGATTTTATTATTTATACATTTTATCCTGTCGACTGGATGTCGTTCCAATTACAGTGAATTCCCGATATAAGTCACTGCAAGCCTCGCGTTTAAAGGTCACTCGGACTACCCACACCACCGCGGATAGTCACTTATACATTTCCAGCGTGCACTGTGTATTTCAAATGCGACGTTCGGCGAGAACCGCAGATTTCGTCTAAATGTCACTCGCCCGAACCGCGCAAGTGACTTATATCGAGATTTCACTGTATGAGCACTTAGGAAGGCGTAATAAAGTATAAGTAAAATGGAGATGAAGAAATGTATGAATAACAGTAAAATATAAGTAAAATCGAGATGCAAAAATTTATGAATAACTATGTGAGCTTTCACCTGTACGAGCTAATGAAGTACTGAAATTGATTACCAGATCAGTGACGAATTTTTGTAACGCAGTATAATAATCAAGGACCTCCTCATTCCACTGATACTTGTGTTCAATTTTGTAGGGTGCTACGTCTAACAGAATGTTCTACATTACGTTATTAATTTTCTGTAAACATAGCAAAATGTCGTAGGTATGTCAGTAGCAGATCGGCAACATTTTCATCCGAAGGAAATTAATTTTGGAAGGTAGAATAATATCGGAGGACCTGCTCACTCCAGCGACGGTTGTTTTCAATTTTGCAGGGGGCCGCGTCTAATAGAATGTTCTACAACACCTGATTAATTTTCTGTAAACATACGTTTAGCAAAATCTCGTAGCTATGTCACTAGCAGATCAATAACATCCGCAACATTTTCATCCGAAGAAAATTAATTTTGGAAGGTAGAATAATATCGGAGGACCTCCTCACTCCAGCGACGGTTGTTTTCAATTTTGCAGGGGGGCCCGTCTAATAGAATGTTCTACATCACCTAATTAATTTTCTGTAAACATACGTTTAGCAAAATGTCGTAGCTATGTCACTAGCAGATCAATAACATCCGCAACATTTTCATGTGAAGAAAATTAATTTTGGAAGGTAGAATAATATCGGAGGACCTCCTCACTCCAGCGACGGTTGTTTTCAATTTTGCAGGGGGCCCCGTCTAATAGAATGTTCTACATCACCTAATTAATTTTCTGTAAACATACGTTTAGCAAAATGTCGTAGCTATGTCACTAGCAGATCAATAGCATCCGCAACATTTTCATCCGAAGAAAATTAATTTTGGAAGGTAGAATAATATCGGAGGACCTCCTCACTCCAGCGAGGGTTGTTTTCAATTTTGCAGGGGCCGCGTCTAACAGAATGTTCATCACCTAATTAATTTTTTGTAAACATACGTTTAGCAAAATGTCGTAGCTATGTCACTAGCAGATCAATAACATCCGCAACATTTTCATGTGAAGAAAATTAATTTTGGAAGGTAGAATAATATCGGAGGACCTCCTCACTCCAGCGACGATTGTTTTCAATTTTGCAGGGGGCCGCGTCTAATAGAATGTTCTATCTAGGAAGCCGATTACCGGAACGAACGCCAGCAGCGAGCGTGTCGAAATGTCATTAAGATTCCTGCAGTATCGCCGCGCCGGTCGGACGCACTCGCTCGAGCGTTAAACGCATAAAATCTGCAGTCTATTGATCACGGAGCATCACGTGCCCGATGAGACCCGCGATACGGTTGATCCCATCACTAATAAAGAGCGGCGTAGAACCTCAGAGGGAAAAGCGAGAATGAGACACGGGCTGGCTCGGGCTGCGGGCCGCGGTAGAAAGGTAGACCCGAGAGTCGACGAGAGCTTTTATGCGCCGCTCAAAAAGAGCATCCCGCCTATCCGCGCACGGCCGGTCGAGTACACCGCGAGCAATTTAAAGGCGACAGGCGCGAAAGACGCTCTCTTGTCGGCGACGGCGTTTCATGCCCGCAATTTCCATTGTCGTTGGCCGACTGTCAACAGCCCGGTTTAACGCGCTCGCCCGTCGCCCGTATTTCGCTTGTTTTCTCCCTCGGTGCCGTCGTGGATCCGACGTATTAGGCCGCATCCGAACGATTCATTAGAAATTCCGCGAACGGTAAACGCTGCCCGCCGCCATCGTTTATTCAATTCCCGGTCTGCTAATGCGGCGCTCCGAGAATGTTTGCTCGGCCGCTTCTGCGAAACCATTCGGATCCGGAAGGAGCCTCAGACGCCTGCTCCGTGTGAGCGTTATTTAATTCCACCGGGGTGTACTGTGACGCGCGGAAGGCTGCTGTGCGTTAAAACAATACATTCTTGTCACCGAGAATTTTTAAAATTCATGTTATTCGTCGGGGAAGAAATTCTGTAAATGTGTTTCGTCTTGATGACAGTGACGATTTTTGTCTCTACTTTATACAGTGTATCCACAATATTTAGTTAATTTTCCACTGCAAAAGTGACTGCGCTTTTGAAATATTGACACCAAAATAGAAACACGAAAACATTGTTACATCTAAGAATTTTTCATAGCGGTGTAAATGGAAATCCCCAATGAATATGCCACGTGGTGAATAAATTATCCAGTGTCAGAAGTTTAATTGTTATTTCCGGAGTGATCATTCATCCCATCCTGATTCGGTCGACCATGGTTAGTACTGAAAGGTAAGTAGATTGAACAGAAGGGAAGAGAGGTCGAACGAAGAGTATGTGGTCGAACAAGTAGAATAGGGCGTTCTGTGGCCAGACGAGTAGCTTGTGGTTGGACAAGTAGAATTGGACTATTGTCTGCGGCTAGAGAAATCCTCCGCGTGTAGATAGACACATGAAATAGGGCAGTTCAGATCGAACAAGTAGAGTAGGTTGATCTGTAGCCAGACAAGCAGAACGGAGAAGCTATTGTCGTACAAGTAATGTAGGATTGGTTGTGATGGAACACGTAGAATAGACCGGTTTGCGGCCAGACTCCTATACTTATCTGTATACAATAGTTGTCTCACAATAAAAGAGTATATACTATTTCACAAAGAGTTCTATACTATTATCTGATCCTAGATAATCATTTGTTGATCGTGTGACTTCGGTTGTGCCTATACTACTTGTCTTCTAAAGAAGTGTTTTAGTTGTCTAAGTACAGGCAAACTGACTCTACTATATTCTGTAATTCGACTGCAGAGAGGTTTCTTGTCTGACTGCACAAGTGATTACACCACTTCGCCTCCTCGAGTCTGTGTTCTACTTGTCTGACTAAAGTTGCATCTACACTACTTGATCAATGGAGAACCATGTCCTCGTCCCACAAAAGAAAACATACATTATTTGCTATATCAGTGCTTTGGTATTAGGACCACAAATTAGTGACTAACAATTAATCAATTATAACATAGCTTTACGTAAATTTGTTTGAGAATTGCAGAAGCATCTAAAAATGATGGGGGTTATTTTGAAGAGCCGAATATGTTCTTTCTAAACAACCAACAAATTTGTGAAAGGAAAATTACGAAACAACACCCAACACCTCTCTCACGGTCTGACCAACACCCGGCCCGCTCCACTTACTAGCTTTCGCCACCGGTCAAGAATCCTCGGTCCCGTAATTGCTCAAAGAAATAATTCAGGTCGCGCCTCGGATAAAAGAGGCTAAATTAACGACACGAAGAAGCGAGTCTTCTGGCGAAGACGCTTCCTCGACCCGCGTTCAACAGGTTACATTTAAATCGTGTTATTGATGAAAAGCTGTTATCGGCGAATGGCGGTTCAGTCGATCCAGCGCGACGGATATATTCGACGATGCAACAACAACGAGCGTATTCCGAAGCCGAAGAACAGTCTCGTTGAATGGTTAGACGAGCTCGGGACGGTTCGCGACGAATTCATAAACCGTTTTCATGGAGCTCGATCGGCCGGGCTCCCGCGGAAGAACCGAAGCTGAAGCGACCGCTGTTTTTCTTTTTCCGTTCCGCGAGAGAGCGCGCCGACACTCGCATTACGAGCCACTCAAACGACGCTTAACGAGAGGCCTCTATTGTCGCCCCGGCCTTTCCCGCTTCAGCCGCTTCGAATCGGAGCGATCCTACGAGTGTTCTTCGACTAAACTCGAGGAAATTTTTCACCTCCTCTCCCTACCCCCCCTGTCTCTTGAAAACGAGGAGCACCGACTCCGTACACAGACAAAATCATCGAAACACTTCTACAATCTGGGACGAAAAGATACAACACGGTTTTCGTGCGTTTCCATGTGATGTCGGAAGAAAATGAACGGTTTAGTAGATCTCTACACCTCTGGTAGGTGGAGATCTGTTAAAAAAAAATGATCCACAAGATTGACCATGACACTTTTTTCAAGGTCAAGCATATTTTTTTATTGCATTCTGTAGTACTCGTCGCGATGAACAATAGTCTCAAAGGAACTATAGGTCTCCAGTCAACTGTTCTCCGAATTTTCAAACTTTTAACACGTTCCACATTTAACTCGTAATAAATGAATTTATCATTTTTTTTTAAATAACGGTATTTCAACTAAATTCTCATGAAACTTTCATGAATAATATTTAATTAACACAGTGTAAATTCGGATTGTTTTCACAGGTTTCTTCCAGGAGGTTGTTTTTAAATATCAGGAACGAAGAGTCATGCTTTTCCAGCCTTTAAGAGTGACCGAAAATTTAATTCGAAAGTGTTAAGTTTAGCATTTAATGTTTTAAACAACGTGAATTGTACTATTTCGTCATTGATTGTCGACCCAGAATATTTCGTCGATTCAGGTTCCCACTGCATTTCGCGCGAGTTATAATTTTTCAAAGTTCATGTTCAACATAGCGGAACATACGGCCAACTGACGGTAACGAGTTGAAACGTACGTTCACGTCAACAACGATTTTTTATCCGGGTAGCCACCCGACAGGAACCACACGTCGCTTTTAGAACGGAAATTAGAAGGGAGGTGTAACTTATTGACTGACCCTCGTACGTGACTATGTCGCCTTCCTGTTATGAAAGATAACAAGTTCCACAAACACGTTAAACTCCGACTGGACCTCTTTAAATATCGCATATTTCTTTGCTCGAATGAAACTCGAAATACCATTAATTTTCACACGCTCAGACCCGATTTGAAAAGCTGCGAATTTAATGAAATTTGATTTTATACTTTTCTATCAAATTTTGTTTCGCTATATTTAATATTATATCATTGGAAAATGATATTCACCTGCAGTTTCTGTGTTGGAGAAAAACGAAGAAACAAAGCAATTTTAATGAAATTTACAGGCTGGATCAGCTTGGAACTGTCCAAAATATTCGCCACCGGACTGCGATGACTAATTAGAGCAATTAATTCTAACGTGGTCGGTATACAGGTGAAATTGAACGTTACAATTATTTGCGACATATGTACGAAGAATTAGTATGAGCAGATCGCATTTCATAATTGTCATAATTTCGTGGCAGCGATACAATTTTATTTTAGAGTAATTTACCTGACAAAATTATTTATTTAAACAATCTGATGGAAAACCGAGTTGACAATATCGAATCTTTTCGACTGTATCACTCTTTAAAGAAATATTTCTGTCACGGTTTAATATTAAATAAAACTCAATAGCGATAACGTTATCGTAAAACAAATCAGGTCTTCCACCCTCTGTGCTATAAGCGTGACAAACAAAGTTAGCACGGGGCGATAATGATAGCTTTTAAGGGTTACAAGATTTTCTGCGTTCAATAACTGAGTAATTTTTATAGCGGATGCCTAGCTCATTCTATTAATTACTTGCTACTGAACGTATTAGATCTGACCTCTCAAACATTGAACCATAATTTCCCCGCGTGGGGCTGAGGCGGAGGCGTCAAAAATCTGATTTCTAGCTATTCTATACTTTCTGCCTAAAATTCAAAAATTTACCGTAGACCTATCTCTAAAAATTTTCATAATAGAAAACCCATTTGGATCTTATTGAACTTATACCGAACCTATTCGGATCGGCTCCAGAAACATATTTTCAAAAAGAAAATTTACACTCGTTTGAAAATGTTTCTTTGCTGACACGTGAAACTAGATGAACAGACAATGCTATGATATTGTTATTAGTTTAAAAAAATAGCTTACGACAGCCGCGATTTTTCAAGCAGTTTAATTACGATGGAGAGAATGTTTATCTGGTTTTGCAATATGCAGGCAACGGAGTTCGTTTAACATTAAGGGAACGGGACCCGATGTCTTGCGTCATTTCGATCTGTCAACGCAAGGAAAAGATCAGAAGCATACTAATGACACCGATGAAATATTGAGGAGTGCCAAAGGTTAATGGATGATCAATCGATACGCGGCACTTTGTCCCGCAGTTCGGGCACAAAGCTGGCCGCGCAGCATTCACTGCTTGCACATTGTTCGTAAAACGTTTGCCATAACGTCGTGAAATTTTCCGTTATAACAGGAGGCAATGGCAATTATTAAATCTATTGACTCTCTTAATCTAGCTTCTCCTGTCCGACACGATGGAAACTTGCTTGATAGCGGGCCACATTATGCTCGCAGTTGTTCCTTTCACATTACTGTGGATATTCGCCGTTCGATCTCGTTAAGGAAATAATACTGTTCGTTAGGGTTCAATGAGAACGTGTGAAACATATTCAGCAATTAGCCACCTTTAATCTATTTCTATTTTAATTATCCGTTACACCAGGAAACTGAATTACCGTGCAATTTTGACGACGAAAGTCTAGATAAATTGTGCTGCAGTTGCTTAAACAAATTTGCAGTTTAATCGTAAGTACCTTCAATTATCGTGAATTTCTATCACTTATATAAAATATTTGATGAAGTACTAAATGGCAAACAATTTTCTAAAATAATTTGTTCGCCCACATTATACGCTCCTCAATTCGGATGAAAGTTTAATAATTACCGATAGAGTCCATCTCAAATACCAGTCAATCAATTCACGTCACGTTCGATGAAAATAATGTTCAGATCGATATTTATGAAAGTGTTAAAATGGAACCGTGCGGATTAGGTCGAGATAGCGAATAAAACACAGTTTTTCGAGCCGGGCTGATTTTGTATTCTAACACAGTATTTTCGTTAGAAAATCTATTATAATGGAAGAGCCAATACCAAAGTACATCAAGATTGGAAAGTAAATTACATCGAAAAGGTTTCGGAGGTTTCATGAATCCACGCTTTGCCATACGTAATGGGTTATCGATTGTTTCTGCTAACAGCATTAGAGAGAAAAATTGCAGATGAATTTATAATAGATTTATAACCACTATCTACAGCCTTCGAACAACCTTGTTATTAAGCTGCGACATCCTTGACATTACTTACTTTTGAAGTACGGTTCACTGCAACGTTAATAACGCCCGTCTGCACTCGCGGTATTCTTACGTGTTAAAATTGATGAAATATTGATTACTATTTCAATTTAAAAATGCAAGAATGAAATCGTTGCAAAACATTTTATTTGGACCTATGGGATGCTACACAATTAAAATCCCAATCATTATGGTGTATAGTTTACTGATTTATATACTAGAGTATACAATAATATAGTATACTGTACTAGAATATACTAGAATATAGTATAATATACTAGAATATACAAGAACATAGTATAATATACTGGAATATACTAGAATATAGTATAATATACTAGAATATAGTATAATATACTAGAATATAGTATAATATACTAGAATATAGTATAATATACTAGAATATAGTATAATATACTAGAATATAGTATAATATACTAGAATATAGTATAATATACTAGAATATACAAGAACATAGTATAATATACTGGAATATACTAGAATATAGTATAATATACTAGAATATAGTATAATATACTAGAATATACAAGAACATAGTATAATATACTGGAATATACTAGAATATAGTATAATATACTAGAATATACAAGAACATAGTATAATATACTGGAATATACTAGAATATAGTATAATATACTAGAATATACAAGAACATAGTATAATATACTGGAATATACTAGAATATAGCATAATATACTAGAATATACAAGAACATAGTATAATATACTGGAATATACTAGAATATAGTATAATATACTAGAATATACAAGAATATACCATAATATACTAGAACATACTCGAATTTAATATAATATATCAAAATACATTATGGTACACGCCATACAGAGTTAAACAATCAAATAACGACTCAAATTCATCGAGCTACAGTAGATCTCTGTAAAACTGTTTAAGACGATTGTTTATATGTACTTTGCGTGGCAGTAAATGTGCAGTAGGTGTCCATATAACGCGATCGAAAAGTTGTTTAAAAAGATAGTACATTTACTGCCACATAAGACGTACACCAACTGTCTTCTTAAGTACGGTAATGTCTCGATGTATGTGAATACTTCGGGACCGAAATGACACTTATATCGTGACAGTATTCCTTGATCTCTTGTCGCTAGCATCGAGCGTAAACCGTAATGAGTAAACAAACCGTCAACACCGTCAAACCGTGTATCGGTGAGACAATACCAATTTAACAATAATACTTTATTATCCTTCGCGAATTGTTCACGAAGCTTTCACCAACATCTACATGACATTTTTCTCATTAAAATGACTCCAAACATGATACAATTTAGATCAT
The DNA here is from genome assembly GCF_050948215.1 of Halictus rubicundus. NCBI lineage: Eukaryota > Metazoa > Arthropoda > Insecta > Hymenoptera > Halictidae > Halictus > Halictus rubicundus. Next base: position 17,592,760 of record NC_135153.1, on the reverse strand, counting down.
GTTTACTCGTTTAATCCACGATATAGTGGAACCTCGATTATCCGAACTAATCGATGTAACGTAACAATAGAAAAGTCATCTTGGTAGATACGATCATTACTGATTTGTGCAGTGAATTGTGTTCTTACGTATATGGTTTATTTTAGATTGAACAGTTTAGATGTGCAAAAGCGTCGGTTCGGATAATCGAGGTTCCACTAAATCGTGAATTGCACAGGCAACTAGGCTTCGAATCATGTCATGTTGGGTATCATTTTCATCGGAAAAATGTCACAAACTTATTGGCGAACGTTTCACGAAAGAATGATTGGAACCGAAACATTTTTTTCTATGCTTTGTCAAGTATAGGACAAGTGGCGCAGCTGACCTCAACAAGGAGCAATTTTTCAGAAATACCCCGCACATCTCTCTCTCTCTCTCTCTCTCACACACACACAATATTGACACACGACTCATATACCTCATACAAGGATCGCCCATATTTGTTTCCGTGCAGCGGGATACGTCAGGACCGCATAGAGCCCGCAGTCGCAATCAATTTCCGGCGGGTCTCGAAGACAGAAATCGTCGGCTCCGCGAAACTTTCTTAATTTCACTCGCAAGAAGGAAAAACAATATCGAACGATACCGATATATTTTTTCCCCGTTTTTCTTTCGCGTAAGTGTAATTACAGAAAATCAGCCCCTCCTTCCGGACGGGAACTTCCGGTTCAGAAAGTTCTGCCCGGAGTAAGCAAGCGGGAATCGGTGCCACGTTTAATCACCGGGATTTCATTAGTTGCGCGAAGGAGACTCATGATTCGATTCGATTCGATTCGATTCGATTCGACTCGAGTCGTGAGACGAACGGTCGCCGTGACCGTGCACGGAATCGATATAGACGCGACTCCTGCGAGATCGAATAACCGGCCGCGTCTATTGATCCCTGTTAAGTGGTAATTCAGACCTGCCGCGCGTCTTATTCTTGCGAAGAAACGCGAGGAATGTCCGCCCCCGTTTCAAACGGAGCTCCGGCTCGAAGAATTTTACAACAAAGAATTTTTGTTGTCCGAGACTTTCCTGTTTTTCTTTCCACAGAACAAGCCTGGCCGGGGATTTATTTACAAAAGCTCGCGAGAAGTCAATTTTAGAATACAGTTGAAGAGGCATGGATCATCCCCTGCATTCGTTCACTGTATAGCGGGTGTCCACATTAATTGCAGGAGACATATAAGAGATTTTTCTGTCTTCAATAATCTTAAGAAATTACAATTTGAAATTTCACTGGCCCATTTTTGTCATAAATGCACAAAATCCGCGGTCTGATGATAAGTGACCGAACAGATTTTAACTGGACTAAATTTTTACATTTCAATTGAAATCTTTTTGTTTATCTGCAAACTACATGCCCCAACAAATAGTTTTCTGCAGCTGCTTCAAGTAAGGTTTCTTAAACATTTCCGTGCAGAATTCACCGCGACTTCTGACGAGTTTCGTTTCGTGCGCGTAATTGAAGCGAATGTACGGGATAAAATAGAGGTTCACGAAAGAACAGTTCCGAAAGGGTTGTAACAGGTTTATGTCTTCCATTTCACGCTCACTTGTCGTCAGAAAGATTCTCTTTAACGCTACGCGGTTAGATTCCAGTCACTCTCTATCCGTATTTAAATACAACGGAGCAGAGTGCGCGGATTTCAGAAGAAAATGCACTTGTTCGGTAACGTGGCATTTTTCTCCGTCTTTGACACTAAAAATGGCGGGTTCTAGCATTCTTAATTCACAATTATCGAAATTGCAAAGATGCGCGAGCGAGAAATTACTCGACAAATTCATTTCTTCGAGTATACGTCCTTTTCTCGATTTGTGTCGCAATTACCTGGCTGATAAAAGTCGCAGAACTATCCCCAGAGAGTCCTTGGACGCCGAGGAGTCTAAACATAATACTGGTCGGGTATCTCTTGGACGATATCTGTCACTGGCAAGTCCCTTGTTGTTGACATATATCGAGATATTTATCGGGACATATATTTCGATTTATATATCGAGACATATTTGACAATTTCAATTTGTGTCCCGTAAACCTAGTGTTGAATCGAATAAATTTCACAAAACTCGTGGCAAGATTCGATAGAACATAGTCAGGGCATTTTCAAAATGCAACGGGAAATTCCACAGGGTTCGAAGGAGGTCGAAAATGTCGAGTTTCGTTCGGGTTTCTACGATTCCGGCTGGCCGTGCGACGTCTTCCAACCTCGAGTAGTTAACGGCGAGAGCTATCGATCAAACACGCCCGCGACGAATTGTTATCGTCGAAAACAATGTCAGCGGCGCTACCGATTCCTCTCTAATCCTCGGCAACATCGCCCGAGCGGAACGCGGCCGTATCAGAGGGATCGTTCCAAAAATATTTCGCGCGCCCCGAGGGGGTGCAAGCGGCCGCAATCGCGACTAGCCTATCCCGAGAACGGCGAGAAACGGCGTGAATTTCAGGCCGGTTCTCGTCGGAGCCGGGCCACTTTGTCCTCGCAGTTTCCAGCATCGGCACAAAGGGGTTAATCATCATCAGACCGCAATAGAGGCTGGACTAGGCCTCCGCCGTTCATCCTCGAGAAAAAGCGCGAGATATATACCAGAGATAGCGAAGAACAGCTTCGGATGGGGCAAGTAGAAGCGATAGAGAATGCGAGAGAGAGAGAGAGAGAGAGAGAGAGAGAGAGAGAGGAGAGAATCGCCGGAGGCTGTGTCGCGGCTATCTCTCGCTTAGAATAAAAAGGAACACGCTCCAACCTATACACACGCTTCCGCATAAACGAAGGCTCAACGGGCGCTTTAGAGTGCACGAAACTGCAAAACGAACAAGCCTATTGTTTCGCTCGGTGCTCGACTATTTGACGCTTCTTTCTTCCAGCCCCCACTATTTTTTTCACCCTCGTCCCCCTACTACTCCGGCGCCCCTATCATTTTTTTCACCTTTCTACCCCTGTCTATCTTCTTCTTTTTGTTTCGTCTCTCTTCTCTCCTCTTCTTCTTCTTTTCTCTCTCTCTCTCTCTCTCTCTCTCTCTGAGAGATCCCGCCGATGCACAGACCCCCTTCAACCCCCGGCACCGAACGCTTTGTGAGCGATTCTGCCGGGTCGCGTCCGCGTGACAAAGCAAACCGCGGGAACAATGGACTTTCAGGCTTATTTGGAGGAGTTATTGGCTGATTTTCTGGGCACGATACGTACGGAGCAATAAAGTATCACAGGCCGAACATCCGTTTTGTGCCCGCGGGACTCTGTCCCTCTCTGCTTTCGCCGTTCGTGTCCATTTTTAATCGGCCGACAGAGTAGAGCCTCGTTACCGGTCATCGGGATACGTGGAAGCATGAAAGGGTTTTCGATCGGTGATGGACTGCGGATTTCGTGCATTTCGAGAAACGGAAAATTCTGTGGTCCCCGAAGCTCGATGAGCTTTCGTCAACTTCGCGCTTTATTCGGTGCAACCCCTTAACGCGGGTTGCTTGTGTTACCCTTTTGGGATAGTCGATTTTTTCTTTGCTGATCACTAAAAATTTTATTGCATTACTGAATTATATTTATTACTGTACAATCAAATTTAAATTGAACCTTTGAGGAAGCTATTTGGAATCATATTTATTAAAAAAATAATATCACGGGAAAATTGTAAAGTCACCAGTTCTAGCACTTAAATTGTTACCTAATTTTCTTGTTGAAACTGTTAATTATAGTTTCTGATCTAGTAAGCTGCTAATCGTTGCTTTTATATTTCATTAAATTCGTGTTATAGGCAACCGAGTTAATATTTGCTGGGGGGAAAAATGGGATTTGTAACAGACGAGTTAAAAGTCGAGTTTTTCATTGAATCGAGTATCTTGTTGGCAATCGCGTAATTTAGAATTCTGGAAAAGCTGTTGGCAATGGGGAATTGATAAGCATCTGCAGCGTATCTACGCGCCTCGTCAAGCAAACTTACCTTAACGAGACCGATCGAAGTCATTCGTCAACAAACGCAGGAAGAATCAAAACTTGAAATAGAACAGGAACAAGATCTACAGTGATAACCATTATGATAAATACAGCAGTATCAGAGTATAAGTATCGTTTCTGTTTTTACGCATGCATATAGTTATAAGATATATATATATATACGATAAAAGAGAAATTTATTAATGAGTAACAAATGTGCCTCCTACGAGATTAATCTTAATTTCTATTCGCTTAAATGCACTATGGATACGGTGTGAACGTTTCGTAATACATTCATATGAATAAATATATATAATGTATATAGTAACGTATATAATATGTATATATGTATATACGTGTACATAGTAGAATAGCAAAATAGTGAACACGAAAAAATCGATGAGCATGACAAGAGAGAGAAAGTTGATGGCATGCGAGATACGTGTATATACAAGGTGTCACCGAATTGTTGATGCAAAATACGAGTATGTTAAAGACATGAATTTTCATCAGGTTATTATATTGTTGTTCCCCAATGATCATCGATTTAAAGGTTTAAATAATTGATGTGCTGATGAACAGCAAAAGACTGTTCACAATTTAAGATTTTTGCTTTTTAAAAATATAAACAATGCATGTTTCTATTTCAAACAAATTTAGTATGTTTGTGACAAATTTTCTTTTGCAAAATAATTCCCCATTTAGTTGCCTGACTGTATAATATCCACAACCATAATATCTGAGACTTACATGCAGCTGTTGCAAGTAGAAATAGCGAGCAATGGTCAGACTGCAACCGCGACAGAAAGTATTCGATCGAACAAATCATGTGTCCGTCATAGTAATTATTCATATGTTGAATGCAGAAAATATTTTCATTAATGGCAAAGATAATCATATAAATCGTCATGCAGAAATAAACTGTTAACATGAAAATAAACACAAAGTACAGAATATAAAAAAAAAAATTGAACACCAATTTGATTAGTCATCTCTAGTCTTTACTACAATCATCTACTGTATGTCAGTATTAAAAAGGGTCTCGACCTTAATAATTTTTAGTCTTTATCGCAATTTATTTATCATTTCCACTGGTTGGTGCACAGAACTTTATTCTATAACGAAGGAACGAGAAATGAAATCGTTATCGGTAGTTAAATTATAAATAAATTTGTCCATCTTATAGTAACTATAATTAATAATTAGTGAATTATTCTGCGACACCCTGTACATACAAGAGGCTCGAGAGCGAAGCTCACGGCTCAGAGAATCAAAAATAATTGATATAAAAGTATGTATATATATATATAAAATAGACTGTGATAGAAAACACGTAGGAAACGAAACGAGACGATGTCTGATCAGCTAAACAGATGGTTACAAGAATTATATGTATAAACGTATGTATATATATATATATGTGTATCACATATATATATACTTATATATATGAATCATTAAACAGTAAGAATAATAGAGAAAAATCCAAGCACAAAGAATAAACGTGAAGGGGAGAAAAATTCAGAAAAAAGAGTCAATGTACCCTATTGCTCATAGTCTGCGATGTTGATCGGCCGGAAGCCCCGACAACTCTCCGATTCCTACCAACACAACAACAGAATGATCAGTGACACGTTCCCCGATTTCACGGCGCGATTAGATGCGATTTAGATCGATAGATCCGCGATCACACCGGCATATTCGGTGAAACGTATCGTCGAAGTTAATCTGATTCGTTAATCTCCACCGCTGTCAACTGTCTCCATTCGCGCGAGAGAGAGAGAGAGAGAGAGAGAGAGAGAGAGAGAGAGAGAGAGAGAGAGAGAGAGGGAGAGAGGAGACGATCAAACTAGTAAGTGGGCTCCTTTCGAGTGCGAGAGTGGCCCGGCCATTAATTAAAAATCTATAGTCCAGTTACATCAACTTCAGCTCTTATTGGAGCGCGATTCTACGATTAATCAGAGACCGAGCGAGACAATTATCCGTGGATGAAGCGTCCAATGAATCTCTGCGGTTCTCGAAAAGCGGATTCTCTTGGACCAACCAATTGCGGCCGCTGGGCTTTTTCCACGGGAACATAGAAATGGAATCAAAATTGCGTTTGCAGACGCGACGATCAACCCCTTAAAATTAATACCTACGGAAAAGTAAAGAAACAACGAGAAACGGTCGATTTTTTATTTTATTAATTACGATACACTTTCTATAAAAAGTCTGAAAACAATTAAGAACATTGCTTTCGACAATAGCCAATCAATTTATATAGAACCGGTACCTCTGAAACTTCTACGAGAAATATGTACATTTTTCTGTAACTTTTCAAAAGTCGGGTTTGCAGTCGAAAATTCGGAAAAAATTCACCGTCCTGTGTGCTGTCAGGTAGAATGTTCACGAATTTTTTCATAATTTTTTGTCGAGCGGAACAGGAGAAATAAAGCACCTCTGCAACTCTTATGAGAAATATGTACATTTTTCTGTAATTTTTCAAAAATCGGTTTTGCAGTCGAAAATTCGGTCAAAATTCACCGTCCTGTGTGCTGTCAGGTAGAATGTTCACGAATTTTTTCATAATTTTTTGTCGAGCGGAACAGGAGAAATAAAGCATAATTCGTTATCCGGTGCGCACCCTCTAGCTACCCTTGTGATTGGGGTACGGACTTGAAACTTGCGACAGAGGGTTTCAGTGGGGGGCTCTGTCGAATGAAGAAAGATCGATGTGATTGGGGTACATATTTGACCTCCTCATACGCCTGCGTACCCCTGCAGAGCAAAGGGTTAGGTCAGAGGCGACGGAAGTCAGCTGGCTCATCGACATCGCCATGAATAAGAGCGCGCTGCACACCGTGATCATGTGTTTCATCTCTGGATCGGGCGTTCGCCATCATCCCGGAAAGCAGGGGCCGGGCCGGGCCGGGCCGGGCATGTGGGTTAGAACGCAATATTAAAGATTGTAGTGTCCTCGAGGGGCTGCCGGGGCTGCGAACCTCGACAGAGATTGCTGAGATATGAACCATTCCAGCACTTCTTCTCCGCCGCCCTTTCGTCTGCGGTCGGTCCGCCTGGCTTTCAGGCCCACTCGAAAAACGCCTTTGGCTGCCACCTATTTAAGCGACAAGGCCTACCCTAGCCACTGCCAAACACTGACGGAGATCTGGGTCGGCGATTCGGATCGGGAAGGTATCGCCGCTGCTCGTACAATTAGCGAAATCGTTGCAGCGTTTCTTCTTTAATAAAGCCCGATCGGTCCTTCCTTTCGATCATCCGACAACCACCCTTCAAACTCGACCCACCCTCATACCTTCCTCCCCCCCGCATTCTGCAAGCCCTAGCAACCACCCTCGACGTCCTCTCCTCCTGCTGCTAACTCGCCACCATTCTGCCAACCTCTGACGCGAATAATTCAACATTGAACGTATGCCAAGCGACGGAGACGTCTGGCTGATATACGATACCCGCTAATCCACTGCGGGTTCTTGTTAAAACGACACTCCAACCCCCTCCACAGCCACCCGCGGTACCAGGTCTTCCACCAGGAAATTCCGATCGGAGGTTGGAAAGGAACCTGGCCGGAAGGCTTTGATCGCCGCCCTTCTGCTCGGCCAGGCAGCCCTCTCCCTTAGCTACCACAGCGACAGCCCGGGAAACCGCTTTTTGTGTGGCATTGAACGAAATTTCTATGAGAACAACGACCTCGTCGAGGAAACCATAAGAACAGTTAATCAATTTTAGGAGGATAAATGGTCCGAACCATCCCCGTCCAATGTTCCTAAAATGAGACAAAGGTATCTCGAATAATTACCACCCATCTGCTGATCGATAGAAAACGTCAAGGTGTTACTTCAAGTCTACGAATTTGTCATATAAAGTACAGTAACGTCTCGATATATGCGAGAACGTCGCGACAAAAATTGATCCCTTACCCTAGTATCGAACGTGGAAAAGGATAGGGAGTAAACGGAACATCGACACCGGTGAGTCAATATTAATTCAGTGATGAAACTCTCTTGTTTATAATTATTTTTTAATCACACCATTACTGATATACTCGTGACATTTTTCTGATTGAAACGATACCAAACACGACACAATTTGGTTCATATTTGCGTGTTTAATCCACGATATTTTGGAACCTCGATTATCCGAACTAATCAGCGGAGGGGGTAGATAATAAATTCGTAAAATAAATACGGTTTGATATGGACCGTTTTAGGTTGAACTGTTCATACGCAAAACGGAAAACTGAGGGACTCAAATATGACCGGTTCGGATAATCGAGGTTTTACCGAATCGTGGATTAAAGAAGCAAGCATGCTCCGAAGGGTGTCATGTTTGGGCTCCTTTTAATCAGAAAAATGTCACGAATTGGAAAAGCTATAAGAAAGAACGATTAAAAATAATAAGGTTCGTGCGATTGTTTATTGCTTGATGGAGAGCATATCTCTTTCGTATATGCGAAGACATTCTGAAAAATTCTATGTGATAATGTGAATAGATTGACATTATCAAACGAAAGGAGACGAACGCGATCTTTTTTTTTTTTCTTATCGTTGAAAGTCTACGGATTTATTTATTTCAATGGATCGCACGTGCCGGTGCAACAGCACTTCCGTTGGAAGCGGATTGTTATATCTAGTACACGGATTTAGGGTGTTCTTAATACGGTGAAGGCGCTTCAAGGACTGTGCAATATTGAAAAAGTGATTTCGGAGGAGCCATTGTAGTGGATTGGCGATTGATTCGGGAAATGATGTTGGAACGTCAAACTCTTCGGCAAAGAGAACGCTTTGAAGAGGAAACTGCAGCTTTCTCAAGAAAAGAGGGTTCACAGAGTGACTACGTAATTTTGCAGATTCCGGATCTCTACACGTTTATGCAATTGACTTGGAAAATTGTAGTTACTATAATCATTTTTACCGGCCTGCACAGTGAGACACAAAATCCATCGGTCAGTGGGACGTGTTAAATCGCCGATGCCCTTGTTCATCCCTCGCCTCAATTTGACAGCGTTGAACATCAAATTCCGCGTTCCACCGGGCCGAAACGGGTGAAACGCAACCGCGAATCGCGAAAATCCTTCCGCGGGACAAAGATCGACGTGTCGACCAATTAATTAGCCCGCCGGATTTCGTGCTCCCACCGAAAAATCGGGCGACATTTTTTTTTTGCGCTGACACGGCACCTGACGAATCACTGTGTGTGAGTGCCACGTATCAACATTCCGGAAGAAAAGTTGGAAATTGTTTTCGGATCAATATCCTCATTCGGAAAAACCAGCGCGTATTTGTTGGACACACGTTAATGCAGCTCTGGAATTCCGAAATTCGCTTTGTTACATTGCTGGGAAAATTATAGAATAGTACTAATATATAGGAATGTGAATAAAATTGTTAAGTTTCGAATTTAATATTCTCACTCGAGGAAATGGTGGTTAAGTGCTTTTAACTAAATAGTAATTACTTTTACATAACAATTTTAGTGTTAAAATGTGGCTTTTTATATTTAAAAATAGGTTCAGAGACTTTAACAAACCAAGTCAAATAAATTGATTTTTAAATCCATTTCTCAAAAATATACAAACTCTATAGTTGATATACGAAGAAATGACAGTATTAATTAATCACAATGTACCGAATTACAGAGAAATGATTTTCAATTTGTCTCTGAAATTTGTTGCATATTTCTGTTGATGAGTAGCAGAATTTGCTGTACCCTTTCTTGCGTGATTACAAATTGACTTGCATTTGGGACTTAATTTATAATTACCCCAGGAAGCGGATATCCGTAGCAACTTTGCTACTTAATATTCGGGACTTGAACTAACTTGACTTAACTTACTAGCCTTTAAACTATAAAATCCAACGCGCACAATATTACTAGAAAATTCCGGACACGTCATAAATCCCAGAACACACACACACCTGAAATCTACCCTGGGAAGCTTTCACCCGCCAAAATATTTCCGGGAGTAGAAAAAAGTCACAATTTCCCAGCCCATTTCGCTAAAAACCGCTTTTCCTTGCCCAAAAAATGTGTGGCCCACTGTGTTTTACAACCGCTGGGGAAAGCCATGCCCATCTTTCTCTCTCTCCTCTCTCTCTCTCTCGTAGAATTTTTTATTTCTGGTCCATGGTGCGCGACTGTGTGAAATTTCCCGTGACCAACGGCAAAAGGATCAACGAGAAAGAAACGTCGCAAACATGGTGGACGACGAGGAACGTGAGGAGGATGAGGAAGGGAGAGAGGAGAGAAAAGAGAGAAACACACACAGAGAGAGAGAGAGGGGGGGGGGGGAGAGTGAGAAAACACCGAGGGAACGAACGAACGTACGGGGCTCGGCAAAGAAGGAACGAAGAGAGGAGAAGGACGGAGGGAAGATAGAGGAGAGAGTAGAACGAGGACTACAATATGGGTCAGTTATTGATTGCTCCCTGGTCGAGTCTCTGTGTAACGCCTACCATACACCTCCGCCGTTTCTATCTTGTTATCTTAGATTCCGAAACGCAACCACCACTTTACCACCCTCTCCTAACGTCCCGAGGTCCTCTTTATTGGCATGCAAACGTTATTAGAAGATCGTCCGTGTGCACGAGTGCTCTCTGTGTGTTTGTCTCCTCTATCTAGATGTGTACGTCTCTCCCTCTCCTCTCTCTCTCTCTCTCTCTCTCTCTCTCTCTCTCTCTCTCTCTCTCTCTCTCTGTTCGTGCAAGTATGCATCGGCTGCTTCGTTTGTTTGCCGGTGTGTGCCAGTGAGCGCAATAACGTTTCGCATCGTCACCGAGTATTTATGGAATTTACCATGGCGTGGGGCAATTATGGCTTGTTTCGCACCCGCAGACGCGCATCCAACGCGCGGCTTTGCTGCGGAGCACTTCCGGCGGCCTCTGCAGGCACCGAGCGCGAAGATAAAAAGCGTGTTATTGCCAGCTATTGTCCGAACGAGCTGCCAATTTATGCTAAATATCAACGCTTTGCTCTGTCCACAACATCCCTTTTTATTTCTGAATTTTCTAGAATATTAATTGCATAGTTGGTTCATTTCAAAACTTTGCTCTGTCTACAACATCTCTTTTTATTTCTGAATTTTCTAGAGTATTAGTTGGTTAGTTAATTTCATAACTTTGCTCTGTCTACAACATCTCTTTCTATTTCTGAATTTTCTAGAATATTAGTTGGTTAGTTAATTTCAAAACTTTGCTCTGTCTACAACATCTCTTTTTATTTCTGAATTTTCTAGAATATTAGTTCTAGAATATTACTTAGTTCATTTCAAAACTGGCTCAGCCTTAAAAACATTTTAGAACTTTAAAATCTCAGAATTTTATAAACAAATAATACTCAACATCATTTTTATGTATTACCAAGGCACAGAGTCATGTTCTATCGATTATATGATTTCTGACTTCGAATAGAGCTCCTTTGCGATTACAATTATGTACATTTGCAAAATTAGCCGTAACTGAGTATAATTAGAATCATGTTTCATGCTCTTGACAGAAGTTATGAGGGTTTCAATTTTCGGATAGTATGAAAGTAGAAAAGTGGGTTGCAGTGAATGCTTGGAATAAAATTTTTATGCTGTTTTCGCGGAAATTCGTCGCTTTAACGATGTTGCTTTTAAATCTAAAACTTCAAATTCATAACGATGCATTACCGCAATTATACCTCGCGATATTATACGCCTTCATAAAGGACTTTACCGTGCAATAAACCGAGTATTGCCATAGAATTTCATAAAATTCTCATATTGCGTCCAGTTTATTGAAACTCCTCGTTCAGAAAATAGAAATTGCATAAACGTCTGCAGTTTAATTATAATGGTTCACCATTCGTCTCTATTAAGCTGAACATTTTTGATAAAGATAGAATACTGCGTGATCAATCGTGATGAAGTGAAACAGCGAATCTAAATGGACCACAGAATTTTTGTTTACGATGCGGAAGCATTTTTGTCTATTTCAATTTCGGTAACTTTTTTATTCAGTTTAAAAACAATTCTTTTTTTAATTAGACTAGACTGCAGATTTTACGCATTCGTGGCACAGGTGAAATGCAAAGATGAAAAACATTGGAAGATTTCAATATTGTTACACTATTTTAAGGAAAAGTACATTTTTTAAATATTCCTGTTTCCTACAGTCGACTTGGCAACATTTTTGCGATTTTTTTATTTTGTCACGCGTGCAATGTTTAGTAAATTTTTTTATGCAAAATTAATTTTTTCTAGTCGGCAACATCACAGCAGATGTGAAATAAAATTTCGATTTTTATTTTTACATATTTTCTTTTTGGAACGATCAACGTGTGATTATTGGTTACGTTCCAGTGCTTGTATTCATTTTGAAATTCAATTTTTATAGTAATTTTTATGAGAGACGAAATTGGGTTTTGTGGAAGCTTCTGTTTTATTTTTCTTTTTTTTTTAAGTTGTGGTTTGTAATCGCTGAAAAACCGCGGTCCGGTAATTAGTAGGAAAATGTTATATCGCTTTTAGAATTGATGTTCTCGCGTTTGTTCGCTGAATAATGGGCAAACAGCTTCCTATCTTTTGTTCTCGGCTCGGTCCCCCCGGCGCAACGTATTCGCCCACTTTATTCCAATGGGATATTTTAAAAACTGTTGCTCGAATGGAGCATTATGTCCTCCGTTTTAGCAGTTTTGTCAAATGCTCGCTTTAATCTTACACGCTCGCAACTTCGCCGGTTGAAGCTTAATTTTATTTTATTACTGCAATTCTTTTCACGCCCAATGTTAACGCAACCACTAAGCGGCGCGCATCCACGCATTTTTAGCTCATAAATTTGTCGACGTGCAAAAAGAAAAAAAAAAGAAATAATAACTCCGCGCCACACATCATAATTATTAGCGTTTTACGTATTGAACTTTCGAAATTTCTGGTGACATTCGTTTCAACGTAGATACAATTTCAACATACAAAATGTTCATTTACATTCTTTTAAAAACGAATTTAATCATTGCAAACTCATCGGACATCAATTTTACAGTGAACCAAATAATTGTTGTCCTCTTGCACTTCATTCCACCGACGGTTTTGAATTTCATAATTGTCTTCAGCAAGCAATATATTTAAATTGCTTTAATAACACCTTGCTCCGCTCCAATTAATATGAATAATAAATACACGCGAAGGACTTCGCAACCACACTATGGTTCCTACTTTTCAATGTGGACAATTTTAAATAAATAAGTCCGGAGCAATTTATTAAGTGACAACGCCCGTACCATTAAATAACGAAGGATCTCGTACATTGTAAAATAAAATTCCTTCTTTTTATTCAGCAATAAATTAAATAATCAAATTTGTTAGACCCGTAGTCCGCAGTTATTCGACGATATCAATATTTAGTTTAAAGCGAACTTTATCTGAGCTAAGGGTATCAAGTTTAAAAACGCAAAAAGAGAAAACAAACAATACACTGCAACACAAACAGGACAGTTGAAATACAAAGGGAGAACGTTACGTTTTGTATCGTTTTTCATTTGAACCCGGCCGAATCGGGAGGGAGGGGAGGAAAAAAAAAGAGAGATACTCAGATGCAAGGGAATCGCGACTACTGGCCTCATCCGTGTTCAATCCTCGGTGAGTTAACTGCGACGTCATATATTACCCTCGCGTACCCCGTAGCAGTTCACGTCAGTTGCAGTACAGAACGAACAAACAATTATACACGACCGGTAGTGATACTCGTGCTGAAGGCAATGAAAATTTTATTAGAATTTTATTCGATCGTTTATCCTCCAGTAAAAGTGCCATCGGCTGGGATCCTAAACGACGTCGTCGAAAGTTGGACGGTTATGTGCATCTACAGGGTGTCCGAAAAATCCTTCCTTGGAAGTGGTGATTCCTCAGGTCATTTGAAGCAACTTTTTCCTTTGCAAAAATGTTCTCCGAAGCTCCGTTTAATAGTTATTAACGAAAAACATGGGCCAATCGGAGCGCGGCAAGTGGGGACCGATTCCCACTCGGCCAATGCCAACGCCACGCTCAGCGGGGCCCGTCGCCGAGCGGCAATCGGTCCCCTCTTGCCGCGCTCTGATTGGTCCACGTTTTTCGTTAATAACTATTAAACAAAGCTGCGGATAAGATTTTCGCAAAGGAAAAAGTTGCTTCAAATGACCCCAGGAATCAGCCCTTTCAAGGAAGTACATTTTTCCATGTACTGCAATGCATTTGTCAACACATTTTTATGGACAAACTGGAAGATATTAACGTCAAACCGTATTCGATTTTATATATTAATAATTTTAATATTCTTATGGTAGAAAGAAAATAATTGAATGAGGGAAAAATTTATCTGATGAAACAAAACATAAACTAAAAATTAACAAGCGAGACTCGCTAAATAAGTCACCCACTGAGAGAGCTAATTATAAGCTAACCATTAAAACTTTGTAACAGCTCGCATTCTTACAAACTATTTTCTAAGACTGTGACCCTAGGAAAAATTTATATCTTGACCTAGAAACTTTCTTATCGTCAAGATAAAATGGAGACAAAACGTTTTTCTGGATTTTATGAATTCCCGAGTATTATGTGATGGTAGAAGAGTGACGGCCTGCTAACAATCGCGACGTATAATCGAGGAATTCGCAGAATCAGGAGCGCGTAGGGTGGAAATTAGTTAACGATTTGCGGGGCCATTGAGCAGGGAAGCAAGAGACACCGGTAGATGATTTTAGGTCTAAAAATGGAAGATTCGTCGAAGAGAAACGCGATTTGTCAACGCCACCCGCAGGGACAGGAATTTTACAACCGGCACCGCCCGTCCACCTATTTCGGGCCACGTAAATTAATCACCGATGTCTATACGTGTCCGTGTATACAGACATATACAATATATATACTGATATATACTCATATATACTGATTATGCAAATTAGCAGAGCGCACACACGATCTCCGCGTAATCATTTCGCGAGTTATCGCACGCGTTGACAGAACCGGGGGTGGAAAAAAGAAACCCTGGACAAACGATTTTTCCGGCGTTTCGAGTGAACCGACTCTTGACTATCTGCGTCATTTAATTGGACGCTGTTTCACTGTCGGATCGCGGAATGACAGACCGACGAGCAAAACGAGGAATTCGGCAATTTCGGTAATCATTCCGTGACAACGATTTTTATCTAGTTGAAAATAATGGTACGATGTACAGTATTTCGGTCAATATGTTGAAATATCCTGCATTGTAATACTGCACGAAATATTTTATAGAAGTATCAAGAATTCAGTGAAGCTGGACATTCGAACAAAAATTGCTTTTAACACTAAACCACCACCGGACAAATGACCGGTTCTAGATTTTTCATTTGACAATTGTTGAAATTATAAAGATGCTTTCATGATTCAATAAATATCTTTAGTGGAGCACGCATTGCAACGAGAACCGCGCAAAGTCAAAATAAATTAAAGCTTGTGCTTTAAAGCTATGTATCTGTTACGTTTATAGCTCGGTACGTTTAGTGGTAATAAAAAATTGTAAATTTAAATGCGGGGATAATTTAGCTAACCTGAAAGTTGCGTGAGTTCTTCATAGTTGGCCGAATGATGAATTTCTGATGAAAAATTTCACCGCTTCTCACTTCGGTTTATTGATTCGTGCGGCTCGATAAATCGAAGCTGGCACGGCGCCTGCTTTCGGTTAGGCTGTTGCATAATTTCGGTGATATTTCGCGCGTTTGTCTTCCACGCGCGATAAATTGTTTTTAAGCTACAGCGCGGACGTATCGGCGCTGTACAAATATTATTCATATCGTCTGCTCGTGTGCGAATCGAGTTGCGGATGATTTTTACTGCGGAAGTAGAGGTCAACTTTGATCGAAATCGATGAAAATGTTAATGCAACAATTACTCAAGCATCGCGGAAGGATTAAGTACTTGTTTAAAGTATCCGGCGTTAACCGGGCTTATCGCAAAGTGCGAAGGGTAGGAAATCCGAGGGATGATACGGGGTCGACGGTATATAGGTGGAAATAATAATACACTAAACTTAAATTATAGCACAGCGTCAAGGGGATGAGATCAAGGGATGAGTGTTCAGGTCTCCTGCTGGCCTGTATCTCTCGCAAACTGGTAGGGTGAGTGTACCTAATAACATTTTGTTCAAGTCGGCCAAACGATTTAGAAGCTAACAGAAAACGTGAAGGACGTACCGTTTCATCCGCGCACTCACTGACAAGTTTTACATAATTAACACACTGTACAGTTACATAGTTAACACGTTAACTGCCACGTCAGTCACATATGACTGACAGTGATTTTTGACTAAGTTTAGAAATTCATTTTTATTGTGACACATCCAGATAAACCGAATTTTATTAGGATCTTTAGAATTCAAAAGGGTTAAGACAGCATCCCCTATAATACATTTTAAATTTCTAGTTCCGGTTTCATTAATTAAATTGCACTGATTTTGTGAGATTCTCTGGGATTGATTTTTGACACTTAACGTGTTAATACTACGTTTCCAGAAAATTTATTTCAACTTTTCAATTTGTTACTGTATTCAATACTATGCTTTCAGTCAATTTACTTTAATTTCTTAATTTGTTACTATATGTCAAATACTATGTTTTCAGTCAATTTACTTTAATTCTTTAAGTTATTACTATATCCTAGTATGTTCAAAAGCGATGGATAATACCAAGTCTATCTTGATGGAATATTTCATAGAGTTACACGAATGAAAGTAATCGTGAAAAATGGCACGACTCGGCATTGCACTGCCATTGTTCCGATATTTTACATCCTGTAATGGAATTTCAGGTATCGGTTCTAGTTATGGAATTCCCGGAAAGCATGCAATGTCGCTCGTGGCGCCGCCATTCTGAAAATTCGGATTCTTTATTATAAGGCAATAGACTGAATTTTTCTCGAATTCCAGCACTTCGCGAAATTCAGAAATATTACTCTTTGCCGAAATATGGCTCTATTTGCAATGGAAAAAACACCCTACAGCAATTTATGGTCCATTCAGCAGTAGCTATTCAATACATTATTACTAGTCATCACTATATTACTTAATATAGATCTATAAGGAAATATAAAATGAAAGTATAAAAAGCAACTGAGATACTTGTCGAATCTCATTAATTCCTTGACGTTTACCCCTTCACAGTCGACTGTCCCCATTTAAAAAAATTAATACACTATGGTTTAACACAATTCCTTTGTTATTGAATGCCTTTGTGTTCAATACACTGTTCACAGTTTCAGTGTAGTACCCTCGATTTCATATGGGCAAAATGAAAAAACGTTTAAAATCGCTCAACTTTTAAACCAGCGAATTCCTAACATTAATACCTGGATTTTTGGCATTTTCTTGTCAAGATCTACAGGACTATATAAGGAAAAGTTAAAAATTTCTGGGTCGACAAGGTGAAGTTTAACCAATTTTATGCATTTATGAGCATTTGTGAGCACTCCCAGTTACCGAAATAAATTTCTCGTTCGATTTTCATAAAATGGCTTGCGAAAACGGGACGGTGCGTGCAATTTAGTCATAAGTGACAAAAATAATCTGCATCGGACGTCCAAATTCGGAACACCGAATAGTGCCAAAGTGTCGAGATCCACAGATCCAGAGAGAGCCATGTAGACATCAAATTGGCAAGGTAGGCATATCAAGAAATCGTCACAAAATTCGTCGACCCGGCGCGGCGACAGCAGCAAGTTCTCGCTGTTATTCTTCGTATCGCGGCACTGTGGGATTGTTAAAGCGCAGAATTTCTTTGATCGCGATCTACAGAGAGAGAGAGAGAGAGAGAGAGAGAGAGAGAGAGAGAGAGAGAGACAGGGAGAGAATAGTCAGTCGACCCGGTTGCGAGATCGCGTCTTTCAGAGTGGAATCGCGCGGCGAGAACGGGATCGGAACGCGAATCGCTTTGCCGAACGACACGGTTACGTAACCGGTGAAAAAGTCGGCAACGCTCCTCGGGCCGGTCTCTCCTCTTGTCTCTTCCCGTTTTTCAATCGTCGGTATCCACCCCCGCTGAAGCCACCCCTCCCTCTTCCTCCCCCGCCCCTTTGTTTCCCTCGACTGCACCATCTCCGACAGTTCGAAACGGTTCGAGCGTGGCCGTAGAAACGAAATTGTAGCCCCGGGCCGGGGATTCGCACTTGCTCGTGTCATCGGGAATGCTTTGTTCGTCGGCTGATCTACTTTATCGCGCCCATGCAAATATCCTTGCGTTAAATGACGCGTCAAATCCGCGTCGAGCTGCTCCATTAACGCGGCCGAACCCGCGCAGCCCGTCCCCAAGGCATAATTGTCCGCGGCGTTTAGGGGGGTGGGGGTGGGGTGGGGGGCTGAGGGCGGTCTTCGAGGACCGGGGGAACCGATTGGGACGACGCGACTTCGTCAAGAAACGGAATCGATGACGTTCTGCGTGACGGTTCTGCCTCGAAGGACGATTCTTCTGAATAGACATTCTAGGAGATGATTTATAGTCGCTGATTTTAGGGGTGGGGGTGACGTCTTTTATTTGAGGGTGCTGGGAAATTTTGTGCAATTTTAACAACCTCTAATAATAAATAGTTGAATTTCTTGAAGGAATTAGATACGGTAAAATACGATATAAGAAATAAATAAGTACTTCTCAAGGAAAAATGGTCAGCTTGACTAGAGGGATGGACGAGGGTCAAGCATTCAATAAAATTCAGTGAGAAGCTAAAAAGTCAGTAAACTCTTGTCGCTAAATTTACAATAAATCCTACAATTCCAATAAATTTACAATTCCTCTTAGTAGACGTTCTAAGAGATGATTTATGGTCGCTGATTTTAGGGATGGGGGTGACGTCTTTCATTTCAGGGTGCTGGGAAATTTTGTGCAATTTGAACAACCTCTAACAATAAATAGTTGAATTTCTTGAAGGACTGAGATTCGACAAAATAAAATATAATAAATAAAAAACTACTTCTCAGGGAAAAATGGTCAGCCTGACTAGAGGGATGGACGAGGGTCAAGCATTCAATAAAATTCAGTGAAACAATTCCAATAAATTTACAATTCCTCTTAATAGACGTTCTAAGAGATGATTTATAGTCGCTGATTTTAGGGATGGGGGGTGACGTCTTTCATTTCAGGGTGCTGGGAAATTTTGTGCAATTTGAACAACCTCTAATAATAAATAGTTGAATTTCTTGAAGGAATTAGATACGATAAAATAAGATATAATAAATAAATAACTACTTTTCGAGGAAAAATGGTCAGCTTGACTAGAGGGATGGACGAGGGTCAAGCATTCAATAAAATTTAGTGAGAAGCTAAAAAATCGGTAAAATCTCGTCGCTAAATTTACAATAAATCCTACAACTACAATAAATTTACAATTCCTCTTAATAGACGTTGTAAGAGATGATTTATAGTCGCTGATTTTAGGGATGGGGTAACTTCTTTCATTTCAGGGTGCTGGGAAATTTTGTGCAATTTGAACAACCTCTAATAATAAATAGTTGAATTTCTTGAAGGAATTAGATACGGTAAAATACGATATAATAAATAAATAAGTACTTCTCAAGGAAAAATGGTCAGCTTGACTAGAGGGATGGACGAGGGTCAAGCATTCAATAAAATTTAGTGAGAAGCTAAAAAATCGGTAAAATCTCGTCGCTAAATTTACAATAAATCCTACAACTCCAATAAATTTACAATTCCTCTTAATAGACGTTGTAAGAGATGATTTATAGTCGCTGATTTTAGTGGTGGGGGTGACGTCTTTCATTTCAGGGTGCTGGGAAATTTTGTGCAATTTTAACAACCTCTAATAATAAATAGTTGAATTTCTTGAAGGACTGAGATTCGACAAAATAAAATATAATAAATAAAAAACTACTTCTCAGGGAAAAATGGTCAGCTTGACTCGAGGGATGGACGAGGGTCAAGCATTCAATAAAATTCAGTGAAAAGCTAAAAAATCGGTAAAATCTCGTCGCTAAATTTACAATAAATCCATGACACTGAAAACTACTCGTAGATTCGGTGGTTGTCGCGAAAATACAACCGTACACTCGTCACGGCTGCAATAAACACGTCCACGTGGCGTTTTCGGAAACGCGTATTCTGGTCAGGGTAGCCTGGTCCGCGTCGCCGTTTCCATTAAAGCGATAAAGGAAAAATCTGTTGGATCCCGTCGGGCGCGGAAACAGACAGGGGGTCAGGCTGACCCGGCGTTCGCCGAGGATTAATCTCGCCGTCGAAGCGTTCGCGCGGATTCATAAATCGGATAACAGACTCGTAGAGCCTGGCGAAAGCGAAAGCGATCGTAAGGGTGGTCTGCGTCGGATGGAAATAAAAAAAGAAAAAAGCCGACGGTGTTTCCCGACGGTTCTAACAATTCCTGTAACAACTGTTCCCCTCTCTCCCTCGTTTTTTATTACACGAACGCACCGGGCAGAAACAGTCCGGGCGGTCCGTGTGTGCACAGTGTTTTTGCATCGATCATCGTTTCAGCGGTTTGAAAGGAAGAAATTCTGTCGATATCGAGTTCCACGTGGAACGGGGCGGGGGGATGAGGGGATGGGGGAGTATTCACGGTCTACAATCGCCTCGATAGGCTTGCAAGAACTGATTACCAGAATCACGGGCCTGTCGGGGGAGCGAGTCGGATCTCATTCATGCACTCGCGGCCGCGGACGAGAACGAAGATCCTCTTTGGGTATCTCTTCCGAGGCGAACAAAAGTTTTCTCTTCTCTTTACCGACTAAAGAGAGACGTTCGACGTCCCTTTGAAGTGTCCGATTTTAATCGCTCTTGCGGCTTCGTTTGACCGCTGTGGTCCCACATCAGAATTCGGAAGCGACGACGTAACGAACTTGTTTACAACAGTCTGATCTGCCCAACGAATGAACGCTTAAACTGCATATTTGTTGCAATTAACCCTTTGCACTACGATTTACATTAAGATTTCAGTGATTCGAACTTTTTTAATAGTTTGTAACTTCCTAAAAAAGGAGACAATTTATATCTATTGTATGCCCATATGTTCTCCAATAGCTGAACATTAATGAAACCAGAATAGAATTTTATTTCGGTTTAAAGGAAATTAATAACACACGTATTTATTGAACTCTGTTCAGAATCATCATCGCGAGTCTGACACGATATTGTAGGGCAAGGGGTTAATATTCTCAAATCGTTATTTCATTTCCTGAGGGCTACCGTTTTCATTCGATGTAAGACGATGGCTCGGGACGGCGTTCGACCTATTATGGACGAGAGTGCCTATTAACATTGTTCTTGAGTGGGCTGAGAGTTTATGGGTGCCCTAAAGTTCGCTAAATGGTAAAATTTTCAACCCCTTGTCTTGAAACGACATCACGGAGACGTTTTCGAATGCCAATTCTGACTGTTTTTGAACTTTTGTACGAATGAAAATTTCTCGGTATTAAATTGTGAGCCAAGGGGTTAATGCTTCAATTTCTAAGAGCAAATTTGCAATAGCAACGAAAGCTACTGTACGCTTCGAAAATTGAGTGTGGAACAGTTTTTTCGAGGAATGGCGCCGCTGCGGGGTGCGGATCGCGAAAGAACAGTCGCCGTCACAGCCCGAATATTTTTACGGCGACGACTGAAAAAAGCTTGGATCGGATCGATAGGTATAATTATAAGCGAGCCGTTCTGAAAGAAATTCGTGAAAAATAGACGAGGCAGACGGGATCGCCTCTGAAACGGACCCACGGAGCCAACGACAGACCGAATTAAACCTTTCCCGGCGATGGAGTTCCGCCTTCGTTTCTGGCTTTGAGCACAGATAATCGAGTTTTCGCGAGCGTCAAAGAGCCGAAGCGGCGCTGCTAAGATCCAGTGTCTGGGGATGGGATCAAGAATATTTAAATAGATCGAAGCGGCGCGGCGCCGCGCGGCGGTGGCAGCCCGCTTCGAATTAATACGGCCGGCCAGTTTTTCATCGAGATTGCACACGCTTAGTCGTGTCTCGCGTTGAACGCGACCATTTCCGAGCATTTCAGGCGAATTCATATTTAAACAGGATATTTATCAAGGAGATGCGCTCGAAACCTTCCTGTAATTTCGATTTAATTCGTTACACATACTCAGATCTCAAAATGCAATTAAACATGCTTATAGCTTTTCCTAGATATAACCTTATTTCAGTTGCTAAATGCGTCTCCATTTTCTATAAATCGAACGCAATTTGATTTATTTGACAGAATTTAGCTCCTCTTTAAATTTCATTTAACAAATATTTTCAGATCTCTCTAAATTTCAATGAACAAATATTTTCAGATCTCTGTAAATTTAGCCCAACTTTATATACGTTTTTAGATGATTTCCTGTATTTGATGTCACTTGCTAAATGCTTGTTTAGAATCGTCAAAATTTGATTTGATTTATAGTAATATTTTGTAGTCTAACATTTCAGTTGTGGACATGTTCTAAAGAATGTTTCGTTTAGGGTGAGTATCTTTCGGCGAATTTAAAATGAGAACACATTGAATAATATTATACTCTACATTAATTTGATAATGGATAACAAATAATTCGAATTTATTAGACAATTTTTATTTTACACAAAGGTTCGCAGTTTATTCATCATGATTTTGACGCATGGGACGCGAGGAGTCCGAATATGGAACCACGGGGAATAGAATGAGTGAAATGATCCGCGTATGGTCAGACGCTTCGAGTGATCAGTGGATCAACTCCGTGAATGGTCGGACGCGTACGCAAAAATTGTACGACTGCCTCCACACACTCTTCCAACTTCAAGTATTTGTTTGTATGTATTTATTATAATCGGAAGAAATTATGTTAATAATTTATTAACGCCAGTATTTGTAAAATAAAGTTTCTGTGAACCTACTTAATGCTGTCACCATCGAGTCAAGTGAATTAATTACGTACATTTCTCCGTTGATTTTGTCATACTACGGTGGAAAATATTAGCTTATACTGCAAACAAAAAGTGTTACGCTAAAATCCTTTTTAAATGAAGCACTAAATTCCAAGCACCTTATTTCAGGCTGCCCCTTTTTATTGCCTCACTCCGTTACAATTCCCTCCCCTAAGATACTTATTCGTTCCCTCCCAGTCTTCGCCCTACGCAAACGCGCTGTCAAATCTTGTATCCTTCAGAATGTTAAAACTTGATATTCATTTCCGTTTGCTCTACTTTTTCGTTGCCGTTGTTGTACTTTCGTTCGGCGTACCTTGTTTCGTGTGATCTACATCAGTTTGACTTACTCCTGCTTTGCATTATTATATTAATATTGCTACTCAATATTGCTTTTTTAGGCTGTCATGTTCTTTTTTTTTTACAGGAGACACGAATGTCAAGTTTCACAGTTGTCCCGACTTTCGAACTTAAGCAGTTGTTATTTCTATATCGGTGTGTCATACATTGGTGTTAAATTAACCAACAAGTGTTCCCATACATTTCTATTACACAACACGAACAGATACTGAAAACAAATAACTATAATCACTTTCAATATTTTAAGATCATACTTTCACAGCAAAAGATCGTAAGCAAATTTGAAATTCACAAAATAAAAAAAAATGCGAGAACACTCGCTGGCTAATCGACAACACAATAAGATCATCAGCGACGAAATCCTAACCAAAACGAAACTATTTGGAACAGGAACCACCTCACCGATTTCAATGACCTTGAAGTACATTCTCAAGGTCAACGTTCTAAACAAGCTCTTCCTTCTCTAACATATTCACAGAAACATATCGAACACTATACAGAGTGTCTCCGAACAGGTGTGCGTACACGAATGAATTGATTCTAGTTACAAAAATAAGTAAAAAAAAAAAAAAAAAAGAAAACCAATAACATTTTCCAGGTCGACGCTCCGTTCTCGAGAAAATTGCGTTTGAAAATTCATCATGACCGAGCAATTCTTGCGAATGCTATACGCCACGCGAATCCATCGAACGTTCAAACTCAATTTTCTCAAAACACGAAGCGCCGTCGGAAAAAATTCGATTCGTTTTTTTATTACTTATTTTTGCAAATAGAATCACCTCTGGCCCGTTTGCGCCATCCGTCCCTAGACACAGTGTACACGGTACACGTTTCTGATATGTCTGAAGGGCTAATCCGAAAACGAGGTACAGTAGAACCTCGATTATCCGAACCCTCAATTGTCCTGAGCGCTCCGCACAAAACACAAGAATTTTGTCTATTTGACCGACACCACTTCAAAAATCTTTTGTCTGATCAGCCACGTGCTTCGACTAGTTCGGATAGTGGGGGTTCCACTGGGACAGATGAATCGGTCGTCTTGATCCCGTCCGTTCACGCGCGGATCTAGGAGATACGGTAAACAGGAAGCACGGCAACAAAGAGAAAGAATAGTAAAAGTAAGAGGAAGAAGTAGAACGGTAAGATGTAGAAGAGGACTTACGGGTGAGAGACGCGGCGATGAAGACTCCTCATGGACATGGCTCTGTTCTTGCGATTCGAGCCCGAATTGGATCCGTTGGTGCTCCCGTTCGACGTGGTATGGCGTGGCGCAGCTGTTGGGGGAGCGGATTGCTCCCCCGTGGCCGCCACGACCACCGCCGCCGACGTGAGGCCCCCCGAAGTCGCCAGGCCGGTCCGGCGAAACGGGCCCGAGCTAGCCGCTAGTCGGCGTGCCAATCTCCGGGCGAGCCGACGGGCCAGGCGCGCCCCTGCAGCACCGGCACCCACGCTGACGGTATTTCTGTCCCACCCCCCGTGGCCAGGGGGTGGCACACGATGCCCTGCTGACTACCCCCGGCCCCTCAGGTGCTTTCGAGGATCTCTCTCGCCTCTCTCTCTCTCTGTCTCTCTCGTCCCCGACCTTCGAACACCCCGATCGTTCGAGCCTCTGAACGGGACCGATCGATCGGTCCACCCTCGGATGGGCCTTGTCTTAGTGATCACGTTCCATTCGTCGGTAAGGCAGCTCTCCCGGTTTACCGACTTAGCTGCTGGCGGATCAGCGGGCTGGGAGCGTGGGCCCGAACTCGGCTCTGCTTACTGAAACAATAAATATGGTTTTGTCAGTGATGAAGAGGTCAACTTATGGCTTGTAAGCGGCGAGATCAAAAGAAGGGCGGCCCAATATTTACGCTTAGATGTCGCACTCTACATGAGTGACCTTAACCATATTTCGGCTGGGACCGAAAGAGGCGTGCCCCTTCCACTCTACAGTAGCTTCTCCGTAACTGTCGCATCGTCGGGTCTGCCGAGCGACAGTTATACTAGAGGAGCTACATTCCGATTCTCCCTCCCGTTATCATTGTTCATCCCACTATCACATTATCCACCGGTGTTCCTTTCACGATTTTTGGATGTCTATGGCTAAAACGATTTTCTACGTTTCCTTTATTGCAGTAAAAATTGATTCTCAAGGTTGATCGAGAAAGCTGTGGCAGCCATGCACTAAAATGCATTCGGGAACAAAGCATCGTTCATTTTTTTGTTTGCGATTCCCCGTATTTCTCGCGAGCGCGCGTTCGAATTAAAATGAGTTCGAGCGTGCACCAAAATGGCGCACGCGTCGCGGAACGTGTTAAGAAACGGTTTCCAGGGAATTACGTAATTCCCATCGTTTCCAGCTACACCAGCCGGCCAAGCCGAGTTGTAGTTCCTCGGCGAAGAGAATCAGCAGTTTCGGGATCGATAAATTAGAGTCATAAGCGCAGGGACTTAGCTTACTGCCTAGAATCCGCCCTCCGGCGCGGCGGCGAGCCCCCGTTGTAAAAAGTTCCTGCGAATCCGTTGCGGTTTATATTATACCAACGGTCGCATGTATTGGGTGTGCGCGAAAGTTTTGATGGGTTTCGTTGTACAGGAATCGACTGTGTTATTGACCTAGCAAGCCCGTCTCTCATGGAACCTGTACGCATGCCCAACGAAAAGGTAGGGGAATGGGAGGCCCATCGGCTGTGCGCGCGCTCTCTCCCCCTCTCTCTCTCTCTCTCTCTCTCTCTCTAACCCTCCTGTTTGTAAACTCTTTCTCTTTCTATTGACAGAAGAAGCTGGCCTAACAGGGGCTTTCATGCCCGTCAGCACTCACTATACACCGGATGAATCCACTCGACTTTTTGCCGGTATAGCTAAGTAAGTATAGATTGCATTGAATGAGCACTTCATTGAACGAATGGAGTTCGGGGCAGCAGCCGAAACATTTCCAGACTTCTTCACTGTCTTCTACCCACCCACCCCCGCCGCGTGTCCTGGAGCCCGTGTCTTTCCACTCGCAGACATCTGCGATCCAAATTCCTAGATCCTTGCCACGGTCTCGGATGGGGAGCTTTAATGGGCTTCCCGAAGCCAACGAATTCGCTATCGGGAATCTATCGATCGTCTATTAATTTATTTTAAGGCCTCTGTTTGCTGAGTCAACATTTTCTTTTTATCACGTCAGTTATACACACTCCTTGTATAATATATTAATTTCTTTTTTTTTTGCTAGCTCTTTACCCGTCTAGGAGCTGTCGTCGATCATCTACAAATTAATTCTGAGATATCTACTGACCCAGACAATTTTTAATTGCAGCTGTAAACCATACTTCTTGCGTACAGGTTTTTTTTTCTCTAATTCCTGAACTATTGTGAATTAATTTTATTCTTAAAATCTTTTTCTTTTTATTAAAATGAAGATTTCTTACTTTATCTGTTGTATAATTAGCACCGACTGAATTGAATACAATTGATATGACAGCAATTAAAATGACAATGTTCGATTCCAATCAATCGTCATTCGCAAGCTTGAAATTTATACGTTATTTTGACAGGAAGGTGCATAAGCACTTGCTCTCAATTATGTTATAAAACAACGATGTATCCGATTTAAACGATAATCGACTGCTCCAAATTGCCGACGATGTATAATAGACCGACTAGTTCGTTGTTTTCCATAAAACTATAATGATTACACCAACTACTGGAAATCCATCAAAACTTTTGCGCTCACTCGATATATTAAGATAGATTGACGAGGTGTCTGTGGCCTAACTTATAACTGGCGGTGCAACCGGAAAATGGATGGTACTACGTGGGAAAAATAGAAAAATCTCGTATACAATTTTTTATTTCACCGAGGAAGTTTCGCTCGCAATTAAACCGATTGAAGAATTAGGAATATCTCCTGCGGCTATCCATTGGCTGCATCCAGTTCTGCCACTGTCTATAAATATTGTCAGTGCCTCGGGATTATTTATTTTTCACGAGTAACCCGACATAAATCGATCAACTTATTAAATTAGTCGGGAATAAATGGCCGGTCAGTGTTCCTGTGTCACAAATCATACAGAATTCGCATATATCAATCACAATAACACCCATCGCAGTTACTGTATTTTCTTCATTGAGATACAAAATCATTTATGCTGTTTTTTGAAAAGATACTTCCATTTCAGGATAAGCATTTCTCATTAACAAAATGGTACACGTATTTTACAAAAATGTAGTCTGATAGAAAAATATACAGAATGCCAGAGT
The DNA here is from genome assembly GCF_050948215.1 of Halictus rubicundus. NCBI lineage: Eukaryota > Metazoa > Arthropoda > Insecta > Hymenoptera > Halictidae > Halictus > Halictus rubicundus. Next base: position 17,565,355 of record NC_135153.1, on the reverse strand, counting down.
GATCAGTTTTTATTTATTTATTACTGTATCTTTCAATTTGTACTCGTCGAACAAAATTCTTTAAAAATAATAATTGCTAGAATGAAAAACACTGTAAGTGCCCTTTCTGGCAAATCCTCAGTTCACGTTATAGCGAAATAGTAAATGCAAATATCTTGAAAATAGTTATTAATAAACAGTAAATGTATCAGAATAATGTAATAATATGTTCAAATTATTTTTAAATGATTAAAAAAAGAATTATTAAGGGGAGAAATTAAACTTTAAGCATCTACCATATCCTACAATCGGTGAAGAAAATTTTTATCCCGCATAAAGCTGCGCAGTTCGGTTATTAATTTGTCAAGAAGCAAATGGTTCTCATAGATCGTGCAGGAGTATTGTCAAAGGCTTCCAATTTTGTGTAGACACTAAACACACTGTCTAACCTGTCCATTAGATAAGACAGGCCCGCAGCAACCTAAGATCAATGAAACCCAGACAATATCGTATCAGATTTGTGTTTAGTGCAAGTAGAAGTACTGAGTAATAGTCAGACACGGTTACCCGCCGGTGGTGCAGAATTCAACTAAGCTCCGGAGATTACTTTGGACATCGCTGATCTAACTGGCACGTTAGAATTCGCCGTTCCAATGAAGTTACCCCGCGCTTCAGTGTTGTACAGGTCGCTCGAGCAAAGCTATCACTATTCTTGTGCGCATACTCGAACCGAGAAGTTGGAGATCAGGCGATCTGATTGGTCCCACACTTCGTTCTAAGCAACTCGATCTACGGGTCTTCTCAAAAGTTATTCGTGCGGTTTACATAACAAAAAGAAAATTCTGTGCTCCTCACGCTCTTTCAAAATAAGAACCCTCGGTCTCCTGCGAGTCCTTTTTAAGATGATTAACGGAAGAAACAAATTTCTATTTTGCACCTGATTTCTCCTGCAACTGATGTGGAAAAATTTGATTTTGCGTGATAAATTTCACGCGTGTGAAAAGAATTAAATCATTTACAGAATTATTCTATATTGTTATTGGAGCTAAAACAGCTTCGAAAAGGGTTAAACACGATTTCGCAGAGATGATTTCTCAAGTAAGAGGAACGTGTGGATTCGAAAGAAAGAAAATGTGTTTAAATCTCGTTCTACCAGCGTCTTGAATGTCTTACGGAATTTTCTCTCGTAGACCTTAAGAGGTTCGGTTTGTTTTAACGAGGAATCATTTCCCAAATATTGTTCGATCCCGAAGGAAAATGTTATAAAACATTAGCAGACGCGTGGATGTTCAATATTTCCCGATCACGTCGGACTCCGACGGAACCCGAACTCCTCGACGGAATTTTTCAATGTTTTTTCAACATTCGTGTCGCGTGCCCGCGATTACGTCCCGACCGACCGGAATCGCTTTTTCGATTTCCAAGGGGCCGTGTTTGCTTAATCAGTTTCGCGTGGCGCGAGTTTCGCGTGACTGCCGCGTCGCGCGTCGTCGCTAATGTGTACACGTGATTTTTATCGTTCGTCAAACGGCCGTAAAGGCGCCGAAAGCGTCGTGCCGATTCGCGCACCCTCCTTGTACCGGAAATATTTTCAAGCTGCGCGCCGCGCCCCGGCTCATTTGCAATGATAACGCCAGAATAAAGTCGAGGACGTTCGGATATCGAATACCGGAACAATAGAAACTTTCAGCCCGATCAAGTTCCATTCACCGCCGCCCCTTCGAACTCCCTTTGGCCATCTTCGCGAGCGTTAATAGAATGGTGTCTCGATGTACATGAAACAGACGTGCACGATTTTTTTTTTTAATTTATCCCCGCTACCTTCAATTCGCGTTTTGTGAAACTGCCACGAATATGTTCGGAAAAGTTTTGTAAAAAAATAATATTGTATTATATAATATAATGTAATATTGACGATGATAAATAATATGTATAACTTTGCAAAGTCAATTTTAATCACGCGATTTTTTTTTCTTTGTGAAAAATTTATTCCCACTTCGTGATCTCAATTGGGGTATTGTGAAACTGTCACGAATATGTTCGGAAAAGTTTTGTAAAAAAATAATATTGTATTATATAATATAATATAATATTGACGATAATAAATAATATGTATAACATTACAAAGTCAATTTTAATCACGCGATTTTTTTTTTGAGAAAAATGTATTCCCACTTCGTGGTCTGAATTGGGGTTTTGTGAAACTGTCACGAATATGTTCGGAAAAGTTTTGTAAAAAAATAATATTGTATTATACAATATAATATAATATTGACGATAATAAATAATATGTATAACATTACAAAGTCAATTTTAGTCACGCGATTATTTTATGTAAAAAATTGATCCCCAGTACGTAGTTTCAATTCGCGTTTTGTGAAACTGTCACGAATATGTTCGGAAAAGTTTTGTAAAAAAATAATGTTGTATTATATAATGTAATATAATAGTAACAATAACCAATGATATGTATAACATTACAAAGTCAATTTTAGTCATGCGTTTTTCTAGTATTGAAAAGCTCGACAAGACTTTTTATGATCCACGTTTAAGGAGCACCCAGTATATGCAGGTTAAAAAATATCTAATCGCTTTGAGTATTCGTAATTTGCAGAGAAATAGATTGTATTGTATTATATGAACGACAGTCACATTTTTCCTGAATTATTAAACGTGTATTTGTTTGTATTGATTTTATCTAGGTAAAATCTGAAGCGTTCCTTTGCATTTCGTTTCGCTGAAAAGGGCGAATACATTGTTTGCGAAACAGACGAAGTCAAAGCAATAAAAATGAAAATCTTTCGTGCGCAAGCCGTATTGTCAAGAGTTTAATATGCACAATTTTTGGAGCAGAAGCATTTCTTAATGTGTCTGGCAACAATTGTCCATTTCTACTTGTAGTACACAAATGGCACTGCAACTGGCGACTTATTATCTTATTGCCAGTTTATTTAATTGGATTATTTACCAATTGACGGTTTCTCTCTTACATTATGATAATAAAAAAATGATAAAAAATCATAGTAGTAAAAAAATCGTTATTTTCATATAACGGAATATAAAAATTAATTTATTAGCACGAAAATAGTGACTTATCACCACGGATTTTATACATTTGTCACAAAAACGTCCTGGAGCAATTAAAAAGAGTGGAAACATTAATAGAATTCAGGAATGTATATTTAGCGATATATCGTTTTGAGTTTTTTAAAATTGAAACCGATACGTAACATTGAACAATTTAATAACGTGAAAAATGCTATTCGACATATTTTTTCTTACAGGCACAAGCACGCGTTTATTTGTAAACTCGAGGAAGTGACACCATAAAATTTGCGTGAGAGCATGTTTTCGTGAAACCGTGATATTCTTTTAGGTACGCGCGCACGAGCGCCGCCGCAATGGACGATACACACAAGAAGTTTAAAATTCAAACGGAAACGTATTCCACGTTTCGGTGTAAGCTGAAACTGTATAATAAATTTTCCACGTATGAAGTTTCGTTTTCATGGAAAACGACTTGAAAAAATCAGACGAGCTAGTGTACTCAACGCACGACGACGTGGCATTTTTTAAAACTGCCATGTGAAGTGGTAGAATTACAAAAAAAAAAAAGAATTTGTCGACTCTAAAATTTTTGAGGCTATAAGTAATGAAAATTGAAAATATGAAAATTGTTTAAATAGTCAAATATATGAGGAGAAGTCCGAAATTGATGGCATATCAAAGAATATTAATTAACTGTGTCCCAGGAAAATTTCATAAATTTTACAATTGTTATTGTATACGTATCTAAAATTTTGATTCGTGCGTCTTGTTCCCTTGTTAGTTTTAATGATCGGTGCGGTTTCAAGTTGAAACATAGTTCTTGCTGACCACCGTTTTGAAACACTGCGCATCGGACGTGGCGTTACCGCCACATGCTTCCGACGCTATAGACGCGTACTGTATTTTCGCGGCTACTATATCTTTATCGTGCCACTTGTTCGGCGAAATAAGACATTTTTCTCGAAACGAAAAAGCCCCGACTGAAAAAAGTTTCGTGTCGATTTATCTCGTTCCACGTTCCCCGGACCGTCGCCGATATAAATTCGTCACTGCCCAAATAAATTTCTCGAGTTTTCGGATAAATGACGCGCCCCGTCAACTCGTCGTCTTCGCGAATTTTGATCATCCTGAACCCTGAATAAATCAGGGTCACCTCCAGACTGTTGCATAATTTTTTAGACGTAATTCCAATAGTGAAGGATTAATTATATAAATCGATATATAATAAACTGTTGAAAAAAGTCGTTCGACCCGAATAGCAATTATTCTAATAATTACAATAAAAATATAATTATTAGTTAATAATTGTAAATATGACATTTCTAAAAGCTTGTTGATTATTTAAATTTTGTAGCTTCCAGCTACACGACGGAAAACATTTCATCAAATTTTTGTACATTTTTTAGAAAAATCTCACCATCATATTTCGTAAACTAAACGATGGGGACTACAGGTAACACGGAAATGCCAGTCAGTTAATTAAATTGTTTTTAACTGAATACAATATGATCGAGGTAATATTCGTTACCGGAATCCATGGACTCAAAATTCGATTCAGGTGCACGTGCACTCTACGTATTGTTAGCCCACCTGTGCTAACGTCGCTCCGATATTATTTTATATCGATTCTACGTTCGCAACAAATGAGAACGAGAAACTTTTCGATTTGCATTGTAACGCATTGCAACGAAATGTTCCCGGGGTATCAATTTTTTAATTTTCCGATTAATTTTTAATTTTAAAGAAATAAATAAATAAACGCGTTGAATAAAACCTTGACAGTGGCAAAATTACAGAACGTTTATAGTGAAACGTTTGGAATCGTTTGCCGGGCAAAATGTAGTTTTTTCTTTTCGAAGTGTGCTACCGAATTTTCCAATTAGCGAACGTGTCGCGTCGCGAAGAAATTTCTCGGGAGCACGTGCAGTTTCGCAAGATGCGTGTGAAATGCAACTAATGCAAATAAAGCGAATGCATTCGATCGTTTCGTGCGGCAGCATTCAGCGGTTTGTCGCGCTTCGCGAGAACTGGGTGAACAGGCATTCACCGCATTCACCGCACGTTTTTATAAAACGTTTTCTTCTAATTTGGAATGCGAGTGAATTTCTTAGGTATCATTACAGCCATACTATTATGCACTTCAAGCTCTCGCTTCTGAAAGAAAGCAACCACCACCGTTCGCCGTGAATGCGTAAATAAACCAAATAACGATAATACCTGTGGACCATTATGCATTTATAAAAATTCTTTAGGAGCGTGCACAATGGAAATTTCGATGAAACACAATTTGATTTCGTTTCTGATTCACTGAAACCGATAATGAAGCAAACCAAATTTTATCTGTTTCACCTTTCTCTGAAGAACGTCGCAAAAAACGTGCATTTTACAATTGAATTGCGTAGTCTGTGAATCACGGAGAAACGTATGCCAAAAATTGGGGAAAGTCCATTTGAATAAATAAACTTGTCAACGCAAATATCATTTTATTGGAGGAATTCGTTTTCATCGCGATTGAAAGGAACTTTTACAATTGTAGTCTATCTATTCTCCAAAAAATAGTGAACAGGGTGCTCGAAATTGGAAAAATACAGCGTGTATATTAATTTAATAACCGCCACTTCAATACGAGTTTTTAAATTGCCAGATAAAAATTTATTTATTTTATTTCTCATTTTTATTACTCGAAACTGCGATATTAATGATCTACGATATAAATAATCTGAAATTTAATATAAATGCTGCGATAATTCATTAACAACCTACATTCTGAATCATTTTTATTATCTATTGTTATTTCTAGACTGTATCCGGATTAATTGTTTCAAGACTGTTCAAATAATGCGTACAGTCAGGTACAAAAGTCTGCATGCATTTGTTAAATTTCAAAAATTGAAAAGTCAAAATCATTTGCACCTTTCTTTCAAATATTTAAAAAACGCTTTTACGTCTGATTTTAGGTTATGTACGAATACATTCGATGCTCTTCAGTAACAAAAAATGCAAACGGTGTCTAAGTTGAATAATATCGAATTGCAGAAAAGAAATTTAAACAGATTTGATTCGCACGAGCCTACTTAATGATAGGCGGTATTTTAATACTAGATTTACGGGGGCCGTCAATTTGATGGATTTCAGATTTAACGCTGAAAGTTGCAGAGATTGTAAATATTCTTTTCCAGTTATTTCGTTGACTTTGATTGATGTAGCGCTACGAACGCACATTCTAATTTTTTTCATCCCTTTAAATTAAGAAATTCCATTTCTATTAACGCAGAATAAACTCCAGGACTATCAACATTTTCACGAAAAACAATGACTGTCCTATTTGTTCGCATACTTTCGACCAAAAATTAACACGTTGATTGCCGACACAGCGATCACAAAAATTAGACAAAATCGAAGCAAATTATTTAACAAAACAAAAGAAGTTCAGATTTCTTGTACTAATTACCTTTTCGATCTAATTAATTTTTAATGATTTACAGGAAACGAGTATAAAAATTTCTCACGTGAAAACAACCTGTTTATCTTTGCTACTTTCTATTTCAATACTTTTCTGCAGCAACTTTCGTTCCATTTTAACCGGGGATCGAAATAAACGGTTGACTTGGGCGTTTAAAAATATTCTGTTCGAACTTATACTATTTCTGCGGAATTTTTACGGAAGGAGACGTTACCCCCAGGAATTTCTTTAAAAAGCGTTCTCGTGGAACAAGTATTTTACAATGTACCTGATAAAAGTTCCACGAAAACAAGTAATTGTAAACCGTTTATCACGAGAGGGTTCCATGAGAGAATTCCAGGCAAGCTTCGAACAAAACAATAAACAACGTGCTCAGGCTATCAACTGCAACAATTATTTCATATTGGGACCCAATGACTGTGCCCATATTAATTATATTTATTTTATTATTAAATATAACTGATTTTAATGAATAAAATTTGATATCTCTTTTTCAGTATTCTCTATGCTTCAAAAATGAGTATAATTAATATAAGCACAGTATAAAATATATCGGTCATATATAAAATATAACTGATTTTAATGAATAAAATTGGATGTCTCGTTTTCAATGTTCTTTATGCTTCAAAAATGAGTATAATTGATAAAGGCATAGTATAAAATCTATCAATCATATATCAAATACAACTGATTTTAATGAATAAAATTCTATATCTCTTTTTCAATGTACTTTATGCTTCAAAAATAATTGTAATTGATAAAGGCACAGTGATTGGTACCCCAACAGTAATTGGGTCCCTTACCCTGCTACTACTCGTTGCATAGACTTCAGCACTAGTGGCTAAACAAAATAATATTTGTACTATCGAGAACTGTTCTCTATCAATTCTAATCGATTCTAACGTTCCTCGAAAAAGTAGCACGATGCGTGTTCCGAGTACAACAAACGTAAATGCTCTACATGTTTCGGTCACCGATTTCGCCGCATGCAGTTTGATACATAAATCAAGCGATCCAGCTCCCGATGATCAAACACGCGAGCCGACGACACGAGTGACACCGACATACCTGTAAACGTATCACGAGGCGTCCGCGAACGTGATCCCAAGCCACCGGATTCATCGCAGAGTGCGTCCCCAGGACCAATCGGTGCACGCCAGTCGAGCCGTCAGTGATCGAAGATCAGACGTCGTCCCATATCGTGTTAATCTTTGTATCACAGTTCGTAGAACGGACGCATGCCCCGCGATCGACCATCGTTTTTTCCGTTAATTACACTTGCGTATATCATCCCTGGCACCACTGTGTGTCGCGCCCCCTCTCATTCACACCCATATCTCCTTGAGCGCACGTGTTTCACTTTATCTTTTTTTTTTTTCGAGGGGCGACTACCTCCTCCTTAACAAATAATCTTAGTATCACAATGGGACGATTTGTTGGAATCTAGTCACAGCGTGTACAGGCATCTCTCTCGTGCACCGTGCATCCTCGTGATCCTCGGAGCCCCTTATTCTCGTCCTGGCCTCCGTCCAGCCTCTTGTTAATAAATTATTTAACGCTTAATCTTAGAAATCACAGTCGCGAATTGATACGGATCACCCGTAGCATGTGCTGCTGTTGCTCGCTCGAAACGATCACACCGCCTCGTATACCAGGCATATTACCCCCACCATGTCCCTGTACCTTTCTCTCTCTTTCTCACACTCTCTCTCTTTCTCTCTCTCTCTTTCTCTCTCTCTCTTTCTCTCTCTTTCTCTCTCTCTCGCTCTCTCTCAGGACTGCACACGATTGGCACGACCAGTCTCGGCAGATTCCTCGGAAAGTCGAAGAGCGTTCGTTCGAATAAGGGAAAAAGATCGTAACGGGGGCGGGGGAGGCGGAACGGACGGATGGACAATTGTTTCGAGCTGCGCGTGGTGTTTCCGGTCCCCGCGGCGTGCACTAACCTGTTCACCTGTACAGAGAACCTCGGGGGGTTATTCCGGCGGCCGATATTCCGGGTTTTGTATCTGGCTGGAAGGAGTTTCGCTATCGACGATCAATGCGCACGTGCGACGGCCAATGTGCCGAATCCTCGTCTCCCTCGTCGCCGTTGCCGTGAACGGGTAAGAAACGACCGAAGGAGAATTATCTCTGGAGGCAACCGGGAGGATCCTATCGCCGAAACAGCGAAACGGTAACCCGTTTCAGGGAGTATCGCTTCAGGAGCACGGGACACGGTTATATGTCAGCCGAGAGACGATCGAATCCTGTCGCGTGCCTGCTCTCGTGTCCCTGCTGGCTCCTCCGTTCCGTCGCGGCGACGACGACGCGATCTTCCACGTTCGGCTGGTACACGCGCGGGTATCCAGCTGCCATCTCATCCCCTCTCCTAGACTCTATCTCTCTCCCTGCTCTCTCTCTCTCTCTCTCTCTCTCTTGCCACTCTATCGAGTACGTCTTTTATTTCACACGTCACTGTTGATCACCGTGCTTCCCCCTCCGTCGCGCAACCCGTCGAGCATCTCCAGAGAGATTCGGATCTTTTCACTTGTGCGCGCGGCCCTGACGAAAATGGCACATCTCTCTTTCTCCCCTCTCTCTTCTCTCTCTCTTTCACTCCCACTCTCCCTCTCTCTCTCTCTCTCTCTCTCTCTCTCTTGTTCTTTCTTCTCTTGGTTAGGTGTCGTCGTCACTGGACGTCGGCGAGCGTCTCCGACGACAGCCCGACGGCATGGCAGGCTCTGCGCGCGATCACGGTGTACAGAGGTATCCTCGGTGGCGCGATAGTCACGATGCTGCTGCTGCCATGCCACCACCGGATCGATCGGAAATCATCGGTTTGATCGTTGGAGACCTAACCCCGTCGCTCGTCGTTCGCGGCACGCTTCGACGGGACCGAGTCTCCCTCGCAAACCCATCGACACCTCTTTTCTTCCTCCCAACTATCTCTCTCTCTCTCCTCTCTCTTTCTCTCTTGGCTCTCGCGTCTCGAGGAGAAGGAGGACGACGTTGAAGCGATACCCGACACCCGGAGTCAATCCGCTCGAGCGGTCTCGCTCGTGGCTCCCGCTTCCGTCCTCGTTAACGACATATCCGGTGTGCTGCGAACGGCAGGACTGAGGACATCTGATTTTCCCCGATTACGGATCCGGCCGCTTATCCTGCGCCCCTTCTCTCTCTCTCCCTCTCTCTCTCTCTCTCTCTCTCTCTTCGTCAGACTCGTTGCCGCTTGGCCGCCCTGTGTCCCGTCGTCGTCGTCGTCGTCGTCGTTGTCGTGCGGACGTAGGCGATGTTGTATAGCGCGCACGCCTTCTATTCACGTGTGTGCGTGTCTGTGTGTGTCCGCGTCCTTCTCCCTTGCTCCCCGGTCAATCCCGACCAGCCATCATTACCGAGTAATTCCCCGCGACTGCTTAATTACCGCCCGAATAACCGGCGCACTCCACCGACCGACGCGCGACGCGTCCCGCGATACTGTTCGTCGAGGGACACCGAATGAGACCGACCAAGGCCGCCCCGAGGGGACACCTTTCCGTCGTTCTTCCTCTCCCGAGAATTCTTCTTTCTACCGAACGACACCAGAGCCCCGGGCCGCGCGGGGCTTCCTCCGTTCAACCAGCACTTTATACCCCGAAAATGTTCCTCGGACCCTGGTGCGCGCGTGGCCCGATACGCACAGTCTCTACGGCTCCTGCGAGCAACTCAGCAACGAAGACAGCGAGACCCGTTCATCGGCTGCGGGGTTAGACGAGTTCCTTTTGGTAGCGGTTCCTCGCGGACGCGCGCCGCGCACGATCCTTCTCCGCTTCGTCCACCCACGACTTCTTGTGCCTTCGGGGTCTCTCCTTTTTCTATCTCTCTCTACCTTTCACTCTTCCTCTCTCTCTCTCTCTCTCTCTCTCTCTCTCTCTCTCTCTCTCTCTCTCTCGCTCGCTCACACATACAGACACAGACGCTCACTCGTTCACCTCGCCCAATCTGCCCGCACGCACAGGGACACGCACACACACAGACACACCAGCCTGCAATCCCTCCGTCTCCCAGTCGTCTGTCTTCCAAGCTCGCGGGATCTCTCGCGGCTTTCATTCATTTCGACATGCTCGAAGGGCGCGACGGTTTCCTTCGAGATGATCCCATATACACGCGTCCCCTCTCTCTCTCTCTCTCTCTCTCTCTCGTCCTTATCGATTACGACGCATACTGCATGGAGCAAAGGCTACCCGCCCGTCGATGCCCAGAAAGGATTCCCCGCGTGAACGAGTCCGGCAGATGCCACCGCGCTCTCATCTCGAAGGAAGAGAAACAAAGAGAGAGAGAGAGGGAGAGATGTATCGGTAGAGGAGAGAGAGAGAGACAGTCGAAGAGAGAGATGGAAGAGGGGGGAGAGAGATAGAATCCGCGAGAATCCGTGGCACGTCCGTTCGCGATTGTGTGCGTACGTGCGCGGACCGTGTTCGGATGTTTGTACGTGTTCGTGTACGTGGATGTCTGTGGGTGTCTGTCTGTGTACGGTTCGAGGAAAAGGTGTGGGTGCCTGCGGCAGTCGTGTTACGTGTGCGAGCGTAACCCCGACCTCGATGTTAGGCGGCTGATAGCCGGCCTCACACTGATACGCCTCCGTCGTGACAACCACGGGCCATACCCGCCCCTCCACCGAGAACCACCCCCACGAAACTGGACAAAAAAAAAAAGGGAATCGCAACCCCTCCGTCGGAGTGGCGATCGCCGCGACGCCCGACGGCGTATCCGGTAGACTGTTCGTCGGCCGCTTCGATTCCGACGCACTGCGACTGCGCCGCGCTAACGAGTGCGCTTTCGGGCGCATAAACACCATGCGATCACTACCCTCGCCGCTCGCCTGACGAGGGAATTCGAATTTGAAACGCGGAGACCGTTTTCGATGGGTTTGATTTTTCTTCTTTCGAGAAATTTGAAGAATCGAGGATTCTGGGTACCTTAAGGTGTTTTGGGGGATGGTCGAGAGTGGAGTTTTTGAGAGGGGTTGTTTGGGGAAATTTATTTTTGGGCTTGGCGAGGAAATGGACTTGTTATTGATTTCTTTTTTAGGATTCTGGGGTGTCTCGATCCTTGAACAATTATTATTTTTCAGGAGAGATTGCTCTGCGATTAATTAAGAAATTTTAATTTGAATAGGGGACTCTGATTCCTCTTTTGAAGTGGGAGAATGGGGTTGGTGTTAACCCTTAGCAGTCGTATGGTGACTGTAACGCACCACTAAAAATTGCTGTATCATTATTGAAAATATTTTTTACATTAATGTTTGTATTTAATTAATTGCTAAACGTCTCAGTATTGGGCGAGTCAATTGCACCATTTTCGTATGTATAACATGAAAAACAAATATATAGAAGGGAAATATTCTAGATCCGAAGAAATGTTTCCGTTTGCAGTTAAAATAGCTTCGAGTGCAAAGGGTTAATTTGTTCGGACTTTAGGATATTTTGTTGTTACGAGAATCTGAGCAATCAAAAATGATTGAATGTTTGAATAGTTAATTTTTTGGGGAAAGATAAATACAAAAAATGATTGCAATTTCTGAGTAAATTTGAATTTGAAAAGCAGAACTGTTCTCTTTGGTTTGATCAATTTAGTAGAATTCGAGACAAAAGTGGGATTTTGGCTCCTCTAAGATATTTTATTCTGCTGATGTTTATAATTATCATACAAACCGGAAGAGTGAGATTTTGAGTTGTCTTGGATATTTTGATGTGTTGACATTTAAACAACAAATTTTTCAAGAGAAGTTGAACGAGTGGAAACTCCAAGAGTTCTGTTTAAACAGCTTGGAACGATTATTAAATTTTCCGACCGTCTAAGGCGAAATGAACGTCTTGGGAGTAGTTTGCTTTGATTAAAGCTCAGTAGTATTTTATTCAAGACAGAACCGGAAGGGAATTAAAGTCCTAGTGTTTTATTCTAACGTTCGAGCAATGAATTTGATTGGACAGCTCTTGGCTATCAGTGCCGGTAATTAGTGGACTCTGTCTTATGCCGAATTCTGCCCTTATGGTCCCGAGTTTTACGACCGAGATAAAATGAAATTTAATTATCTGTGTAAATAATTTTAGTAGCTTAAACACAACGTCGAAAGGAATAAAATTCTACGAGACATTCCGTTTTATTCTCTCTTTTCTTTTTTGTCGAAGATCTTAATGTTCTGTGAGTTCGTAAAAGCCCGCCGTCCGGCAATTAAAAAGCAAATGTTATTTCGTTTTTAGAATCGACGTTACCGTGTTTGCTCGGTGAATTACGGGCAAACAGTTTCCCCTCTTTAGTTCACAAATGTTCTTCCGGGTAACGTAATTGTCTACTTTATTTCAACGGGACGTTTTAAAAACTGTTGATCGATCGTTGCCTCTTATTGACAGTGCTGCCGAATGGCCATTTCTATTTCGTACGTCCCCAGTGTGCATTCAATTACCAAGTTGAATCGAACGTTTATGCGTTTATAATTTATGAACAACTTTGCAAATTTTATGCTTTCAAGAACGGATCTTTTGCATACAAATCATTTCGTTTAGTAACTTTCATTGGTGATTGTATGGCTATTATTTTTGGCATCCACATGAAAAATAGTTTAGCTGTAATATTCTCCATCTTCGATCAATGCACCTTGTTTTAAACAATTTTGTACATGCTCATAAATAGTGCAAAAATATATAAACCCATTCACACGATCCTTCCTGTATACATAGTGCTCCGTGTAGTGCGACTACCCTACAGTCGGTGGATAAAGAGTCAACATACTCTTGGAATTAGGTCTCCGGGAACTGAAGCCGTTGACAAAGCGGGATCTAACCTGGCCTCATGTTGGACCCAGACTCGACTGTACACGGTAGTCAAGTTTCGAGATACTAAATTTTGAAATAAACCTAACGGAAACGCTGCTCGAGCTGCGTACCTTGCTCACCAACCATAAACGCCTCCACTATTTGTAAGACTGACGGCAAAGTAAACCAGAGAAATTTGCCAAATGCATACGGATCCTCTGAACCATACTAGAAAAAATCATTCGTTATTATTTTTCATTATTTTTACCTTTTACAACCTATTGGAAAAGTGGGATGTGCTTTATTGCTCCACTCAACAAGAATACTAAAAATAATATTAAAAATGAATAACGTTTCGAAAATAAACTCGTGCGACACATAATGTTTGAGATTGTTTTCAGGAATCAATGTCGATGAAAATTTGATCTCATGATTTAATTGCCCTATTTAAAAAGGGATCTATTCGAATATCCGTTGTATGGGCGAACGAGGACGATGGCGCCAATGCTTTATGCAACGGTTCTCGCAGCACGAACCACCGCCGAGGTTATGCGATACCGAAATCACTGTACAGGTTGACCACATTCAATCGATATTGCTGATAAAACTGGAATGAAGATATAGGCGGAATTTCGTTCGTAGCCCCGTAAATTTTATTTCGCGGTCGATGCGATCATTCCTCCGCGTTGGCAGACCTGGATTTGCATGCACGGTGGACGAAAACGGAAGTTACGACGACGTCCAACAATGGTTGCCTACCCTGCGCGGCAGAGGACACGTCAGACGAAATAAGGGTTGCTTTCTTGCACTGCTGTAATCGGTGGTTTAGACATTTCTGCGAACTAAATCGTAATTTTATTAGAACTATTTGTATGGGCCGTAATAATACAAAAGCATAGTATAGCGGACACATAGTATTTGAATAAATTGGAACAAAATGTATAAACAACAACAGGTTGGCTATTTTATTGTAGTTCATGGTACAGCTTTACCAACAGAGTCTGCTTCGATAGTAATGGACGGTGGCGCCATCCGACAAAGAATGCGACTCAACTTCTAATCAGTTGGATCTTACCGACTTGTAAATTTGAGACTGATTGAAGCGTCCTCTTCTCGTGGACAGTAGTTAGTAACCCTTAAAATCGAAATAAACCCTCAACCCTCCGCCGGTAATACAGATTTTCATGAGCGTACTTTATTACGTAAGGTATAGTCGTACCCTCCTTGATCGACAACTGTAAAGTAAAAAATTTTCATTATGTACAGACGAAATGGCAATATCGTTGAACATAACGTATGTTTAAGTAGTAGGCTTAACTTCAACTTGGCAACCCAGAAATTTTTAACTTGTTACTATATGATCCTGTACATCTTGACAAGAAAATGCCGAAAATCGAAGTTTTAAAGCTAGGAATTCACTGGTTCAAAAGCTGTGCGTGTTTAAAGTTGGACAATATGAACATAACAAAAGTATAACTTGTAACGCCTCAATTTTTATTTCATTAACTAAATTTGATGTTATGGTGTTTTTGAGGCTGCCGGAAAGACAGTCGAAGTGTTACTAAGAGGTCAATATTGAAAACGAGCATTGCCCAATACAATATACTGTGATGTCACACTAACGGTGTGTGTGTAGTGAATCACAATGAAGTGCGCGTGTCACAGATTTATTTTTAATTCCATTTTTCTGGAAAAGGAAGCCACCAACGCAATTTCGTCATGCTCGGTTTCCGTCTTATTTTGAGTCGTGCTACCTCCCTGATTTCATTTTTGTCTTGCACCCTTAAAAACCGAATAAAATGTTTAAACTGTGGACCAAACGGCTTGAAATTTTTTCAGGCGTTAGAAGAATTAGCTTACTAGCTAATGCGTAAATAATTGTATTTCCTAAAATTACTATTGGTCGCTACTGCGAAGGAAAAAATAAAGGTCACGGTTTTTAAGTTTTTCATTGACAATTTAAAACATGCCTTTTGCATTTGCAAAATACTAAAATTTTTTAGTACTGTTAAATACCTGGTTCTGTTTTGAAGATATTGCAGTTTAAAGGTGACGAATCAGTAAGGGCAATCTTTCAAAGAGAAAACTCAAAATACCAGTTTCCACACTTTAATAAAGTTTAATAAAAAAAAAAAAAAAATAATGAAGTCATAATCTTGTTAGATGATGTCAAATAAATGACATCGTAAACTTGAATTGTTTACAATGTTATTTTTGACCGCGGCATGAAATTGTTGTTTGTCGGTTCTAATGAAAGGTGGCTCATGTATTTCCATGGTGTGCACTGTTTTCCAAACCCGATTGACATTCGAAATGTGTACGGGAATGAAATTGCGCAGAGGACACTTGACAACGGTTTTCACTCGCAACGCCTGATTCCACATTCTGCGTATCTGTGAAATTTGAATAAGCAGAGCCACTTTCGCACACTACTTTGTTATTCCGTATACAATTTGACGAATACTTCAAGGCTGCAAAACAGAGCGAACTCCCACCATAATGTCAACCGAATCCTCCTTTTCTGACATGTAAGGACAGCATTGTAAATATTCATAGAACAAGTTACGAAAAGTAGAGTATAAGAGTCGTTCGGGTTTTGTTCTGCTCGTTACGTAATATATTCGCGACAGAAAAATATAACGACGCGGACAACTATGTTGATAAGGAGGTAATTGCAAAGTTTGTTCAAAGAAGAAAAGGTTAGCTTTCAAAGAGGTTCTTTCTGTTCAAATAATTTGCGATGCTAACTGCGGTTGTACGATTTCTACCTAAATGAAAGATATCTCAGAATCAGAAGCAAGTTTCTATGAGAAGAGGCAGAGGAAGAATAAACTGACCCTCGACATCAACTGATTTATTAACCATAATTCTCCCCGACGAAATCAAAATCGTGTCAACTTAGTTCATTTTTCCCTGTATATATTTTTAATTATCGTCATTGTGGTTCACACAACTTTCAGATATCTGCATTTGAATTTTTGATACGTATACTACTTTCTAAACCACAATTCTCGCCGTCGAAAGAAAAATAAAGGTTAAACTTCACCTTGGCAACCCAGAAATTTTTAACTTTTTACTAGATAATCCTGTACATCTCGACGAGAAAATGCCAAAAATCGAAGTTTTAAGGCGAGGAGTGGACTGGTTCAAAAGTTATGCGTGCTTAAGGTTGAGCGATTATGTATTTCCCTATATATTTTTAATTAATGTACTTGTGATATTCCACAGCTTCGAGTACCTGCTTTTACATTTTGAATACTTATACTCTAGCGTGCATTTTTATATTTTACTGTCAAATCGAATACTGTCAATCGTTAAATTTTTGTTTGGCTCAACAAGTGTTTAGTTTAAGAAGCGACGCAGATTGTATTGCTTGTTAGTACTCTTTTCGATATCGTGTTTTCGCGGTTTATTTTCAGTCCACGGAATAAATATTATCGTACGGAGGACAAGCCTCTTTATTGCATTTCCGCAAATAACGCGTTTACGCAGACTCGAACCACCAGTAGGTCTTCATTTCGTAAATATTTACGCATTTATCAACACTTTACTAACATTTTCCATTTAAACCCGCACGAAACGCCGCTGAAAAAGAAATCTCAATATTCGAACTGTTCGGAAGCTTCAGCTTACTTTACCGTACAGTTAAACATAAAAAATATGAAACAAAAACTCACGATCCGATATCAGACAGCGGATCTTTATGCAAAATTTGCTGTCCGAAGTGCAACAAACTGGAGTGAAATGGTAATTTATAATAATTATGATATAATGAATCAACCCTCCCCGGTCTCTCCTGCGTGAACAGCAATTTTTAAATTAATTATCCTGATTCGTTTGATATCCGAAGGAAGACGAGGAATGGGAGGGAGAGAGAGAGAAAAATATGGAAAAAATGAAAAGAGGACGAAAGATCATCAGGAATTGAACGCTGGGAATAGCGAGCGCGTTACAGTTACAAGCCATTGCGCTGTTACATCCGATATGCGTTTGCAATAAAAATGGGGGATAAACGATGCGCCCGGAACGTCGTATTCGCGTCAATCCCCCTCGTGGGCGGTGTTTCGCGTCGTTGCCCTTTTATTTTTACAGATGTACGGGATTAAATGGGCTTCTTCGTTCGCTCATCGGAATCGACTCCATGGCGCAGCGCGTTATAGGGGCGCGCTTTGCATAAACGCTTCGTCAAAATCGCTCGAAACTTACCAATTACGCGACGTGCATGAATATTCACGTTCCCCACGTGCCGTTTAACGCGACGCTCTGTCGGATTTTATGGGAGCAAACATTTTTACAAACGGCCAAATATTTCTTACGAGCTGGGCGAATTGATTTACAGTCGACGGGCCTCGAAAAGAATCTTTTTAATATATTAGGGTGACCCATAAGTAATCAATTATTTTGAAATCCAAAACAAACTTTGTAGTAAATTCAAGTTTTTGTTTCTTAATTTATTATATAATCTCCATCGTTATCGAGGACCTGCAAATTTTCAATCCCCCTCTTATTGTGTTTCCTGTTCAACGATCGGCACAGAACTAAAGGCAAAACAAATTCTGTGCAAATAATTGATTGCTTATGGGTACCCCTAATATGTTACAACTGGAATAAATGGGAAATTAAATTTGTGCAAATAGCAATGGCCAAAATACTATACAATACGAACGATTAATTGTGCGGCGATTTTCGGCTCAAAACGCCAAAGAAACATACGTACGTACAACTCCACTTTGTGCGCCAAGTTGAATCTCCGATTATCATTTTGCAATCTCCGGGCAAAACGAGTCATATTCATTATCGCTATTGATTCAGACATAGGAGAGAAATATGCCAGAGGCCATCGTATCTCGAATAATTAGAACATTTCCGGGCTTCAAAGTGGCTTACATATTGCGCTCGGTTCTCAGGAAAATTCTGTTTCTCGTTGACTATCGACCAAATTTTTTACCGTAATCGTCGCTTCAACGAATTACCCGTGTTTTTTCGTCTGGCAATATTTTGAAAAATTGTCGAACACGTTTAACGTTTGTAGCTTATACACCACTGTACAGAATGTGTAATTCCTCTTTCCGAAATGGTGATAGCAAATTACATAGACATGTATATTAATTGGCATATGTCTATTACATATGCCAGTCTATTACATACATCTCTTAGATGTACATTAATTGGTCCATTTTTTTTTTCTTGGAAAATGTGACTTCAAACAACCTCAGGAATCACACTCTTTCAAGGGTGTACATTTTTGGGACACCCTGTATAGGAGAGGCATTATTGCGTTGTTCACGCGTAGTGAAGTAATTGAGGACAAAAGTCAAGCTGCAGCTTTTCCTCCTTCTGATGACTTAGGTTTTACGACTATCGATACCTCGAGACCCCGATCAGCTCGTGCTCTGCGATAAAATGTTGTTGACAGCGTTTTTCCTGTGATGAGACTCTCTTTAGATCTAGCCTAACTCGGACATTGAACTTACAATTTGCAACGCGAAGATCAACCTTTTGCGTCGACATTTTGGAAACTGGTAATTACAGCTATCGTCTAATTAATACAATGCGGCCTTTCACTCATGACATTCAAGTTGTGGCTAATAACTTTAAAGTTGGTTGATAACCTCGTTCCTTTAAGCAATGAAGAATTCCATTTTTGAAGGTAATAAATAATTTTAATCGATAAAATATTTGCCTTTATCAATTAAAATAACAAGCTGAAACTAATATATTAATTTTTCTAAATTCTTTTGATACGTTTATTGCAAATAGCTTATACTCGTTCCCGCCATAAACGCAAAAAATTCGCAATCAATTCGTGAGTAATTTCTTTGTGCGTGATATTGAAATGTCCAAGAATCTCGATTCTATGAAAGCGAAATTGCGTCACAGATACTTTAAAAGAAATTCGATGGGCTTTGCATTCAGGCAGAGACAGTAGAAACCTTTTCCGTAAACACGTTTCATCGATCTCTTTCTAATCGCGTCGCCATACCCGTCATTCCACAGGGTTAGGGGACCGTGCCAGGTTTTTGAACACGACAGATTGTAGCTGGACGAGCCGCACAAAGGTATGTCAAATTTGATTGGCCGGCGGATTGCTGAAATTATATCAACGCTGAAAATAAAACGAACCGAGACCGTCCGACAGCGAAAGCAACGTGAAATTGATAGGCGAAGAGAGAAGCGTAATTATCAAGCAATTCAATATTTCTTCCCTGTCATTTATTACACAATTTACCGATTAAATTAATGAGAAAGTACACGGTGTTTCAAAATTACATGTCGCGACCACTATAGCAGCATCTCTGGATAGGTGGAGATCTGTTAAAAAAGTTTACCGTGAATTGACCTTGACCCTTTTTTCAAGGTCAAAAATGGTTTTTTATTGCATCGTATAGTACTCATCGCGTGGAACAAAAGTCTCGAAGGAACTATAGGTCTCGAGTCAACCGTTCTCATAAATCAATTTTTGACCTTAAAAAAAGGGTCAAGGTCAATTTGCGATCCACTCTTTTAACAAATCTCCACCTATAGTGACCGCAACATATAATTTTGTGACACCTTGTACATTTGAAATGCTCAAAGCTGCACGTTTAGGAAGAAAATTCTTAATTAAGTATTATATTCATAAAGGCTTTGCGTTCGTTGAAAAGAATAATGTAAACATGTATTCCATGAAGGAACAATTTATTCATAGCTGTGCGCATCCAGTTACTATCTCTACGAAATTCGAGAAAGCTACTACTAGTTGCTAGAACTCGGTCTTTAAACGAGGAGATTAAGTTTGAATTCTTTTCCGGTATTATGATCAGACACTTTATTAATATTCCCAGTTTAAGCGGGAAATTTGATTAGTTAAACAGTTCCTCCTTAATCGAGCTTATATAGGAAGAAAATATCGATGAAATTAACATCTACAGCGAATGATATTTTACTTAAATATTAGCAGGCTCCCGTGCGTGTCCATTGATTTATTTATAGGAGCATGCAGTGTTTATCTGCATCTGTTGAATCAGTTTCATTTTTATTTAATAAATCTAATGTTTACGACCGGTGCTCATACAAACACCGGAAGTTGATCGATTAAATTGTAACAAATGTTTCAATGCTTTCTCGAGATAATTTGAAAAGCTTTGAAAATTTATAATGTAAAATAGTGTATTGCTTTCTTTTTATACGTATTAAACATGACATTATTTCATACTGATCCTGCAAAGTTATACGTGGTCTTTATAATTCAAAATGATAAATATTGCTGAAAGTCGAAACACCCATTCGCACAGGCGATTTGCGGTTCGCGTACTATGATACTAACCTTAAATAGAATTCAGGTGTTCAACTCCTCGAGCTTATGTCGTGCGGTCTGACCGAAAAGCCTTGTTACTACTTAAGAGCATATGATCCTGTCGAAACCTATAGCGTTCAAATTATTTCGCACAGTTATTTCCTAGAATAAGTTACTCGTGTTGTTTAAACATTCAAAATGTGGGGCATACATTTGGTACAATATTGATTAATTTAATTCTAGAACCAATTAATTATTTGCAATATAACAATGAAATGTATCTGTCGATCACAATTCTACGAAATACTGAAAGCTTTAAGTAGCACTTACACGAATTCCATAAATTGTACAGCAATAATATGAGTTTGTTCGTGTTAGGAAATTATTATAATAATATGTAATATCGTTAAGCCCAACATAAAGATAACTGTAAAGATCACTGTAATGCAATGAAAAATACATTATGTAGGCCACTTTTCTGCATGTATATTTAAGATATTCTCGTAAAAACAATATTTTTATAATTTGCACAAAATTAATTTCCCATTCGAAATACTGTATGCTCGGGGCAATTGCGAAGGCATGAAAGCAATTCGATTAATACGGATAAATAACGTAAAATCGTATTAAATGGATTAACGAGTTATTTTTACGGAGCACAATTTCTCATATAAAATTTATTGCCTTAATTTTAGATGAGTCGTAAATAAGTTCATTCTCATGAATTGCGATACGATCACACTTGTCTGTTATTTAAAACGACGAGCTTTTAAGAAGTTTCTGTTAGTAAATGCCAAAATGAAATTAACATTGGATTAGGTGTGCCACCCACTGCGATCTGAACATTAATCCAAATGGAATCTCGACTTTCCGCGGATTTATTGAGACTCGACTTTATCGGATATCGTGTTCCGATGTTAATTTACAGTTACGTTTCATATTTCTGTTATATGCAGCAAAACGTGTAATTGTTCAAACGCTCTTCAAATTAGAGTAACGTTTCAAAAAACGGATCAAACGATTCCAATTTTCCTGCGCAGCTAGGATCAGTTTAGCAGATGACAAACAATAAAAATTTGGAAAAAATTTTATTCTGCTGACACGAATCTACAAAACAGATTTTTCAAATTTTCATTACAGCCTCGATTGAAACAGTTGCAAACGGCAACGTTAATCTTTTGAATGCAATTTTTTTTTTAATTTTCCATTTTTCTTTTTTCAACACTTCACAGAAGCTCTGAAGTTGTTTAGTTCACTTTTGAAAAAGATATTCCGACTTGAAGGATGTCTGAACAATTACGCGAGTTACTGCATATTTGTATCCAAGATGGCGGCAATGTGAAATTTAATAAAAGGCCTGCGGCATAGATTTACGAACGCGCGCACTCCATTCAGTGTTCGTAGCTTTAGAAATTCTTAAGTGGTCCTGTTTACTTTCAGAGAAACGTGCGTGTAGGAGCGCGCTTGTCAGGGATGAGTGACAGCTTGTATTTGGAAAGAAGGGTAGGCCAGGGCGGTGCTGAGGAAGAAAGGGCCCGAGAAAATTGAGCGGTGCAGTGAAAGGTCGTGCACACCGAAAAGAAAATACCACTAACCCACATCTTATACAACTATATTAAGCAACTCCTTGTCTGGCTTGAATGAGCTACATATTCACGGTGTCCCACCTAACTTGAGCTTAATTCTTATGGTAGGGAAAAATGTCAGAGGAAAAGATTACTTTCCAATACTCAGAGTCATGTTTTCCGAGATTTCAAGGTCATCAGAGTTTATTTTCTAAGTGGAACTACATATCTCCATCATCGTGATACGATAACCAAGGTCAAAATGCATCCAACCACCCATAAATACTATGACCTTCGCGTGACCTTGAGCACAAACATTCACAAGCACTCGGCAATTGATGAAAACAGTGAAAGAACTCTGATGGAAGGATTAGTTAATGAAATTTTAGGATGAAAAATAATGATTAAATATAAAATATAAATATTAAATATAAAATTATAAATACAGGAAACACGAGCTCATGAATTGAGCACAAATATATCACTGAGTGACTATACAAATTTTTTTATCGTCAAGATTGGTCAGTAAGAATGACAAACAAATTAAACGTTACGTCGTGGCTATTTATCTCGAATATTCACAACTCGAAGCATCGATTACAGAAACTCGATATTCAACGCGTTACTTGAATGTTACTTTACCGTGCACAACTATCTTAAATGTATCGAGCTGAAGTCAAAGTTGTGATGGATTTTTCAGAGCGATGGCGGGAAGAAGAGTCAATGTCGTTAAATATTAATACACACTTGGCAACGTAACTAGCGGGTTACCGTTTACAATAGAAGTGAGCTTGATCGAATCGAGTTCTCCGGTTTGAAAATATCTGTAAAATTTTGAAAAACTTTAATCAATTGCCAACCGTATAGAAACGTGAACACTTTGCAAATATATTTAACAGTAGGTTTACTAAGAGTGACTATTTTACATTGCTTTACAAAAATAAAAAGAATGTGTTTATCAACATTTTTTTCCAATTCTTTTTCCCAAAAAATGAATTTGTTGAGCAATTCTTCATGGACGCATGTTCCTAATAATAGTGAATTAGAAATGTTAGAACACGTCAGTTTCGCGTTAAATATTAGCTTGCCCCAAAAGTTGCTCTCGCAATATCATTTGGAAATAGCGACTCCCACGAAGGTTTACGCATTTCTTGTTTATCGCAAGTAAAACAGCGAAGCTATTTGAAATCTTTTTACACGACGCTGTACCGGACAATTTCATTCCACAGTCGAGGGGCTCCGAAATTTCATCAAGTTTCACAATCGTCATACAGGTTTTTCTTTATCGCACGCAGTTTTAGAGACACGACGCGCCTACTCTCTTCGGATAATTGGATTTGTCCCTGCTGATATTTCAATTTAGTCGAATACGCGCCACCGTTTTAAGTCGCGGGATCGATCTGAACATGCCTCGCTCAACAAGTGCTCATGGGCGTTTCGTATCATCGATGAAACAAAGATTTTTCGTTAACCGCCGCAGTAACGGGACATCAATAAATTGAACAATTTTCTTCAGTATAAAAACATTAATTTACTACAAAATCGAATTGGCACTTGAACTGTTTGATCTAGAGCAGAAAAAGGAATCAGCTTCGAATCTACATTTAAATGCCTGGATTAGAGGTTTTCCGATGTACAAAAAACTTTTTATTTTGTGAACAGTTTTGCGCAAAATTGTTTAGCAATAACTGCAACTGTGACTTCAAGTGCCTGCCATTTATATAAAAAATCAATATTTTCAAAATCCCCTGTGCATTTCTCCAAACCCTTTAATGTAATATTGAATGAATTTTAGAAAATATTACTCAACGAATAGTATCCCTTAAATTACAGAAGAACGTCTTTTATCACGTGATCACAGCATAAGTTACAGTTGTAACTTACAGTTGTAAATTGTATTCGGCGAACAATGCTCTTTTATTTTTTTTTTTTTTACAATGAATGAATATGTTGAACCACGTCTCTAAAAATATATCCAGCATATGAAAGTAATATCTTCAAAGATGTATAGATCAGATACTTTTTAATTTTTCCACGTTCGTGTGATCAAAAGACCTGATTTATACGTAATAATTACGACATGCTTCTCATATCGACAAATATTCAGAAACATGAAAGAGACTACAAATGAAATGGTAATTATTAATTTAATCGATGAAAGAAAATGTCGTCATTTGATTCAATGTGCCAATGTTTATATTGACAAATAATGTATACACTTTATTTCGAAGTGTCTCATTCGTGTTGTTTATAACATTACCTTAAAAACCGTTCCTGTAATAAATGGCTAAAGAATTCAGAAATTTGTCATTGGCGATCATAATCCCCATATACAAATAGTATTTTGACATTTAATAGTAAATAATTTAATAACAACTTATATAACTAACAACAAAGTACCCTCACTATCCACAGCGAACTTGGCAATCGGAAAACAATAGAAATCTCTTACTCCCACACAATGTAAATTTTTTGAAATAATGGTACACAAATTTTCTGCTTGCTGAAACTTTTTATAAGTGCGTTATAAATATTTGACTGTTAAACGTTTCTCGAAGTTTGTAAAATGTTCATAACCACCGTGTATTTAAGTCAGGTTTTATGAGCAATAAGCAAACCAGGTTCCGTCAAAATTTATGCGAAGAAACAGCGAGAGTAACTATTTTACTTTGGTATAGGGAAAAGAGTATGAAAACATGCAGAAACATAATGTTTTCATTATATAAAGTTCATCTCTTGCTAACTTTTGTTGACTTCTTCTTTCTTATCCTGCACTTGGTTTCTGATTTCATCACAGAATCGTCACGTAGAATTTATTGAGAACAGTGTACAAATGTTTATCCATGTTAATTACCAAATCCCAAGTTACATATTTCCAGAATTAATGGTAGATTCATCGACAATTTTTATTTCTAGGAAAACTATATTTAAGACATATTTGAGCACGTGTGATTTGGAAAGTAGCTGTTTCTGTGTCTGACCAATTTCAGTCATTTCTACTTGTGGCAAGTGTAGACCTGATATTGCACGTATTTCATTAAATTTAATATATTCTAGGTATTATTTTTGGAGGATTAACGTATGAAACAAGTATTGTAAGATACCACTACCAACATTTGCAAATATTAATACGTATTTAGCGTTAATTTATTTTAGCATCCTTACGCATCAGTTTAGCTTAGGTTATTAGGGACCACATTTTAATTAAATTACATACAGTTTGGGTTGTGCATTTGGAGTGCAATATGTTTGACCTTTATGTACACAAGTGCCACATTTCGTTTGTGCTTCTATCCGATTACGTTGTTTGTAAATATATTCATATTTTACTCTTCAATTTTAGGTAAAACGGATGAAAACTTGCTGTGTTAATTTCCGAGAAAATCGAGTTTGAAAATGCAGCGAATACGGGTGCTGTTAGATAGGACTCGTCTGATCATGACCAACCAATTCTACTTCCTGCATATACTATAGCACGCGAACCCGGTGGATCTTCGAACTCGATTTTCTCGAGAAGGAGACGCTCAGCAAAAAAATGCTACTCCTTCTGTTCGACTAATTTTTGTACGTAGAATCACCACCCGACGGGAAACACTCTGGTCCTTTTTGGAAATTGTTAGCAGCCCTAAAATGGTAACAATAGCGAGGGGGGTTGACCGTGAATCACCGTGTTCGTAACATTGCGAAATAATCACCGACGGACAATGCGTTTAAATTGGGGGCCGCGGCCGTTAATCTACAACTCTTAAGAACACGGAGAACGGCCTGCCCTCTGATCCGCTCAGAAAAGGGCACCCGTATCGGCCGACGCAGGTGCGCGTTCGAAAGGCGCGTGAATCGGAGCCCCACCACCGCCGTTCGTGTACCACCATGCTCCACCGTATACCGGACACATCTATAAAAGCCCTGGTCGCGCGGACTGCTGGCTTCGAGTTTACTTGTCGAGCCCTTCGATCGGGATCGTCCGTAGGTCCGAGCGTGGATTTGTCGATTTTTTTGGTGAACTTGTGCGACCAACAAATATAGCGACCGGGTTCGTCGCTCGCAGTCCTCCGGCGGCCGACTTCCGGGTTTATCTTTTCGTTCAAATCGAAGGTGAAACGACAGAGACCTATGCGAATCAGAGACCACAACGCCGACGAAAGTGTGCGAGCGAAACGCGTGTAGAATTTTTCACTTACCGAGAGGATCTCTCGATCGTTCTCTCGTCGAAGTCGATCATTTCTCTTGTGTAATCCCGAAACTTTAGCAAAGTCCGCGCGAGGTGACATTGAAATTATCGGGCCCTTGCCATAAGTAATTGCGACTTTTGCCATGCTTTTGGAAGGTCAGAGACTAGAATTCTTAGACTCCTGCGATCGAAAAACTATTTATCAATTCGCGGATTCTGCATGACAGTGAATTTATTACGAATGTGCTAAAAATTGTTTGTAAAGACCCCGAGTATACTTACCGCCAGAGAAGATATATACAGCTTTTATAAACTGTTTTTGACTTCAGAAAGTATGCAACGAAATTCGCATTACTTATGGGGTGACACGAGTCTGCAAGCGTTATTGGAAATTTGAGAATTTCGATAGAGCAAAAGTATAATGAGAAATGAAATTTTACTACGAGTTGAAATCGGCCAGATTTTGAAGACTTTTGCACGCTGTAATTAATTAGTTAACAACGACGAATAATTGTGTATAGTTTTTTATCGGAATTTTCTTTTCCAACAGTTATTGCAATTTTCTGTAATTTTGCTATCGTTTTACGATTTATATTCCTGCATTATTTGCCTTCGTTATATTTTAGCACGTTGAAAATCTCTTTTCGTGTTTCGTGAATTCGCCTTTTTTTATACGCTGTTGTTAACTTTAAAAGGTCTGAAAATTGGAGAAACCACTTGCTTCTCTGACAAATTTTTGCTTCGACGAAAGTATAAACTTCCGTGAGTAAACAAAACGTTGGAAAATCTACTCTTTCGTCCGTTGTGCTAATTTTCCAATCAAAAGTTTCGTTCGTACATGACGTTCGAAAGAGTTCCGTGCCAATCAAAATTAACAATCTGAAATCGCAAACAATGCAAGCAACTTTCCCGAACATTTTGCGTTTTCTAGGTGTGCAATTGAAAAGGAAAAGATTGCGTAATGTAACAGTGATGACGTCTCTAAAAAAAAGTTTACATAGAGTCGACTTGTTTAAAGATTTTAAATTTTAAATTAATTAGCAATGTAAAACGTGTGCCGCACGATTCAAGGGAAATTAATATTTAAATTCCAATATTTGTATCTATTCTGTTCTAATGCGGTTTCTTCCTCGAATTTCATTTTTTTTCTGCTTTGGACTCGATCTCTTCCTTTGCGTTATCTGACACTAAAAGAAATTTTGAAAATTCTTTGTGATGTGAATTTTTATTTATCTTATTTCAACCGTGCTGAATAACTTAATTCAATAATTTCCTTCGGGATTGTTATCTACAGAAAAATTTCGGTCCTCCTTTTTAATATATTTTTATTTTCAATAAATAAAGTGTCAAGGAATACAAAACTATTTCAATGATATCAAATTTGTTGAGATAAAAAGTATTTAAATATTTGACAAAGCTTCTACCTTGATTTGTCTACATTCATTTTTAGCTTTCCAGAAAATTATTAATTTGGCCAAGAAATATTATCGCGCAAATAACGTGTCTTCGATTAAAAGAGCAGTTAAATTTATGTTAGTATGTATACACGTTCAATATGAAATTGATTGTATCAGCGGACTGTAAAAGTGAATTTACAAAAATCCCGATTCAACTACAAAATACTACTACCACTTTATCCGCTGCGGTCGTTCATTCCCGGTGGTGATGACTTTTTACCGGAGGTTAATTGAATTCTTTAGAGATAATGAAACGGTTATACGTGTCAGTATCTCCATAGTGTTTATTGCGTTTGTTGAACCAAAAATTGAGGCTGTAATTTTTTGTTCATTACACATTTTTCATTCTTTTATTATAGAGAAAATTGTATACACTTTAATTGTAGATCGAAAGTACTAATTTTTCTGATAAATGACCGCATACTAGATTAAACATTGTTTTATCAATAATGATTATTGTTTATTCATGAAAAGTACGGAAGGACAGCATTATTATTCGCATTATCATTTTCTTATTTATTATTCTAAAACGGTCACTATTATGAAATTAAATTTGTTGCTTTTTTCTGATTCAGAGTACAACTGGTCACATGGCGGTCACTTCCGAAAATTCAGTGACGATTTTTATACGCACCTGGACCTTCATGATCATCTTCTGCTTTGCGAGCAACGCAGCCGGTATGTAAAAGCCACAATTTGAAATACTAAAATATTGTTATTCAACAAATTTACTCGTGCACTATTTGTTGCGATCAAACAAAATTTCAAACGAAAATTGTTTGGAGTTGTTTATTTGTAATAATTAGTTTCTTGATAGTCGCTTTTTTATCGAGACGTGAGGCCACCTTCATGAAAAACAGCTCGGTAATTATGAATTTTTTATCCCATATACCTCATAGTTTTCTATTCATCATTCATTACTCTTTAGAACCACAAGGTCTAATATTGCACATCATGATACAAAAATTCAAGGTGACCTTGAACTATCGTTTGATAAATGTTTTGACACAACAAATGGTTTAGGAGTAAATTTAGGTGGCACAGATAAATGTCTCACCCTGTACATTATTTTTAAAAATGACAAAAAATTTGGATAGATATATTCTTGTTATTTTTATGAAGTAATGTAAACTAGTCCCTTTTACGGCTCCGTAAATCTAATGTTAAATACACAACGGTTCCGTAAACATCCGTATAACAATTATAAATTGCTACAGAAAATGGTTTAACACGAGAACTGTGTCTCCGTTGTTTTAAACTTGGATGAAATCGAAAGATCGAAGACTCTCAGAGGTATAAACAACTCACGTGTTGTCTTTTACAATTACGAAACAACGAAGATTGTTTCTAAAACGTCGGTAATACTTTTTTGAACCCGTTCCCGTAATACTACGCCGTTTGTAACAATTGTATGCACCGCATACAGTCATTTGTTTAAATAAAAAAGAACAGTAAATGTTCCGCTTTCTAAAATAATTTTTTGCATCTCGAAAATGTTCGACAGAATTTTGAACAATTAAACCCGAAAATCCAGGGTTGCTCGGCACAAAAGATATTGGAGCACCACGTACACCTACATGAAAAAAAAAGAATCGGTTCTCCAAAAACATTTGAAAAATATCTGTAGTTAGTTTAGTAAAAAATTCAGAAAGCTCCCGAAGTTATGCGCTCTAATAGACAGACGCATATTTTAGCGACAACTGCAATTATAATATGAAACCATACCATTTATCCACGTTCTTTCCTAACGAGTTTATTCAAAATCGACGACCAGTATTTTTCAAAAACTGATGGCGCATCCATGCAGCTGAGATTTATTTTTTCTTTGGAATGCGTATTTCAAAACTTCATTCTTACCTTTCTGAATAAAAACCGAAGGATCGTTTTAAACGACCTTTTTAAATGATTTTCTACGGTCCATCCTCGCATAATTAGCTGCCATACCGTAAATTTTCCAATTTCTAAATGGTGAATTGATAAATACAATTATCAGATTATCCCATAAGTAATGGAAATTTTCTCTCATATTTTGATGAAATTTAATTTATTACTAAAAGGAGAAACATATTAAAAGAAGACGTGTGTAAAGATGTCCTATTTTCAGCGTTTTTCGCAGGTAAGGACGCCGCATAACTTTTGAACTAGTGATCTCCTAGGATTGAAACCTCGATTTTCGGAATTTTCTCGTCAAAATCTACAGGTTTATATGAAAAAAAGTTAAAAATTTCTGGTTTCCTGAAGCAAAGTTTAACCTTATTAAGTCCTACATGACCTTTATTAATTATCAGTTTCCAATATTCGTCATTCTGTAAACTTTAAAAATGAATTAAAATGCATTAAACGGTTGTAATCACAGTTTTTACACAAATTCATATAACCTCTTATGGCGATTATTGTCGTTATGAAGAGATGGAATTTTTTCTTTCTTACAATGACGTGCTGAAAACGACGATGTTATCCGTCCTTGATCACTGTATGTAATAAACTTGACATCTTCTTGGTAATGTGCAGAACCCCCTTGTATTCTGTGAACCACGCGTGGGTAGCAAGGCAAATATCCTAACTTTCTTATTACACATAATGTACCAATTCTCATTAGCGTGATAGGCTCCGAATGACGGTTTAGTATGGTTATCTACTCATTCCTTTCATCCATTCTCTTGGATAGGAGTGAGATAGTCTTTAAAATTTTTAATAGACACATTATGCGACTATGCACTTCCGGTGCAAATGGGCAATTTCTTTCACAGTGGTGGCGGGGGGGGGGGGGGTTAATAGATAGATAGTGACAGCATGAATTCGTGGCAAATTGTGGCGAAATACAAAAAGAACTTGTAGATTATAAAATAATAATTCACATACATGACGCTGCAATAAAAACATTAAAAGACCAATAATTAGATGTAGGTAATTATTTTACAATTTTGTTTAAGTTGTAGAGACGTTCTGTAGTCTGTTTAATATTTGTTGTGGATTATTTTATTTTCACGGTAGCAACGAGCAGATTTATAACAAGTGTCTTGTTTAAATAAAATCGCCACCTTTTAACGAGTAAACTGCAGATTTTTATGCAAAATAAAAATTGTCCGCATTCGTTACAAAACACAGAAGTTGCAGAGAACTTTGTTCCTGTTCTAAATAATTTAAATCAGTTAAAAATAATACAATTTAATAGCTGTTTCGTGAAAAGCATATTCACTTAATTAATTGAAAAATTTGTAATCAAACGAACGATAAATAAGCTGACTAAAATTTCCACTGAAATTGCGAATATTTAAATCATTTTTCGTCGCTTAAACCGATTTTATTTACACGACCGATTATTTATTTAAACTGATTTAAATTATAAGCTATTTTGGATAATTTATACAAGCAACGTAACAATTAACATTGAAATCATATGCAACGTACATTACTTCCGGTTCGTTCAATGCTGCAGTCGTCATTTCCACAGGATATAAAAATAGATATTATGGGGGAGTGTTCAGTCGATAAACGAGTGTGTTTTATGTTTTACGAAACAGAGAGAGAAAAAAATTGTGATATCAACGAACGTTCATAAATAATTTATGCAACAATTATAATGGATATGCGAAATAACAACAAGGCCATCTTTTTTTTATTCGTTTTACCGTTTTTGCTTTCACTCCATTACGAAGCATTGTCTCCCTGAGGTTTAGCAAAAAACCTGTGCAAGATTATAAACAATAATATTGCTAATAATTTCTCATACTCCTCGTTGTCTTCTAGATTTTTGTTTACGTATGCTAAAATATCCAATAACAAATATTTTACCTGTCTCTTTTTTTACAGAGACTAGAATTAGTTCAGACAAGTTAACATTAAACTCCAAATGATGCGCGCTGCAGAATTTAATTGGCCTTCACGTTCTATTTGTTGCTTGCATTTCTATTTCACACGCAGGAAAGCACGAGGCCGAACGGGTACACAACATTCCAACTTAAATAATATTTTATTTCAGACATTTTTTTCTGCGGAATAAATAAAATGAGAAATGTATGTGTAGGGTGCGAAATATTCTAGCTTTCCAATAAAACTAAAGGCTCCGAGTTGCTATTATCACGCGGTGCGTTGTATGTGCGTTCATATTTGGTTTTCGGCACACGTTTGCAACGCAAGCGCGAAAAGCTGTTCCTTCATTTTGCGAAAATTCGACGCTCTTTCGCTTGCTGTGTTTCGACGAAGAAAATAATTAGAAGTTCCTCGCACCTTCGACGTTAATTTCGCCAATGACAGGCCGTTTCATTAAAGCGTCCAGTTTATTTTCCGCGCGAACATAAAGATCGCTGCGAATCGAGGAAAACGTTACGGGACGGTTTGGTGTGCTGATTTTATTTATGGGCCACGGAGTTACGCCCCGCGGGAAAAAAAGTCACGACGCCGAACATTATATTGGAATGTAAACAAATAAGAAAAAGAGCCCCCTCGATTAATCCTGCTCCGCGGTACACAGAAAGTAATTATGCGCGCTTAGAGTGTGCTTCTTGCTTCACCTTCACACCGGCCGTAAACTTATTCACCGTGTTATAGATCGTCGAAGTTTCGCGGAATGCAACGAAACGTAAAATCCTGATCCACGGAACGAAAAATTGCTCGCGCTACAAACAAATACCATCTGTTTGACTGACATTGTACCTAACAGCTAGG
The DNA here is from genome assembly GCF_050948215.1 of Halictus rubicundus. Classification (NCBI taxonomy): domain Eukaryota; kingdom Metazoa; phylum Arthropoda; class Insecta; order Hymenoptera; family Halictidae; genus Halictus; species Halictus rubicundus. Next base: position 17,532,955 of record NC_135153.1, on the reverse strand, counting down.
ATTCGCCAGTTTCTCACCGTCTACAATGATTGCAATCAAATTGGAATTAAATAAAAATTCATTGTGGTGAAACTTCAACTTGGCCACACAGAAATTTTTAACTTTTTTTTATACAATCCTGCACATCTTGAAGAGAAAATGTCAAAAATCTAAGTTTCAATCGTAGGAGATCACTACCTCAAAAGTTACGCGTGTTTAGGTAATATCTTTTTGAATTTATTAAAATCATTAAAGGAAGAAATATGTACATTGCCACACACTGTCATACATTGTTATGTAACTTTTTTCACGTCGCGGCTTAGGAAATTTGTGTTTTGCATAAAAATTCGCTGTATAATAATAAAATTTCACAGACTGACAAGTCTAACGCAATTTTCCGAGTATTATCGTTGGTGATTGATAGGTTAGGTCAAGAAACTGGTATTACCTGTAAAACGCATTCATAATAGGCTGGTCGGCTTAAGAAGGACTACCGCGAGCAATAATAACAAAGTTCATGCAACTTCGTTAATGGGATCATCCCACGGTTAACTAATCCTCGTTTCCAACGGAGGCCGGAAATTTTAATTGTATATTCGGAGTCCCTGTTTATATACTATAAGATTAACTACTTCACACGTTCCCGGAGTTCGGTAGTGGTAACCTGTTGCTAATCCCTGGAAACTGTGCTAACGTTTTCCCTTCGATTTATGTTTTTAGTGAAAATTACTTGAGGAGTTATACACACCCACGAACCGTAATGTTACGGTTGAGAATTTTCCCTATGCATAAAATTATATTTTTCTTAGTAGCTTTTCTTATCAATTAAGGGCACGAAGGTTTGATAGCAACCTTGGAACAGTTTGTCGAAGTTTTTGAAGATTATGGATGTTTAACAGACAGACACATATTCGTCAAAATGATCGTGAAAATACGATTTTGCAGGCAATTGAAATTTTGAAAGCAATTTTATCTCAACGAAAATAATTTGTTAATTTAATTTTAAAGAACACTACGGTAGATATATTTGAAAATATCCTATTGAAGGTTAACAACAGATTTGAAAAGTCTTGAAAAACAGTTTTTCCAGAGAAAAAATGTGTAATGTTTATATTTAGCTAGGATAGTCTTTTCACATTTACACGAACTCAATATTTCGACAAATTTCAAACTTTCATTCTTATGACAGACGTTTCGAGATTGCCCAGAATATATTTTTGGAAAATTGACTTTTTCATTTCAACCTACACGATCTATGAACAGTTTGCTTTTCACCAACAAATCTTGCGTTATTAAAAGAGTGGGTGGGCAATTGTGTGATATATTTAGAGAAAAAATACACGTTTTGTCTTGAACGTATCCTCGGTACTTCCGGTTTAGTGATGTCAGAGGTCAATGGGGAGGGAACGTACGCAAAAATAAATGGGGCAAGAGAAGATAGGGTGGCCAATAAGAAAGCACAGGGGTGAAAGGGGTGCGAAGTGTTAGAGAGTGTTCGGTAAATAAAAAAGATGGATTAGCGAAGATTAGGTGGTAAAATATAGAAGAAAATGATGCTGGACATACGAACAAGCATTTTTTTTATTCATCATTTTCTAATCAATTTAAACTTCGATTGGTGATTATTTTCATTCATTTCGATTCGAGGGAACTGCAGTCATTTATTTACTGCAGGACACAAACGACTAACAAAATTAATGGAATTACTTAAAAATAATAGTAATAAAATGAATGCCATCGAATGCTAGTTCATTAATGCTGAAATTAATTAGATTGAGGACTTTATTATCAAGTGACGTAACGATTGTTAATAATAATCGTATGAATGAAATAGATGAGACATAATATATAAAAATATGGGAGAATAGGGCTCGAACAGAATTTTTTAGAAACGAAAGATAAGTGAACTTCGAACATGATGCGCTTCAGAGGCTAATGTCTCTGCTCTCGAGGATTTTTCCGCGGAACAAATCCAGTGGGCATCGATGACAAGATAAAAAGAAGCACTTCGGTCCCTGCCGCGCATCCCCGGCGGAGGTGTCAAGAAACAGGACTGGGAAACAGAGACAACGGACTGTCGCGGACATGGGAATCGGAAAGTGAATTGTCGGCTTTGTGTCAGCCGGTCGATGGGACTGCATAAAACGACTATTTTTCTCCCGTGTGCATTTTCTGTGGGTGTGCGTATGCACATTTTTATGGCGCCATTCGAACGTTTTACATCCAGCCCTGCTGTAATCCTCAGTTGCACTATGCATTTACAGTGCGTTTCACGAGAGCCTGGGCGTGATCTCCGCGAAACTTGATATCCAATTAAAACGATATTGTTCTACTATAAACACATGAACCACTCGTTCGATACGCGTCCGACTAAAATCTCATGCTGCACTTTGCAGTTCGAAGTTGCCGATTCCAATGAAACTTCGCGCAGGTTAGGCGTGTCTAGAAAGTAACGAGGCAGGTTCTCGGAGATCTATCATGGCAGCGACGCACTCCGACGCTACTCGATACGTCTGCTTTACTGTCGGTATTCATCTCAATTTGAGCCACCTATCACTAGAAATTTTGCGGCTGGTTTTATACGAACGTGATACAGGGTCAGGAACCAAATTACTGTGGGGGTACCGATTACTGTGCCTATATTAATTGTACTCATTTCTAAAGCGTAATGATTATTGAAAAAGAGATACTACATTCTTCTCATTAAAATCAATTAACTAACGGTAATTTTGATGTTTAACACTAGAACTACCGGATGAGTCAAAATGACTTGCTCCTAATTTTTTCTTTTAGAAATAATGAGATTATAAATATGTTTTCGCGAGAAAATTTTTTAATAAACTTTCCTATCGAAGTAGATATTTAAACAAAACTGGTACGAAGTCTAAACAAATGCAATTTTGTTGTTATTATAAGGCAATGTATGCCAGTTGTATTTACTGCTTGGTAGTTCTAGTGTTAAATGTTAAATATTGAAAGCGGAGTGAACAGAAACAAATGCCTAATGTAATTGAAAAACACCTGATAAGTAATTTTCAGTTTTTCTAGTCGTGCTAAAATTAAAAGTCTCATTTTGAAATGCTATTGGACGGTTCAATATATCAAAAATATAACACTATACGCAAAACCTGCTCTACCATGTTCGATAATCGAGCTCATGGTAATTCTTCGATCAGAATTCCATGTGCATTGTCTGGAATATAGTCTGAATCCCCAAAACTGTTATTGCGGCGCGAGATACGTGTTATGTGCAATAATGTGATACTTACAAGTTTGTACGAAGCATTGTCAAACGTGTTGCGGGTATTTAGTAACTATTAATAGCAAAAAATTAGTCGTTAACAATACAATTTCCATGGATTTATTTTCTGATAGAATAGTATACATTTGCCAATTATTAATGTTAGTAGATGATATAACTAAATCTGATATTCATGCAACATAACTTATTGGAAAGGTCGCTTTTTAGATCATTGTTATATGCATATATTACTAAACATTGCTATACATGCTACATTATTCATGATGGGAATTAATGTCTAAAATTATATTATAATATTTGCCAATTTTTGGGGGGATTTCTAATATTTCATATAGAAAGTGCAAATTATGATTCGCAACTCATTAGCGTGCTCTAGGCCTGGGCACATTTTATTTTAAATCGAAAGAAAAATGACCGTTTGAAGTCGTGAATTATTTCGGTATACAAATAAACAAATACGCAGTTATGTCAACATTACATCCAGCCAAATAAAAATATATTCAAATTTTCCAAATTGTGCTTTAATCACATTCCATTAATTCGATTTGTAAAAACCTTTATATTGCAGTGGAGCGAGAACGTCGTGTATGGAATACAAAGCCTGACGAAAACGGCGCAAAAAATGTTGCAAATTTGACTGCAAGCGTATTCCAAATTGAATTTCCTGAATTTCTGGTTTTGTTTTTACAACTCCGCTACAGTATGAAAACAGAAATCTCCGTTCGTCCTAGTTCGACGAAAAAATATCGCGATTTTATTATCTTCGGTATTTCAATTAAATCCCTCGTTCGTTAATTTTCAGAAGAATGTCCCATGGGGACGGTGAGCGCGTTTCACGGTTGTGTTTACGTTTCGTTTGATCGGAGTTTCATACCGGGGAAAAGTGTAGATTTATCCCCTTTCTTCCCAAGTTAGTTAATACACAAAAAAAAGAAAATTGAAAAAAAAATTGAATTTGATAACGGTTTCTATGCGGTACTTATGTACGCGGCCGGGTCGCAATGAAGCTCCGCGTATCCATTTCCCTCGTTTCTACACGCCCAGGTACTTAGGCCACCCTGTTGAGGTTTTAATTAAGCCAATTCACCGGAAAAAGTGCCCACGTCCCGATTATTTTAGACACCATTTTTAAGAATCTTAATGAGACTCGCCCACATCAGGGCTTTTCTTTAACCTTTGCCGCGCGGTGAAATCTCATTCACAACTGCACACGCCAAAAGGAACGTCAAATTAGGTGAATCACCCCATCGCGGTTGAACATTAAGGGCTTTATTTTAAACCGGCCCTTCCGTTCTTTAAAGCCGAGCCTTCCATTCTTTGATCTTTCTTAATGAAACTGGGAATAGCGCAATTCCCAGGTGAAATGTTAATGTTCCGGGGATGATCGTATCAATTTATGCTTCTGTGCATGCAAAAACAATTTATGGAATTGTGACTGTTAAGTGGAATCTTGTTTTTCATCTTATTAACTTGAAAATAGGACGGGTGCTTTATTAAGTTACGTCATTGTTTATATTTGGTTTTACATTAAATCATTTTATTAAATTCAGACATTCTGTTAAATTGTATTCTACTTTGTGTTATGTAGATTTTTTTATTTTAAACAGAAAAACGGTAAGATGCACATTGTAAATATAAATTGATATTTTATGGTTAATTAATTTCATATAACACTTTAATAACATTAAATCATTAAATAATACTTCCATAATATTACTTATAATTACTTATTGATAACATGCAGTTATAAAACATTCACCGTGAAATATTATTTGTTTCAGGATCTTGCCTGAGCTATGGCCATTCATGCTGGGGAGGTACGCTTTTATTTATGAATATAATTATAGCAAAATTTATTACTTTTGTTTTTATCGAAAACAGTTAGCAGCGTTTGTACATTTCATATTTATATTTATTTTGGATAGTATTTATTTACTTATTATTAATATCGGAATAAATAACATAGATCTTCCCAAAAAATTCTCTTCCTCACTACAGGCAGAAATTATTTGTGGTGTAAGACAATATAAATCACTTCACCTAGCATGCATGCATCATAAGATTAATTACTCAGAACACAGTGCCTCGACCATGAATTATTAGGATGATTTCTGCTTAGCACAAATTTCGGAATTTTGTAGTTTACATAAATTTCCCAAAACTATCGAGTAAACGTGTGAGAATCATTTTTCATTCTTTATTAATCGCTATGTTGCGGGTTCGATGCATTTATAACAAAAGTGAAATACAAAACTATGAAGACACTACAATAACTGAAAAACATTTATTAAAATGATTGAAAGAAAGAGTTCATATTTATTTAATTTCTGTTTCTTACAACTGACACGGAAAATTTTAATTTCGCACAAAGATACGCAGTCTAAAAAACATATTGACGTGTCATCTTCGATTTGTTAAACAAGTTACTTTGATATTATCTGATTTTTACAATTGCTGTGTCGATGGGGGTGTAAATCAATTCTGAATTTGAAAGTAAGTCGTTAGATGTATCGACGAAATGAATTGTTGCAGGCCATGGTAAACGCAGCGGAGGACATAATAACGCTTACTTCGTTACAACAAAAACGATGAGCGACATCCAACAAGACGTTCCTTCGCTCGCGAAGGAACAATGGGTACTGTCTCGTTTGATCGCTCGACCTTTGATGTCTACGAAATACCGAGGAAGATGGGACCGACCGTTCAAAATAAAATCGCATTTTCCACAACACTGGGAGAACGGAGAGCTGAACTCGCACGTGAACAGTGATGCGCCTATTAGGTGAATACGCGAACATGTACCGGAGGATTGCATGCCGAACATCCAACCATTATTTTTAACGATGTACCCAAACGTTTGAAGACAATAATCTTGAAACGTTTGAAGACAATGAAAGGTTTCTATTTCCATTATAATATTGGTGAATAAAGTTGGTCAACGACGTGATAGAGAAAACAATTAGAATAACACGATCTATGTCACAGTACGGACCCGAAGATTAGACTTAGATCGAGACTCTACTGTTTCCGTTTGTTTTAAATAAAAATACTATGGGTTTTATATATTTGTGACAAAAATTAACAGACCAAATTAATTGTAGAGATCAGAAGAATTTTAAAATATTGTTACGCTATTTTTGACATAGTAGGATTGTTAAAAGAAATAATGTTATCGACTGGAATGTTAAAGATATAATATTGATATTGTAATAATATTGTCTGTTTCTTTTTTACAGTTCATCTAGAAACATTTTATTTTCCATCAAGATCCACAATCTATTAATAAATAAACGCCTCTGTGGTAAACATTTTTAAAAAATGACCGGATTACTAACGTTATACTTTTTTTCACAGAGATCAAAATAATAACGAAGATCAAGACGAAGGGAAACAGAGAAATATCGATGGCATAGGGGACATGGTGGAAGGCATAAACGGAGAACAAAAGGAAATCCCGGAAATTCTTTTAATATCGAATAATGGAGAACACGAACAGGACAGGAAACCGCAGAACGTAGAACTGATCAAATTTCTGGTGAACTAAACAATAATTTTTTCATTCCACATGTGTAATATTTTAATTCCGTATGCGTGTCAAGTGTCTCATGCATCTTCCTTGCTTTCAGAGTGATAATTTGGAATGAGAGGATTCCAACACAACTGTGAAACACCGTGTAAAATAGAAATTGTCATAAATGTATTGTGATTCGACTAAGAAGGATATTGTTTAAAACATTTAATTAGTGATTCTTTTTCTCGAATAAAATTGAGTGAATGTCTCATCGATATTGGTATCCCTCCTTCCTGATGAAAAACAATCTTGAAATTACTAACTAGCTCTTTATTAATCAACGCTATCATCGATTTGTGTTTACATATTTTGTCGTGAAACGTTCATATTTGTAATCTCTTTGGAAAATCTTTTTCGAGAAATCGATTACACTCTTCTATATAGAGTATGTTATAGTGTTATTCGAATAAAAATGAGCTGATGCATGAACGTTTACGTGATTTTGTTGTCAATTATCTCACAGACAAAATTGTAAACACGCTAAACGATCGAAAGATATCCGAAATTTACTGTAAATAACGTCATGATTGCAAAATAAAAAGCACAGTATGTTTTCTAGGTCACGTCAAAATTATGTGGCAACATTGCACGTTCGTATTAATTAACCGTTTAGCATTAATATGTCTGAAGGTCAGTGCACGACAAGTGCAGTCACATCCATTTATCATTAAGTTCATGCTCGCATCATTTGTTAAACACTGTGATTAATATGTAAAACTGTAAAAGCTGTATCGGTTGGTAGCGACAAGTTCAGCAGCTTCATCAACGAAATTTCCAAGTATGAAAAAATATAAGAAATGTTACTCAATCTCTGAATGTGATTATGTTACGGTCTCCTATTATACTTATACGATACTTATATTGTTCTATTATTATAGCATGCGTGTATTGTACTATATAATTGTTTCTTTCAAAATTATAACAGAATTTGACACATAGACATGTCACATATAAAAAATATAGCACATGGAATCTCAATTGCGATTTTAATTATGTGATAATTTGAAATGGACTACTCTGTTGTAACACCATTGAACCATTATGGTGATGTAACCCGTGTTCCTTACGCTTTAAATCCCATTGCCAATGTTTAATTTCTTTGATGCAAAGAAGATAGAATTTATGAATTATGTACACAATTTAAGAAATAACTATTATTTCATTACTTCTTCAACGCGATAATTGAATGCATCACTAAAATACTATCTGCAAAACTGTTATTATACTCTAAACTATGTTTTATTTTTAATAAACATCTGAAACTTTCGGTAATATATTTATATTCCAACTGTTCTTAGATATATTTAGAGTACAAAATAAATGTTTAAGTTCCATATTTGTAACAAAATGTAAATACATGAATAAACAGTGACAAGTTAACATTGAACTCTGTTAAACAATAGGATTAATGTTCCGAATTTCATTACTGCTTTCATCTTTCCGGATTATTAACGTCTCGTTTACGAGCAAGTGATGCATTTAAATTGAAATGACCCACGTTCCACAATTAACATATTCTATCTTTGGCGAAACCTATGAACGAATTGTAATGCTTCCCGAGAGAATACCATGAAAATCAATTGAAACAATAAACGACATGTTGCACACGTTAAATTGTTTATTGCTCTGTCGAGTGAATTTTCTATTATTTTGTCTATTTTAAATTCAACGATCTAGAAAAATTTTAGTCCCAGAGTAACAATAATGAACTCAATAATGAAATCAAACTTTTGATAATTTGCAGTTAAATATACATTATATACAAGACGCATTCCTTAATTGACTTTCGTCTCTAGTATTAACATAAGCGAAGTGAATATAAAGCGAGTATAAAAATAAACATAGATCAGTTATTATTCACACAAGAACATATTTCTATAAAATGTTTAAACAGCGCTTTCTAGCGAACAATAAAATACTTATGGCAACGAAATCTAAATGAATTCTTCGGTATATTGAAAATCTGAAAACACTTAATTCATCGACATTTGAATTTTAGAATATTTCTTAGAAACTAAATTTTATTACTTCGACATTCAAGGTGACGTTCAATTTATTTCGTCTATTATAATACGAACCATTTATATGGTTCGTATGCTATTCGTATAAATTATTGGGACATTCAGAAGTTTATCCACAAAAATTATTTACCTCGCAAAATCTAGAAGCGCCATTTCTCATGTTGCTGAAATACTGGAACTGGTCGATCAACGTTATTAACAGATGATAAGTCTGTGGTTATAAGCACCAACGAAGTATAGAATTATTATTATGGAACTAATATAATAGCACGATATGAAATACCGACCCTACCCAAATGGAATAACCAACTGTTGAGTTAGATCAGCACACAGAACATAACTCATGAATCGGGAATATTAGCGAGAATCGAGTATTTGGTATACTCTCAATAACCATGCATAAAAGTTACTTTGACATGCTTTAAGACATGCTCAAGACATGCTTCAAAAGTTACTCTGTATCTCGAGTTCTGTAATTTATTTTTACTAAATAATTAGATGGCTCGAAGGTCAAGGGACTGCTTGTTGATGTCATTGGCGAAAGGAATTGTTATAAACATTAAACAGCCAGAAATAATAAATTTAACAGTGAATTGCGTACGAGCAATTAATGCGTGGGAATATTCATAAATCTTGAGTTTCTGCAACACTGTTTTTACCAGCTGACATTAATTTATCGATGGATGATTCACAATTGACAAAACGGTGTTGGACGCTGTTTTACCATCTCATGAAAACGTCGATTTTTACGGTTACCAACATGCAGCATAAACAACTATATTTTGATATCACAATAATTACATTTATATTTTTCATAAGAAATCACATTTTTAAAAGGTACATTTACGTTTCATAATCTAATTGATTTCAGCTGACTCAACTTGATGCTTATAAATATACCGTTCTCGATTTATATTTTCTTCCTCTTTTGTAGTAATAATATTCAGAATACCTATAATGTAATAATATTCACAATTCCTTCCCAGCAATCTAATAATACTTAAAATACCGTATCTATCGAACTAATAATATTAATATTACCTTACTTATCGAACTAAAAATATTCAAAATACCTTCTCCATCGAACTAACAATATTCAAAATTCCTTCCCTATCGGACTAGTAATATCCTCAAATCTCATATTTCAATTATAGTTTATCTTTTCAATCTTAAAAGACGCAGAGAAATATGATCGCAAAGCTAACGAACGCGAAACTGATTACAAACTGGCAATATAAATAACGCATAAACTAATCGTTCAGAATGAAACGCGAAATCTTTGCGTTGCGATAACTAAATACGAGGATAATGGTCGTTTCAGCAGTCGTCCGGCAGGAAGAGCGGAAAAATATCGTGAGGTTCACGTTTCGAGGTGTGAATTATCGATATAAAAACGGAATGAAGTCCATTATATCCGGAGGCGACAATATAAGGGGTGACGTTACGGCGGAAAGTTGTGAGCCAAGCAATTTCGTTCTTAGGAGGCTGTATTACAGCGCTGAATAAATCTTGTGAGCAAGCTACCTTACTCCGCGGACCTACTTAGAGATTATTATCAGTTGCGATACGTGACAAAGTGCAAACGGTATTCCACTTCTCCAAACTTCCCACGACGATAAACTGAACATGCGGGACCAAATGCTCAGCGATTTGGGTGTCGTTTTATATGCGCCGATAACTGCCTCGTAATTGTCAGAGCGGACGCATGTCAAGCTAGAAATTATATTCGTTCTCAATAGTGAAAATTTTAATTCGAACATTGTACAGTGTACAGTGTTTCGACACTGAACAAATATTTACATCTTGCCACACATATACCGACAAGAAAGAACAGCATACAAAATCCCCGAAGACGTCACCGGCTCCGAGGACAATTGCGAAAGCCTAATCAATTTCTTGAAGCACACGAAACCAATGAACCTTATCTGAAAAGAAAAGTATTGCAACGCTGTTCTCAGAGCCAAAGAAAATTTTATTTTGTGGTGAACAATGGTGGTTAGGGCGATGCTGATTGGCTATATGTAATTTGCAAATATGAATGCTTCATAAAGAAATTATGAAAATTCAGCGAGGCTGGACTTAAAATAAAAAAATAATCTGTTTAAATATTCAAAGAAACAAATTTAACATCTTAATGTATTGAGTTATGTAATTGTTATGTAGTGCTGCTTTGTATCCACAGTAAAAGGATTAAGAAAATTCTTAAGTGGTTGAGAAATTCTACAGTATTTAAACGTTTTCTTTTTATAACAGTTAATAAAGCATACGGGAAAATAGGAACAGAAGTAATAAAAAATAATTGTGCATAGATATGCAGATGATGCTACATAAAGAGATTAATTACTGGATAATCGCAAGAAAGTTTTATCTTAAAATCAGGTTCAAAGGGGCGGAAAGAAAGATCGAAGTATTATGAATTCCATTAGTATTCCAAAGACCCTTTTCCCAATGCCACCCTAAATTTTCTGAAGTGACGACTAGTCTCTAGATAGCAATTGAAAACTTTAGAAATCGCACAGAGAATCCTCTGCCGACTATAATGTTTATATAAGAACCTAAAAAAATACATTTTTATCAGATTGTCGGATCTTTATTAAAGCCAAATATTAATTCACATAATTTAATATAATGTTTTGTTAAGCTAATATTTTAAAATATTCATCCATTGCTTGGATAATAAGTGCATTGTTCGACCTGTAACATATATGAAAAATTCGATGCTTTTGTTTTTGTTTGCGTGACAGGAAATAATTGTTCACCATTAGATTATCTTTCGGGCACCGTTGGGTTTCAGATGAATTCAAGTACAATTTTTAAAGATGAGATAATCAGAGAAATGCCCGACATTATGGCCGAGCTATATTCGAAACAAATAATCTGACGATCAAGGTCACTGTTCCAGTTAACAAGCTCCTACTCCATTTTTCGTGTCTTAATTCTACTGACCTGTTCTCTGTATCTCCGAGGACAAAGTAAGTTAACAGAGCGTAAGAATGAGAGCTGTTCTTATTTATTGACCTTGGACGGCCAACATCTTCTCGAATGGCTATAATCAATTCATTCGTAAAGGACCAGGAGACACTTCACAGTTTCCAAGTTTACAGATTTTAAACAGAAACCACAAAGTGAGAAAACAACACAGACCAAAATGAAATAACAATTCGTTTCAATAATAAATCTACAATATTTACGGTACAATTCATACATAAATAATAAAAGATATTTAATAATAAAAGATTTATGTAAATGAAACCTGCATTTTCAAGATATAAAATATTGAGACAACAGAGAAGTAAAGGTTATATTCAACGTAGAATAAAATGTTTATCACAATTTTATTTCAACGCTAAAAAATTTTGTTAAAAAATGTGTACAAGGGCTGCAGTTCCAAGGCAAAATATTCAGACTATATCAAAAGAAAAGTAAGAATTGAAAATACTTTTTTAGCCCAGTTTCCCGGTGGAATCTCGACTTTTGGCCCGATATAGAAATAACAAGCGAGAGAAGGCCAGCTCGAGACGGTTCTCGTCCGCGTCGTGAGGGAAAGGTTCTGATAAAAGATCGACGTGGATCGTGGGAGGGAAGTTGCTTACGTTATTTAAGCTCGAGGGTCGCAAACCACGTCTCCCTCTCTCTCTCTCCCTCTCGGCTTGTCGACAGCTGAGATACGATCTGCTGTTCACCAGGCCGGAAGGTGGCCAGGCGGAATTCTTCAGTTTCGAAAAATCGTCGACGTCTGCGAGTGCTGAGTCGACGCGTTGCTGGGACGGCGAAATGCAAGGGTGTCTCGAGACCGCGAAGTAGGCTCGAGAACGGCCGTATTCGGCCACGATCGAATGCCACGATTTCTCGCTTTCCGTTCGGCTTGCTGCTGATTTGTCACACCCTTCGGTGCCACTTAACATCTCGCCGCAGCGTCGAACGAAAGATTACTCGAGCATCGTGCGAGCATCTTCTCCGCGAACACCGATTCCGACCGATCAGGCTGACGCGCGCGAATAAAAATGATTACACGTCCACAACCATCGACTATTTTCTTGCCTCTTGTCACCCCTATCTTCTTTCATCATACGAGCTTATAAAAATCGTATTGTTTAATTTTATTGCGATTGAACATGTCAAAGTCATTGAATTATTACGAATAACCATATGTTGTATAGTTTGTGTTCTATAATATATGCTATATAAACCTTACACGTATTGAAGCAATAAATAAATAAATAATAATAATACTTGTTAAATGGATAATATAGCATAATTTAGACAGCATTGTAGGTAGTACGAGCACGATAACGGCATAAGCAACGCGAAGATTTTTTCCACATTTCGATGGGCTATTGTCGAAGAGCGACATCGTCGAGGTGGGGGGCGAAGCCTTAATTAATAGGTGTGGTATTACACGCGAGGATCCACCGATCGCAATTTATGCCTCTTATAAATCAAGTTAACCGACGTGCACGAAACCCATGAAATCCGCGTCGAAGGTGGTAGGTAAGTTGTGGTTTGATTGACGGAAGCCAGTAAATGGGAGCATCGCCACCCCGAGATGTCATACAGAGGTGCTGGAAACCCCCACCGTTCAACGTCCCATCTACAAACGGTCGCGATAACGGAACTTCTCCCGTTCCAGAAATCTTAACGGTATCATAAATTCGGATTTTCGATCCTTCCGAATCGACCATTCCCGGGGCGAAGGGCGATCCTTTGCCGGCGTTGACTGGGCTTCGCATTGGACGTGAATACAACCGGACCGTATCTGACTTTCACACCATCCTGTTTATCTTTATTTCAATTGCCCCCCTTGTATCTGTCCCCTTTTTATCGACCATTTGCGAGGGAGGATTTTTTAGAATACGGTAAAGCCTCGATCTAAGCGCGGTCCTCGGGTCCGTGCTGTGACATAGATCGTGCAGGGCTATTATTTTCTCGTGACCGCGTCGACCGCGGAAAAGGACAGCGAGTGTAAATAAACACGGACCGAGCGGCCGAAGACGCATACAGTTGCGGATTACGCGCCATGTTTACACACTTTACACTACTCGACGACCGAGGCATCTTGAAGAGTATGCGCTCCAGGGGAGGGGATAGGCGAGCTGACTAAGATCGCGTAGCTCCGTTCGGCTTAGATCGAGACCTTACTGTATTCGAAGCGTTCTTCCCAGAAAGAATTGGATATTAGATGCGGGGTTAAAAGACAAGTGTGTGCCGATCTTGTATTATTTAAATAATCATAATATTGACTGAATTCCGTACGCTATGGCTCGAAAAAGTGTTCTCTAATTTTTATTGTATTTTTATTTCAATGGGAATCTGAAGAGACAGGCGAGTTTTTTACTCGATCCACATTTTCTTTACCGGTAGTGACCACTTGTCATTTTTCGCAACAATTTTCGATTCTTTTTGGATACAGAACGACGTGCTGCAACTGTTACACCCAGACAATAGACTGCCACAATTTCATATCTTGCGGGAACTTTCGCTCTTTCCACGATTGTCAGTATGCTTCTATGGGACTTCACAGGAACCCGAGCACAATGAAAACATCACAAGTAATGGCATACGCAGCACAATAAAACGATATACGCTTCAATCTCTTACTTACTTCCAATGCATTACTTCGCCGCGCATCAAAGTTCTAATATAGTGCTTTTTTATCCATCCTGTAGAATACTCGATGCCAGCCCTGACCGAAAATGGTCAATAAATATCGTTAACTTCGACCGCCATTACAGTCACAGATAGCTGACACCGTTTCTTATCAAACTTGATAATCAATTTTATTACTTACTTGAACCTATCGAGTAAACCACATTTTCGATAGTATCTACTGGGTATGAGAAGGTTACAAATGTAATTACTGTAATAAATCTTATACTTTCCATTCTTATATTATTAACAAATAAATTTTTCTAATTGTGCTGGTACAAAAAGCAAGAAAATAGTAAGGATATTATAAAGGAAAATATTTTTCCTTTTATTCGGAAAAAAGGTTCTGATAGACAAAGTGTGCAGGTCTGTGAAGCATAAGAAAATTAAAAAAATAATTGACACCATAAATCTCAACTTCTTAATTTTTATTTTATCTTAGCTTCGATTTAAAATAAAAGTAATTCAGAAAAAAAGGTAAAAGTAAGATGAAAAGAAAAGCCAGTCTGTATCATCAGACCTGAAGAAGACATTTAGGCTGTTGTCTTTAGATGGACCACCTTGTATAGCATTATAATTCCACCGCAGAGGCAATGTCACGCAGCGCGAGCCTTATAGAGTAAACGTTAGCTTCGGGAAACGGGGGGATAAAGGTGTGAACGTGGTTACACGATGTGTCAGACGACTATAACAAATCGCGTGCAACAGTGTTACATTATCGATTAGCGATAGTGTTAAGTTATTCTGCGCGCGTCCTGTTCGCGGGGAAAATGATACGGAAACGGGGAAAAATTTTCGGATGTTCGCTCGGTTCCCGTTATGATACCAATTAGTTCGTTTAATTGGGGTTCCATTGTACGTCTGTCGGCGTATCAATCATTGCAATGCGTAACCAATTGATGCTCCATCTGGTCCCATACCGGTAGCGACGATATACGAATCTCTGCTGCGATTCGTCGATAATTTTCTCACTTCTTTGCGTTTGCCAGAAAGTGTTTACTCTATATATGTCCGGAATTCCTAGACGATATAAGTCTTGGAACTATCCCCACTGCCGCGGGGTATAACTCATTTTCTACGTTCGGCGTGGATCAAAGAATAGTATCTCCTGGACGATATACGTCCCTGGCTAGACCCGTGATTTGGACAAGTATCGAGTAAACACTGTATCTGGAACCTTAACTCTGGAATGATAACAACAATGAGCCAATGTCGAGTCACTTGTAAACTGTATTAGACTCTTTATTATCTATATATTTTCTAAATAGTCTAGAAAATTCAAAAATATTTTTAGATGCAAATATTTTTCCATGAGAACCTGTTGAAATGATTCGATTAACGTTGCGAACAATTTTTGCAATTACTGTATCCCACTTTGGACTCTGAGCTGAAGTTGAACGGACATCACGAAACAATGACTGCAAAACCCATTTGCAGAAATCAATACAGTGAATTGTGCACTTTACAATGGTGTAACACACGAAAGTGTTCAAATAACAATTTATGCTAAAATAGGCGCCGAAGGAAGAAGCGACAATTTAATGCGAAAACCGTAATTATTTTTGAGCTAACATAATGAGAAAAAGGAAAGAAAGGAATATTTTCAAAATATGTAATTCAGTGGACAATTACATGCTACAGAGAAATCCGTAGTTACAAAGAAAAAAACGTTTTTACGCTGCGTAAAAATAATCGATCGGTGCTCCTCCTTCACGGTTGCAGCTTGAGAAATTTAATTGAAATGGATGATAATAAGTAAAAGTCAATTATACCAATTCCTCGTGATATTAATTTCAATATGCAAAGTAAAATTATTTTCCGCCATTCGTTCGCGCTTTTCCACTCTTCCATGAATTTCATGCTCATAATTTCAAATAATTGAATAATTTAATACGAGGGTCGTCTTTCTATAATTTTTAATGAATGGTATATTCACTTTTATATGCGTGTGATTTTTAATGAACTTTGGAAATATTAAATAACCACGGATGTGGGAAATACAAAATTTACGCTTTAAAGATTATATTTCGAACACTGATTTTTAAATACAATTTTAAATCTCTTGCTTATATATTTAAAATTCCACCGAGAGGATTAATTATTCGAAAGCTTTACCCAATTTGATTTCGGAGTTATGAACACCTCTCTATATTTTTCGCAGCGTGAAAACAAATTTTTTTGCTTCGTATAACTGAAAGTTAATAACCCTCAAATCTTATTTTTTATTTTCGAAAAATTGGTCTCGTTTATAGAAAATAATCATGCTAATTAAATCTTGTGATTAAAAGTGAAGTTATACAAAAATCTTGATAACTCAATCCCAAGAAATAAACTGTACAAAGAAAAGTAGAAATTATGTAGAAATTTTATTTTTTAATAACTATTTGATTCATCAATATTTAATCAATACACAATTGAATGCTTATAGTATTTTATTATTATTGACGCAACGAATAAAATATCAAAGTAGTAAGGTTCAGAAATTGTTAATTTGCTATAATTCTTAGAGAATTTGTGTCCAAGACTCGCTGCTGTTTTCTTGTTGGTAATTTTAATTTTCTGATACGGATTAATGTACATTCTGGAACACGATATTTTTAAAAACTTCGAGCTCATCGATATAGATTTCGGTGGTCGGTAAATTCGGTAAACGGTATTGGAATCCGCATCCCCATTTTGAGAGGCCGTAAATTCGTTTGGCTGTCAGTTACAGCTCCAACAACAAAAATTATGCAGTTACCGTTCATGGAGAGGCACTAACGGCTACGAAATCTTTGAAAATATGTACATCCTTCAAGAACATTATTCATCTAATTTGATTTCCCAACGCAACGTTTGTCTTCGCAAATAAAATTTCCTCTTTAGGAAAACAATGGGAATTTAATAAATGATTGAAAACTGCAAGGCTCGTTGCATGGAAACTTCAATTTTAATTTTCCATAACGCCACTCACCCTTCAACAAATTTTTAACAATAATGGACCTCCACCATCTTTCTTTTTATTAAATAGGTAATATTAGACAGTCGAATTTATAATTTTAGGAATTATCTGATTAATAGCGAATCGTCCTAACTGGTATAACGATTAATATGTACTTTTATTAATTGTGGATTACTAATCTATTCAGACTGATTACGAATTCATTGCCGCAGAAATGAAATGAGAAATTTTCGCTTCGGAAGGTTCAAATTCAAATTTCTGTTTTACCAGCATCTTTATGATTCTTAAATTATTTAAAATAGAGACAAAACAATTAACTCTCTCCAAATGTTAACAACTAATGTACTAATGCTTGTGAATGCATTAATGCGTAGTAATAAATTTCGTTGAACTTAGAATATTTAATTCACTAATATCGCTTATTAAATCCATTGTATTCGTTCGCAATTAATTGACCAAATCTATTAACGATAAGCGGTAAGCGTTGATAGTGAACGGAGAGCCTGCCACCGCATCCTATGCGAAAGTAGTCATAGTAATGTTTCGTGGTGATATCTACCATCAGTTTGGTGCATGTGTACTGGACTGATTCTTAATCAGTTAATTTTTTTCATTTTTTAAACGAAGCTGTCTACGCGATTTCATCTTTCTTGATTTCCATCTTGTTCCCGTGGCCTCGTTTCTACAGGGTGTAAAGAAATGTTCGGTCTCGGCTGCCAACGCGCGTTCTACATCTTCGGATCGATCTGCAAAAACAAGGTTGCCGCAAAATTGTCCTTGACCTTGAATCTCAAGGTCAAATTTGTTTTTATTTCATTGCTCGCGTCAATTAAGCGACGGGAAATTTGACCTTGACATTCAAGGTCAGTTCAAGGACAATTTTCGTTAGGACAACGTTGTTTCGCCTATAGCAGCCAAGACCAAACGTTTCTTTACACCCTGTACAATGAGGCACGCTTGACAAACGGTAAACCAGGTATTCACTTCCGGTAAATCCTGTTTTCCTGCGAGCCAAATCATTTGTTCGAATAAGCACTTTTTGCTTTCTAATTATGTAAAGTCCAACTAAGATAAACCCGGCACCGTCCAAAGTCCTTTCTGCCATCGGTCTTTTTGCCAGCATGAAAAGTAGGTACATTAGTCATCCAATTTCACCCCACATTCTCCTACATTGATAAAAGAACTTTCTATTACTTTTGAACCTAAATACTCCGCCGTACTCCATCGCTGTGTTACAGACCTAGCCTCGGGATCCAAGTACCGGGCACAAAAAGTCTTCCTAAAACATATAAAACTGTGCATGTCAAGAAATATACTTATATAACACAAATCTTCCTCAAAGTTCATCCTGCGATTTTTCAAAAACAGCATTCAAATAATAATTATTATTATTTGCTTGTTGCTTTAAACCAAACAAGGTTTGCATAGCATACGCGGTACACAAACAATAAACAGTACAGTATATTAATATGTAAATCTGTTGATAACTCAACCAGCAGCTTAAAATTAGTTTTCAATATATTCAATAAAATATGTTTTTGACTCCCATCCTTAAGGGCTGTTTTGCGATCGAAAACGTGTGTCGAATTTTCCTAAGAGCCAGCTCTCAAAAAGAAGTTTTATCAAAATCGGCTCGCGTAATCTGAATATGTTCCCTCGTAAGAGAATATGACTGGTTAAATATAAAAAAATTCTACATCATCGGAATAGATTCTACATCGTCAGACAAAAGAAACAAGCGGACAATTGATCGTCGTCCTTGAAGGGTTAAATCTCCAATAAAGTGCTAGTGTCCGACGTTAGATCACTGCGATTCCCAAGTGGAATCAAGAAAAACCAACAGAAGGAAGCGTAGGGACAAAGAGGGAATCGTAGGGGAAAAGGGTCGAAGCAAGCGAATCCGTGGCATCCCTAAATCTTCCGGCAGAAGAGCGAGGAACCGCTCAAAGCGAAAGGCGTGAAAGATTAGATTTGAAATATGAACGAGACATCGATATGACGACGCGCGATTGGAGCACGTGGTGGTTCCCGCGTCCACCGGACCAAGGAGCCTAGTGGACGCAGCTTACGAGGCCGATCTGCGCAAGCACAGGTGCAAGTTCGAGGGTATAAAGAGGAGAAACCCGAGCCCGCTGCGCGCACTTTGTGCTTCATCTGTCCGTCATTCACGTCGTTGCACGCTCGTTGTTTCGCAGTGATTCGCCTCGTTCTTTTTCTCCGCTACCTACGATTAATCGGACTGCACCGGAAGCTGCATCCTCTGCGCCCTTCGTTGCAACCGGTGCTGCTTGGAAAATCCACTTAGGCTCGCTCGGCCCAAGGTACGTGCACGACAAATAATTTCGACGAGGAGATTCTCGAAAATGTTGAAATCTTGTTTCATTGTTGGTTCTCGGAAATCGACACGGTGAAACGGGAATTTTTCGGAAATGTTGAAAAATTATTTCGTTCGTATTGGTTCGAGGCACAGTTTTCAGAAGTCAACGCAGAGAAACCGGGAATAACCGTGGTTACTTTCTGGGGGAAATGTTGAAAAATAGCATTTCGATTTCAGTCGTATTGGTTCCGGGCATAGTTCTCGAAGCACAGCGAAACGGGGAATAACCGTGGTTACATTTTTGGGAAAAGTTGAAAAATATCATTTCGATTTCAGTCGTATTGGTGGTTCCGGGCATAGTTCTCGAAGCACAGCGAAACGGGGAATAACCGTGGATACTTTTTAGAAAATCTTGAAAAATATAATTGCAATTTCAGTCGTATTGGTTCGGGGCATAGTTCTCGAAGCACAGCGAAACGGGGAATAACCGTGTGGATACTTTTTGGGAAATCTTGAAAAATATAATTGCAATTTCTTTCGTATTGGGTGCGAGGTATGGTAGGCAGCGCAGCGAAACAGAAATAAACGTGGATACATTTTGAATAACGTTGAAAAATATAATTTCCATTGCATTCGTATTGGTTCGAGGCACAGTTCTCGGAGCACAGCGAAACGGGAACGAACGCGGTTACTTTTCGGGGAAAAGTTGAAAGGTATGATTACTTTTGTATCGGTTCGAGGGACAGTTCCAGGAAGCCGAGAAAATCGAGAACGATTTTATGTAGATTTAGGGGCTTTAAGGGATTGGTGAAAGTGTGGCCACAGTGATCGGATTATTCGCGGAGAATTAATTAGAATGGAGACCGTCCGGCCTCCCGTTTCAAAGGCAGTGTGATTGCGATGTAATTGTAGATGGTGAACGTTGGGAGCATGGGTAGAACGTTGCCTCTTCGTAGATATTATTTCGGTGCAACGAGGGAAGTTGGAACCGAGGGGGGAAGGGGTCCGGGCGAGGTGTCTTATTATTCGCCGAGTGACCTAGAAAAAGGGCTTTTAGGGGACAGTTTAGAGACGATTGTTGGCAAAACATGCATTAACGGCCGCGAAAGATGTCGGATACTCTCTGTACGGCCTTTGAAGGTTCCTGGGATTTTTCGAGCCGCGTGTTTGCGACGCTTTTCTGCGGGAGAACGGTGCTGTGATGTGCACGAACGAAAATCCGCGAACGGTGACAAAAGACGGTCTCGAATTCTATCATTTTTAAACGCATTACGTGTCTTTTGCGGCGTGGAGGATAAATCTCCTCGGAATTTTGTATTATATAAAAATCGTAATTATGTGTGGATAGTTTCAATCACTTCGATTAGAATCTAAACTATTTCCACGTTTCTCATGATACTAAAGAGTATTATTATTTTGTTATTGTGCTGAAAGTATTACCATATTGTCGTATAACAATTATTGCCCATTTTCCATTTCAAAAGCTGCGTGCACTGCGTCGGTCACCTAATTGCCAGTATGAAAATCTGTCCCATAAAGAGATACTCGTTTTAAACGATTGAAAGCTGTAACAGAAAGAATGATTCTGGAGGTTACATTTTCTGAAATGTCAAGGTTACAGATGTTTTTTTTTTTTAATGAGCTTGGTATAGTTCCTGTATCATTTATCAGCGCATAATCGCTGCAATTTGCTATTCCCTTTCGGAAATATTAAGTAATTTATGATCGAATCCGCTGGTTCAGAAAATACTTTAACTTTGATATCGAGTGGTACTGGCGGTACAACGTTTACCTTCTTAAAGTTGACGCTCAGAAGAACGGCTTCAACCCGAACACAAACATTTACTCGATGTTATAATTTAAATATTTCCCGAACTGACGTTCCCCGATCATTAATACTTTAATACATTTTTGTGGAGAATAACAGGCCGCAGCGATTCAAGCTATCGGGATTTATGTAGCTTGATTGAAAAAGTCGACGACCTTGAGGTTCCAAAAAATACAATCTTCGAACCAAAAATTATCCCCCAAATATTATATTTTTCGAGAAACGTCGTTAAAACTTAGAACATCGTTAAAGATAACGAAAACATGCTAGGTTGAATTTTGTAAGTAGCTCTTTCTCTATATCTGTAGCAAATTTTATACATTTATGATAAAATCGTAAGTAGATCAAATGCAAAATGGAAAAAACTTTGAAAGAATTTGAAAATTCTGTAGAATTATTTTCATGTGAATATAATTATTTTAAAAAGAAGTGAATGTCTACGTCTACGTAGCTTCTATAGCCTCCTATTAATGCGCACAATTTTTATTTTGCATTAAAATCGACGATCTACTTGTGAAATATCGTGAGTGTTGTATATTAACGATATCAACGAGAAAATCTTTCTTCATACTATACTAAGGATATTTGGAATCACTTCATTAATATTTAACTGACAGCAAAGTGTTCAAAAATTGCAGAAATTGGTATTCTGCCATAAGATCCTCGAATCAGCATACAGCGATACTAAATTACTGTTTTCTCAAAGTGGAAAAGGAATTCGCCGTTACATGCCGCGCGTGTTTCTGCAATTTCAGGAAATAATGAAGTCGTTGGAACAGGCGAATGTTAGATAGCAAGAAGAGAGAACAGGTTCCGGAAGTTTACGATTAATTTGTTGCTGGCGCTCGCGTGGGTTTTTTTTTCACAGGTGAAAACAACGTGTGTGATTATAACTCACACAGACGGTGCACATTACTTACTTGCACGGTGAAAATCGTTTTTACTTCGAAGAACCGTCGCTTGTGAAGTGGTGTCCTCGGTTCGAAGAAGATTTAAGAGTCCGGTTACGTTCATGCACGTTTCATTTAATTTAACCGTGTAATTGGTTGATTGTAGTCCGCCTTATTAAGTCTGGAAATCGCGTTCGCAGTCCGTCGGTGTCGATCTTTGAAAATTCTCTCGACTTTCTTTCCGTTTTGTGACTTAAATTAAATTATGTCATTCATTCGCGGAGAGGGGACAAATTGCTTAGCATTTTTTATTTTTTGGTTACGTCGTTTTGTTTGGTCCCATACCAAATTTTTTAGTCTGCCTTATTAAGTCTGGAAATCGCGTTCGCAGTCCGTCGGTGTCGATCTTCGAAAATTCTCTCGACTTTCTTTCCGTTTTGTGACTTAAATTAAATTATGTCATTAATTCGCGGAGAGGGGACAAATTGCTTCGTATTTTTTATTTTTTGGTTACGTCATTTTGTATCCCAAATTTTTATTTCGCACAAAAATCCGCTAATGACGACTATGATTTTTCGATGTTCTCGAGGTTGAACTTGATACAGGCCATTTCTATTTCGCGCATCTTCGCCTAATTGCACTCCACTGTCTCGGAAAGTGAGGAAATACTTAGCCGGCCGTTGTTTTTCCGCGGCTTCAATTACACCGAGTACCCCGACGGTTGTCTTCAGGATGCTGCGCGATATCGGAGAAACTTAACATGTTTCGAAATGCCGCATACTTTCGCGGAACGGAAACTTTTCCGCGAATTCCTCCGAGCGGGGGCGGCCGGTCTCTCCGGAAGATTTTTTTTCCCCCTGAAACAGGAATTTCGATCGATTAAGAACACCGTACGTAACGAAGCGTTAATTTCGCAATTTTCAGGTTTTACGAACAGCCTGCGCTGTTTATTAACGTCGTTATCGCTTCTCGAGGCGGGACATCGCGTTTTCACTTAAATTGCAAAACTCCCGGCAAGTTGTATTGCTTGTTAATCTCGTTGGAATTTCGGAAAATTTTTCGAACTTCTGATCGAATTTGTTTTTGCGTATTGTTTGTACGGTCATTTTTATATGCTTTTATGTTTTCTAATTGTTGCGCAGGGGACATGCTTAATTCGACGGAATTGATTTTGTTCGCATACGTCATACCGTTTTTTACAATAATTTTTAAAGCTCTTTAAGCACTTTGTAATTGTTTCCTTTGATTTCGTTTATTCGCCGGACGGTTTGATATTACGGATTATATCAACATGAAAACACAGGCTGGTGGTATCCAACTGTGCAGTTCATAATGCAATGCAGTCGAATGAAATATCATTCAACAAAGAAAGCGAAACGAAAAATGAAGTGTGCGAGGACAAGTGCATTTATTGTAGCTGTTCTCAAAATCTTGATATGATGAAATATGCAATTAATGATAGTGCTAATGGTTAGTGAAAAGTTTGCACCTGAAATTTCTATTAAGAATATATTTAAATTTAGTTGGCGAAAAATATTTACCAAGTCTATGGTATAAATAGATTTTTTTTACTGTAAAATATTTAATTAAGATTTAACGGCTAATCACTGGCTTCTTTGAAACTGTGCTACTGCAACTAATTTTACAACTAGTTTTAATATGTGTTAATAATAATTTTTAATAATTTTCCAAAGGGGCACTCCCATTTTTTCAGTGTGTGTGCACGTGGCATTCCATTCGAGATAATTCTGGTGTTAACAAACGCGAATTGAAAAAGATGACTTTTCCCCATGGTACAGAATTTATTTAATACTTTGTTCTTAAGTGCCAATAATTCTCTCAAAGGTCTCCATTGTAAACCACGCACGTACTGACGTTACTGGGTCCCGATTGATTTCTGATAGTCCCGCATAATTTCGCTGTTCACAGAGGACCGACATTGTTTCTATCCCTGTTTCAAAATTCTATAAGATATAACCAACCGTCAGAGATGAAATTGTTATAACACGCGAGCCGTAACATTCTAATTTGATTATAAATTTCCCTTTTCGTTGGGAAAGTGTAAAACCGCTGCATCAATTTTCGCAACGGAATCGTAAATTCGACAACCGTGAATAACAACCAAATATCATAGTTTTGTTGTTCGTCCATATTCGGTCTCGAGCGCGTATAACGCTGGACCGTTCATAACACCGTTTGTTTCGTTGTTAAATTCTGGAGAATGCATTTTATGCTCTTGTTAACGACTGCCGGGAGTCCATTTTGGAGCAGCGCGCGTTTAGGTTTGTTTTAGTCCTGTTTCACATTTTTTTTTGTGTTCATGCTACTGCTGCAAGAGTTATTTTTCTTTAGTTAAGTCGATTACAAAGTTCGCTCTTTCCTACAGTATTAATTTTAAAGCAAACTTGTCAAATATTTACTGTACTCGTTTGAAATTCAACTTTGTTAAAGGTCGTGACAAAGGATTAATTAATCGTTTTGAAAACTGCAAAATTTGAGGCTGTTAAGGCGACCATGTTAAAATAAACTGAAAATAAGTAAATAATAAAATTAGAGAGAAATCAGGATTTTTGGGTTACCGATGTTCCTTTTAATATAAATACACAATTCGTGCCAATTACGTGTAACTACAATCGCTAAAATGTTGGCCTGAAGCCAGCCAGCCCACGATTTATTATAGACTTCATTATACGTATAATGTGATAAATAATTATTCACAATAATGTAGCTGTGCTGAGATAAATTTGAAATTTTATAATTTAGCATCTAGGTACACATATATTGCCCGCATAAAACTGTCAAAATTAGGGTTAACATTTGCGAAAATGGGGCCACCCCTCGTTTCGATTATCTTGTCAAGGTCATCGCTGTGTATATTGTTGCCAAGGTTTTGGGATGAGGGTCGCCGATTATTAAAGAGTTATTATCAAAATGGTTTAGTCAACTAAACACGACTTTCCCGACCAAGTATGTGCAAACGCTTAATTAATAAATCCATAACCGCGGTGTTTTCAGATATTTAAATGAATCCTTTTCCAAGCATGCGTCTGAAGACCTACACTCGAAGAAACTAATAAAGACTTGATTTTCTCTCGGAACTGGCATATCACCTGTAAATTTACCGAAACTGGAATAAAACGAACATGGGACAATAATGTGCGATTATGTTAAAATGTATAAAAGGTGGTAATGTTGCAAATGAGGCAAGAAAACCCTAAGACGTTGGCGCAGGGGTTGAATTGTTCGGTCTCTCGCCTGGGGTCTTTTCTTCTTCGATGTTAATGATCGCCGAGACACGAAAGTTTGATAAAGGAACGCCTCTTTCATGTTGTCTCCTGTGCAGCCTATCAATTTAATTCCTCCTCTACGCGTGTCTATTTTTTCTTTTTTGCCTTTTCGTTCGTTTTCTCCGTTACGGCAAACCGCAGTATCGTTTCGATATAAATAGTGTGACCGGTTGAATGTCGTGCGCTGCTTATCTAGACGGTTTTCCATTTTTATTATTTTTTCTCTCTCTCTCCTCGATGTTTTACAGTTTCGAAGTTGCATTGACCGTGCACTTTACGAGCACACCCGCGTTTATTGCATAGTTGCGCGCGACCCTGCTACAAAATAATAACTTAACTCCCGGACGCGGCGCGAATAAAAAGTCAAATTTGGTGGCGAGCCCTCCGGGGAGAGGGGGGGGGGGGGAATTGCTTTGTTCTGGCCAGCGTTCCGAGTTGGTGAAAGTTTCGATGTTGTAGATCAGCTTTGCCCGCGGGCCGCGCCATTTCTCCGGGAACGCGTAAGAAATTAAAACGCAGCTTTTCAGTCTTTGACGCGCAACTTCCAAAAAAGAAAAAAAATCGAAGAAAATCCAGTTTTGCGGTGTTCCAATATTTATTTTTCCCCCGTTAATAGTTCAAACATATCACGCTCCAACGATTATATATTGATACGACGGTGGCTCTGACTGTACGCATGGGTCACGCGAGACCCGGTCACCGGCAACTACGATCCGACGTGCCAGGGTTAAAATAGGGTCTTCAATACGTATCCTAGAATTTTTTTTAGATTTTTCAGCTCGACTGCAAGGAGGATCTTCCAATTCTGGGGATAAGATTTTGACAGTTACGGTAGAGATCTTTTCGACAGTTAGAGAATATTGTCTATTGAATACAGTAGAGAATACTGTGTACTATGTACTCGCTTCTCTTACTGTCGCTTGTCACGCGTTTTCCAGTAACTACCCCGAGAGAATCGAGAGCGCAACTAACGAGGTTCTACTGTATTAATAAATCGACAGAATCAATATCACATTATACGTTACGCAAAGTGTTGGATCTTTCAGAAAGGAAAGTCGCCATTCTTCATCCTCTTTAGTCCATCCGCAGTGGTATCGGTACAATGCGGGATAACTGCGTAAGAAGGACGGAGTGATCCTCTTCAAAAACTTCCCTCGACAACTTCCTTTATCTGCGGACAATCATTTGTGCCCGCTGATGATCATTGTTAAACACTGACGAACTCGAGTCTTTCGGTACATAACTGGGTAACTTTTAAACGGCGTAGTTTCTATGCAGCCGCGATTTCTTCGCTCCATGCGAAACGGTCTTTAAATGTCCTTCTTCTCCTTCTTCTTTTTCTTCATCTTCTTCTTCTTCTTCTGAGGAATTTTGTACGCGCTTCGAATCACATTTGTCGTTGAACCTTTAAATATCTGAGCTTTTTAGAATCATACCGGCATACAAATAAAAATATTTAACCTTCAGAATAAATGTAGGTTTTTAATAAATGCCATCTTTTCCTTTTGGGACACTATTAACAATAAAACTGTACTTATTAGTACTTATTAGTAGCTTTGAGAAAAGTCAAGAGATTAAGACATGTACATATAATATAACATTTGACATTTTTAAATTGTGTATAAGGTCATCCGGCAGGGATTAATAAAATATTTTGGAAGGACTAGAAAATATTTCGATAATTGTTAAATTATTGGATCGCGTATTTAGCAAATGGATAATTGCGTGTGCACGTGCATATACCTATCTCGGAAGATCATGTCAACGAAATGCGACGGGCTTTTGCTCCGATTTCCCGTAACAACGTTAACGAGTCCCGTATTAATTTAGTAATTCAATGATAAACGCCAGAGCTTCTGTCCGAATGAGCGACGGACAAATTTGAACGCATGTTGTAAATTGTCAGTGCCGAGGCCGCACGCGGACAGTTTTGATCTCTGGGGATATCAGTTACGCGTTGTGGACCGTGTAAACACGTGTAGAATAATTAACTTGTGACCGAAATTGCGTTAAAATTTTGTAACACAATTCTTCCAAAGTTAAAAGTACAGCTTGGACTTCTGTTGTAAAATGTTACATGTTTCTTGTAAAAGATTAAATAATTGTATTGAGTATTGTGTCAAGGTCAACAAGTGTCAACGTTGGTTTTGGACACCCTAAAATCTCTAGTGGAAGCTGATCCAAAATTAAGTATACAAGAATTATCGAGAAGCCTTCGGTCCACGTGGTCAACTATAGAAGGGCACCTACACGAAATGGGAAAGGAATATGTGTACCGCATCAATTAGACCAACAAGAATATTCGTCGATCAATTTACACTTGATTGCTATCCAGATTTCGTAGAGATCCATTTCTTAGCAGAATCGTTATCGGGGATGAAAGATGGATTCTTTATGACAACATAAAGCGTTCCAAGCAATGACTTTCTGCAAATCAAACCGCAATCGAGATCTCTGGAGCATTATTTAAGAAAGAAAACATTCACTTCTGTAGAATATGTGAGGAGGCACCTTGAGTCATATTTTGCTTAACCCTGGATTTCTATAACAGGGGGATTGAAAATTTGCAGGAAAGATGGCAAACTGAAGATTATATAATAAATTAAGAAAGAAAAACTTGAATTTACTACAAAGTTTGTTTTAAAGTAATCGATTACTTGTGGGTCCCCCTAATATATTAAATTAAATTCATATTCAACGCGCATCGATTAATGGGAATACGCGGCGGATTGTAATGGCTCGCCGCGATTTTAATGCGCTTTTCTCCGTTAAATAACCGATATCTGCAGCTGATGCGACAATAAAAGGATGGGAAAACAGCCGAGAGTTATTCGGCCGTCTCGATTCCGATGCGAGGTTTGTCAAGAAAACCGCAGCATTCCGAACGGCGGTATACATACCAATCGTTTCGTGTTGTATCCGGCTTAGCTAAACGATACACAGACGTCGTTCAATTAACTCCGAACGATGGAGCCCAAAGGATTTAAGCGAGGGAAAAGAAGCAGCCGTATGACGGCAATATACAGACGCTCATTTCTCGGCAACCATTCAGAACTCAGGCTTACGTCGATGCGACGCTCCGTCGAAATTGGCTCAACATTTCACGCTGACTAACAATAAGTGCTCGCGTCGTGCCTCGAGTGCTCTATCTACAATGTGTCCTATTTTAACATATAATCGCCGCAGCCGTTCCGCTAATGTATTTTTCGCTTCTTCTTGAGAACCCGGCCGCACCTATGCACCAGAAAAACGGGGTGGCTATTGTTCGAGATCCTTTTTCGTCCGGGGAACCAGGCTTTATTGAGTAAACGTTGTCCACTGGACTGGTGTGGATTTTTATGCAAAACTGATTATTTTGTTATACGTAAAAAATCCGCAGTTTAGTTGTCATCCGCAAAATCTTACGACAGATTTCAATTTTTATAATTAATCAGATTTCTTGAATTTCCATATGATTTCTATAATTAATGAGATTTCTTGAATATTTATAATCAATGAGATTTCTTGAATTTTTATAATTAATGAGATTTCTTTCATGAATTCGAACTTGTCTTTGTCATTCTACTAGTGACTATTTTATGCATTTATTTGTGTATCGGAGAGTATTGGTATATTAACAATTTATTCAAATGGAAAATTGTTATTTTGCGTAACAGTCTGCAGTCCAGTACTCGTCTAGTAATCTCGCACAACATGAACTAAATACGATTTTTATAATCGCAGCACGAACTAATTATTGATATTTAAATCGAAGATCGTGGACCAATACACAAATGTACGTTTGTTATCGATATTATCGTGAACGATTGCTAGACGGAAGATCTTTTGTACGCATTAGCGGTACCGTTTTTCCGCATCGGCGGGGAAAAACCTTTTTTTCATTGGCCATTTTAATATAGCTCTTAATGAAATATATTCTCTATTCCCAAGCTTCGTATAAAAGTGAATAAAAGTTCTGCTTGTTTTCCTCGTGTCAGCCATATTTTATGAAAGGTGAGCTCCGAAGTGGCATTAAAAACTGTGCGGAACGGTAGAATAATAGACACAATGTATACATTACAGGAGAACAATTCCAATGATAAATCGTCTACGATACTACGATCCACCTATAAATAGCAAGCAACGATTATTTATTCACTTTCGGTGATATTATAATAATAATTTTCAGATTAAGATAACAGCAAAAGTACAATCACATCCGAGTCCCTCTGTTGGCTCGGATTTCGCTGATACGAATCCGCGAAAGCGAAACGAGGGTGCTCCGTACAAAAAGAAATAATAACGTTACTCCAATTCGCGCGTTTCGTTCGTATTACAATGCCAGTTACGCGAAACGCAGCGCGAGAAATGAAATCACGCGTAGAAAATAACGCCGGGGTATCTTTTCAGTCGTTTGTTTCGAGTTTCACTATTGGCGATGAAAACTTGCGAAATATCATTTTGATAATTTCCAACGAAATTATTAAAAATCAATCGATCTTATTCGATTTATTTTCTCGTGTTGAATCATCCCCTCCACGTTTATACTAATTTCGGACACCTTGTGGACAAGTGGAATAGTTTACGAAACTACAAAATTGTTTTGTAAGAGAACGGTTGACTGGAGATCTATACTTCCTTCGAGACTTTTGTTCTCTGCGACGAGTACTATAGGATGCAATAAAAAAAAATTGTTTGACCTTGACAAAAGGGTCAAGGTCAATTCTGCGGTACATTTTTTTCAGCAGATCTCCACTTAGCTAGAGGTGCAGAATCGCGTGTAATTTTGAAACACCCTGTACACCCGGTGCCCGAAATTTCTTCATATATCGAGTTATCTACTGCAGCGTGAAAGAATCCGCGATTGAATATTGATTTAACATTTCGGTAGAGAGCAGAGATTGCTAAAACTGTGTGCCTATGATATCCCCGGTTTGGCCGCGAGACTAATACCGTCGGATAGCTCTGGCCGTTCCGCCAAATTCGATGGGAGGAGGGGTGTTTCTTTTTTTTTTTTTTGTTTTCAGCCTGCAAATCGGATTCTATCTGCGACGGGCAAACCAGAGAACAGCTGGAGTTTCCTTCGACTCGCCGAAACGGCGATTACCGCTCGGCGTAGTGTCGTTTAGCTGCCCGGGATCCGTTGAACTGCACACTAATTGCATGTACAAATATACAATTAGGGGTTCATTTGCGAGGCTAAGATATTCGAGCGAGCATTTTGTTAATTGACTATTGGACGCGGTCGGCCGGGGGATTAACAGAAGATTGAGGAAAAGACCGGCACGCGACTGGCGCGAATTCGATTCCGAAGATACACTAACAAATTGCAGGTGAAATTGAATTGAACGCGAATGACAGCCCCTGTTCGCGGAGCATTTCTATTGGCTGCAAAGCGGCATCTCTGAAATTGACTTTTAATTTCCGACCGAGTCGGCCAATCTATCTTTATGATTATTTTGAACAGACAGAAAGCAAAAGTGAACTTTTGAGGCATTAGGCAAGAGCAACTTTTTTATTTAAAAGTCTTTGTATAAAATGTTTTGCGATACAATTATTTTCTAATGTTCAATAACATTTTTAACCGTTTCACTGACATTTTCGTTTGAAAAGATCGCGCAGAATTGCGCAAGCATTGTTCCATTTGGAAAAAAGTGTGCTTCCGATGCTGTGCGAACAATTCAATTTTTTCCCCTCGAACCTTTTTTTCCTGATTGTGGTTTGCATGGAGTTTACGAATTATTTTCGCCGGCGGTTTGTTTGTCATAGACGATACAGCTTCACTGGACGCGATAGCAGCAATTTTTCACCGTTCATTTTCATAATTAAGTTTTCAAGCTAGATTTCAACTTTTTTAATGGATAGCCTCATATTTCTTTCCATTTGTCAGCGAGCTCGCCAACGGAATAACCTAATTTAAAAATTCTTTCTTTAATCTGATGGGAGAGGGATACGGGATAAAAATGTTCGAATAGAAAATTATTTTTTGTATCTGTTTCAAGCACTCAGATAGCCATAATTATCGTGTACATGTTCTGTAAAATAATCTGCTTGGCATTCCCGGACGTTCAATTCCGAATTTTCAAATCTTTGTTCATGGCCGTCGACTGAAATACCGTTCTATGGAGACAGAATTCCTTTAGTATATTCTCTTTCTACCATAACGCAGTATCCGTCTTCCAGATTTCGATTAAGATTGCATCTTAGATTTGTTCGAAGAATTGAATAGAATTTGTTTCCAGCATGAGCGTACGTGTATACTTACACCGCGATCATAAGCGAGCTACGTGGTCCTAGCTTTCGAATTCTACTTCACATTCGAACGCGAAACTCAAACTAACTTATCTTGCATATCGCAAGAGTAATAAATATTATCTAGCATATATCGCCAGTTTCGATTAGTTACCAAATTATTACACACACTTGCACAAATTCACAAGGTTTCGTTAAGACACTAAATTGTTAAATAAATGTCAGGTTATATTTTCTTTTTCTTTTTGGTGTATTGATATTTATAAATTGCAATAATAGATACTTGCACAAATTCACAAGGTTTCGTTAAGACACTAAATTGTTAAATAAATGTCAGGTTATATTTTCTTTTTTTTTGGTGTATTGATATTTATAAATTGCAATAATAGATACTTGCACAAATTGACAAGGTTTCGTTAAGACACTAAATTGTTAAATAAATGTCAGGTTATATTTTCTTTTTTTTTTGGTGTATTGATATTTATAAATTGCAATAATAGATACTTGCACAAATTCACAAGGTTTCGTTAAGACACTAAATTGTTAAATAAATGTCAGGTTATATTTTCTTTTTTCTTTTTGGTGTATTGATATTTATAAATTGCAATAATAGATACTTGCACAAATTGACAAGGTTTCGTTAAGACACTAAATTGTTAAATAAATGTCAGGTTATATTTTCTTTTTTCTTTTTGGTGTATTGATATTTATAAATTGCAATAATAGATACTTGCACAAATTCACAAGGTTTCGTTAAGACACTAAATTGTTAAATAAATGTCAGGTTATATTTTCTTTTTTCTTTTTGGTGTATTGATATTTATAAATTGCAATAATAGATACTTGCACAAATTGACAAGGTTTCGTTAAGACACTAAATTGTTAAATAAATGTCAGGTTATATTTTCTTTCTTTTTTTTTTTTGGTGTATTGATATTTATAAATTGCAATAATAGATACTTGCACAAATTCACAAGGTTTCGTTAAGACACTAAATTGTTAAATAAATGTCAGGCTATATTTTCTTTCTTTTTTTTTTTGGTGTATTGATATTTATAAATTGCAATAATAGATACTTGCACAAATTGACAAGGTTTCGTTAAGACACTAAATTGTTAAATAAATCTCAGGTTATATTTTCTTTTTTTTTTTGTTGTATTGATATTTATAAATTGCAATAATAGATTGTACAACACTGTAATCATCAGTTTGCCATATTCTTCATTTTATTGATAGGTTTGGTATGTGAGTGGTGAGCTAGGTTTGAGCAGTTTCTTTCCGAATTTCGTCGTTAGACGTTATATTATTTTTGCGAGGGACACGTTCTGTCCAGATCGTTATTATTTATTTTATGGATGCAGAAAGTTTGGACGAACAGTAACGAATCATTTGTCAGGGTGCAAGTGCAATCGGTGACGCAAGAACCTCTTAAGGGAAGTGGGGTGTCCCCTACTTCTTGGCAGTCTTCTATCCCTCGCTTATCGGAAGCGCCGCAGAAAGTGAGAACGGAAATTCTATGCCCCTCAAGCGACACACTTGGCCGTCATTGATGATACTGACCTATCTAGGAATTTAATTTTTAGGTCTTAGGGCAGCTCGATACCCCCGCTTGGCAGGAAAAGCTAAGGAAATATTTGTATAAGAACAATGACGTAGAGAACATTTTTTGTTTAATATTATCGTCACAATTAGTATCGTAGAAGGTGGATCTATCCACGCTTTATTTATGTTATTACTAGACCGCGGATCTTTATGCAAACAATTTTCTACCTGAATTGCAACAAACTGGAACGAAGTAGGAAGTTATTCTCTTTTTCAATATGTTTAACAGGCTGATAATAATATAACAGCATTATTCAAGACATCTAATTTTTTTACTGTTTGGAATTACGCCCACTCATTTTTGTCATAAATGCATAAAATTCGCTGTCTAGTTATTGCATATCGTTGTGGACAGTGAACTGACTATATTAACCCTTAGCACTCGAATGACGACTGTAAGGCGCCACTAAAAATTCCTGTATTATTATCCAAAATATTTTTTACATTATTAAATTTATTTGTATTTACTAAATTACTAAACATTTCAGTACTGTACGAGTAAATTGCACCATTGCAAACGATTTAGCAAAGACATATTTCGCACATACGACAGCTATAACATTAAACTTCTTTGCCATCTTATACCGCATAAATTCTATGCATTCATGAGAGAATAATGTTTCGCAATGGGCATATAAAAACAGGAAATGGATCATGTTTCACACCGAGGTGCATAATACAGCTAAAATTATAGAAATTACTATAAAACTTGCGAATGAAACAATTTTCCAAATTGCATATCACTGGTCAAGTGTTCATAAAAGAAAGCCTCACGTTTTAGTCGAAGAACCATTTTCTCTTTTCAGAAATCTTTTGCACAGTGACAGATGGGACACATAAATGTAGTAGAAAATTTATTGTTAAGAATAGTGAAGGGTGAAGGGTTGGTGAAGGCTTAAGAACAGTGAAATAAATAATCTTAAATGGGTCATGGTCGTTTCAACTCCACTGTTAGTTCAAATGTTAATCATACTTTGTGAATGAAAAAAATCGCTGAACGTCCAAATATGAAATTAATCTTCATTTCTACATTTTAAATTTAATAATAAGTAAACATTTTCTAGCATACTAATGTCGAGTAATCAGTAGGTACTTACTCACTCTCTAAGAACCATAATCGAGCTGAAATTATAGAAATTGGAATAGAATCTTGATTATATTTTGACAGAGAAAAATGGCGCCTACTCCCGTACGAATTTGAAACCGATTTTTCTTCTTGCATTTCTACCGTGACGTAAAACGTCCGAACGTCACGGGATCCATAAACTTCACAAAGAAATGTTTCGTGCATGCGACACAGTTATAAACTTTTCTGACATGTTATACCTTATAAATTCTATGCATTTAGGGGAGAATAACGTCCCGTAATGGGAACCGTTCGTGAAACGTCCGTCGATAAAAGTTCCTTTATACGTATTAGGTCGGCATTATTGCCATGTTACCGTCTAATATAATAAATCCGATTTCCTCATATGGGAACTCGAAGGCTTCTCCTTTGCCGGTTGTCGCGGTGAGATCGAGATCCCGCGATCCCCGTCGAATGATTTTTTCGTTGGTGAAATGACGTCCCTTGGGGCTCGGATGTCCCGATAAGACGGATAGCTTAGCCGCTATCAGTATTCGATTGCAATGAACGACTGTTCAGTTTATAATGCAAATAAATCCCCGGACAATATAAATCTCATTTTTCTCGTCGCGACGATCAGATTAGGCGTACTCTGTCCGTAGGTTATACGAGTATCTTTTACGGGGACGATTCCGTGGGAAATCGTTTCGCGATTTGAAATATGAACAGCAGATATTGTAGTCGCGAATCCAGACAAAGTTCTCCCTTCCTCAACGTACGATTTATACGACACGATTTATGGCTGCGAGTTGTTCAATTAAATTCCCTTCGAAATTATTAAAATACAATTGTTTCGTCGCTTTTTGTCGAAAGCACTTTCCAGGAGAAAAATCGAGATTAGTATCATAAGAGATTAATCGTTTAATGCGAAAGCGCTTAAACTTCACCTTGGCAACCCAGACGTTTTAAACTTTTTGCTATATAATCCTGTACATCTTGACGAGGAAATGCCATAAACCGAGGTTTTAAGGCGAGGAGTTTACTGGTTCGAAAGTTATGCGTGTTTAAAGCTGAACGATTTAAAGCGTTTTTGACGGGTACAATACTGAAGATACAATATTCAATCAAATAACAATGGAATAATAGTGATATAGCACTTCTATAAGTAGTTAACACATAACGATATGTCGCTGGCAGAATAATTGTTTGAAATAATCACGTTCAAGTAGTTCGCAGATTGGAATCATGATCAACGTGGAAACGATGATGTTAAACGGAGATATTCCAGCAATATTAACCAATAATCGTTGCTTTAATTAAATAGAAAATTAACGATCATTGATAGAGGGAAAATAGTGAGATAACGGTTTTCAATTACCTTGTTATGGAGTTGCTGGGTAAATTGTAACGCATGAGTAATTTCGGAATTACGGAGGCTCACGTGGAGAAGTTTTTTGGAAGGATTCGCCAGAATTCATAAATCTCGTGGTCGAACTGCACAAAGTTTGCCTCCTAAATCTAAAGCGAGCCGTCCTTGCCAACGGACTCCTCGATTCTGACCATTATCTCTTTGGGAAATAAAATTTACCGTTTCCTCATTAAAAGAGTACTTGTATTGGTTTATTCGTACAATAGAAATACCCTCGTCCGCCTTCTCTGCACACCTATCCTCAATAACAGAAAGAAAATCGTTGCGAATTGCAACCGAAAAACTGAAAATACAAATGCTGTAGAAAAATAATTAAATACATGCATTGGATCTGAAAATTGAAAAAACTAACATAAAAATTAAGTTGATTATAAACGAATCCATTTATTTCACTATTCCACTATTTTTATTTTGTATTCTTGTAAATTGCACGTGCTCGTAGTCATGGTTCCTTTTCAATTTATTTTAATTACTTGCACTCAAAATGGTACTTGTCGACGATATGTTTGTACCACGTTATAATTAGACTGCTGATTTGAAATAAAGGTAACATAAGCGAATTTAAACGTTTCTTCTGCACATGATTTTATAATTTTTCCATAGCATCCAACAAATTTAATACTAAAACGCTAAATTTACATCTAAATAATTTCTGGATTGGAAAAACCTAATTTTTCCTTCAAGCCTGTTTCCTGCGGTTTTTTCTTAGAGCATCCACTGAATTTGAAAAATTCGGCTCGAAAATACGCTTCAAACGGTGATATCTTGACTGGTATTTTTCCCGGCGAAGAAATATAGCAGTTCCGCGAATAACGGCGTCAAGAGAAAAGAGAGGCTAAAAAAATCGGAGCTCGAAACTTCCCGGGACGTGGAACGGCAAATATTATAACTAACATCTCGCAGGAGAGAAGAAATCCGGCACGCTTTTCGCCCGTTTCACGTGTGATATATTGCGAAGCCAACGCGAGATCGAACCCTCCATAAATTATCCGTGGTTTGCTCCCGAAGCTTTCCAGCAGATGCAAGCTACTTGGGAAATCTTTCGGTTGTTCTTTACGGTTGACCACAGCTGCTCCCGTACAGTTGCTCGGAAAGTACCGATACCATTAACGCCCGGAGTGAAGAAATCTTTTGTTCCTATCGGAAAACGATTTCGCTCTGCCAGATAATTATTTTCTTACCGATTCTAATTGACCACGACTGAAGCCGAACTACACGTATACATTCAGTGGCATTCCTCGAGTTGTGCCAGTCAGGCCAAGCAACAAATAGATTTACTACACTAATAAAATGTATACAAAAAATTTTATGCTCATTTTTATCTCTTCACTTTAATTTTTGGAAAACCATTAACGCACGAACACATCATAACGAAAGGACAGCCAGAGTTGTGCTCCTACTGTCAAGTCCCTACTTCAGTCAAACACATCCTGATTTGAACATCTCTGAAAATCTTAGCGAAGATAAAATAAATCACGTCATCCGCTTTTCAACCCACTTGAACATAAGGAAGATATAAATGTACCTATAACTGCGTGCAAAGTAACGAAAAACAATGTAAGATTGTAATGTAACGCATAAAATAAACCAATAAAAAGAAAATGAGGGAATAATTTCTCTCTCACTCGAAGCAAGATTGCTTGCGGTAAAAACGAAGTACAGTAAAGCCTCGATCTAAGCCGAACGAAGCTACACGGTTTTAGTTAGTTCGCCTGTCCCCTGCACCGGGAGGCATACTCCGCGAGGGGCCGAGAAGCTCGTGGCTCCGAAAATAAGTGTAATTAATACAGTAATTAGGCCCCTCTCCCTAGTAAGCGAGACGAATTACTTATTCCACCGACTGAATGAACATGCTGCAGGTGGGCATGCATTAACCTGTGATCAGCGAGAGAACGCGATTCGAAGCGAGCTACGTTGGAAAAAGCATGATCGCGTTATTTTCTTTCGCCGTTCCCCGATGGGGGCCTCCTTTTTCCCTGTTGCGAGGAGAACAAACGAGGCTTTTAAGGAGAACGCCCTTCTCGCGTGAGATTCTCCCCTCGAGTGAGAGAATATTGTTACTGCGAGGCCGCTTTGTGCCAGTGGAAATTGTTTTGGAGCCGGGTTATTCCGAAGTTGAACGAAGTTAATTGGTTTCGCGGTTCGACGAGAAGTTGCTCACCTTCCTGCGAGGAGACCAACTTTAAGGACGGCCAGCGATTATTTTCCTGTTAAGCCGAGCGAAACTGTATCAGCCAATCGGCTTCTTTTCGTTCGCGGTTTCACGGGACACCACGCGCAATTAGTGTATTAACGATCGATGATCTCGTGAACTTTCACGGGACCGTGAGATTTTCAACCATCACGAAATTATTCAAGAAATTTATTTCGTTGAGTGTACGAAAAGAAATATGCTGGGTCAAAATAGACCCGGGAAACGTCATTGATTACGAATTTTCTAATGAGAATAATACTAATTTACCATGAAAAGAGAACAACACGAAAGCGAATACTTGGACTGTTTTAATGACTACTCGCTGGAAATAATGTTCGGATGTTTAGGAAAACTGTTATTGAAAAGATTAACAAATTTGAAAGAGGCAACTGCGGGTTGAATAATCTGCATGCTTCTATGTATGTGTAGAGATCAGCTGTTCAGAAAAGTTAGGATCCCCCACGGAGTTAATAATAGCTTTTTACACCTCTAAAAGTCATTAACAAACTTTTTAACGCAAATTTAGTAGCTTGTGCTTCACTGTATGAAATCAACTGAACGTTCTTTCTTTAAAGAACCATAGCAAAATAATAAAAGACTTGCGAAGTAAACCGTGTAAAGTTCGTTAACATTTTAGTCGTTGACTTTTTCTTTATTCTTGTACTTATACTTATTTTTTTATCGTGTATGCACACAGTTTATTTTAATGGAACAGTACTATTCTGTGTTAAAAAATATTGTTATAGAATGTCATCAAAAAGATGTAGAGTCACGCTCGATATGCGAATACCTGGAAAGAAAATTGATATCGAAACATGACGTGGGAGTTCATCGGGTTAATGGAAAACCATATAAAACCAAATAAGATTAAATAACCTACCATCACCGGTCGAATAACTGGTGTCACATTTTTTATTTTACAACTATCGAACGTCGAGCAAGGATGTATGGATACTTTAAAAACGCACAAAATTTGACAAAATTCCATCATGTTATTTTTATCGGGCAACACATACCAGCAATTACTACTACTAATAATGAGCAGGTTTATATTATAATTATCAAAATTATAGAAATGGTTGAAGAAATTTCTCTATTTAAACACACATTGTAATTGCCCAAAGTGTGAATGATTTAAAGGAATAATAAATAAATAAATTGTTAATGTTTTGCCATTTTTACAGGTAAAACAGTCCAGTGACTATTATCGATAACGCCGGGCGGGTCAGCTATTAAAAATATAAAGTTTCCTTGCTGAAACAATTTTGCTCCACTAAATTTCAAAGGTGTCACTATAAGGCACTTCAGCCTCGTCAAGGTGCTTCTTAGTTGACACTGAAATACTGCTTATATGAAAATGCTTGGCACAAGCTTATCCGGAATTACAGGGAGTAGCGTCTGCGATGTTCCCAGTTCGCGCTTATGGAGGGTTATCTGCTATAGCTGGTCCAGTAAGCATTCACAATAATTTCCTTCAATTTTCTGCCCCCGTTGACGGGCACACGGAAGTTTGCTTTCACACGTTCCCGAACTTATGGTTTATTTGCTGGGAGACTTGTTTTCTCACGATAAATTGTCAAAAATAGTGTCGAACCATTCGCTGACCTTGTCATATTTTCCAAGGAAATATGCAGTATTTTAAAATCAATACTCCGCGAAATACCTCACATTTTTATAACGTGTTTTAACGAAAATTCTTTCCTAGTGTATTTTCAATATAAAATATCAGTAGCATACCCTGGCACAGAGCTGTTCAGCTTCTGCCCGTACGGGCAGCGATTCCCTGGACATACACAGAAACGAGCCACGCCCCTGCGGGTACGAAGCCACGCCCCTGCGGGTACAAAGCCACGCCCCTGCGGGCAAGTCTCCATGTATTTGTCACTCGCACGTCTGAGCCGCGTTAAATGTTCCCATGTTAAAATTATACAACCATCAAATAGCAATAGTAATAAAATATGGTAAAAAATAATATCGCCAGTCGTGCAACTACCTGCTTAATAATATTATTAGTGAAATGTCTTTAAGAGTTGAAGAATATTGTTACTAATCTAACAGTGAACAATTATTATACGTACATTTAATTATATTAATAGTACATTTAGTTTTTAAATGCATTTTTAAATCGGTATATTATTAACTTTGAACGTTCTAAAGCTTTCTGCGATAAAAACGATCTTGGATCTAATCACTGTTTAATAATGAACGCATTTGGAAAGACTTTCTTCCGCTGGGGGGGGGGGGGGGCACGCGGCTGCCAGCATTTCACAAGGTCCTTAAAGCAGTTTTGGATAGCACTTTCTGGAATGCTGCCCAACTGCACTGTCACAGCTGCTTGAATGGTTTCGATCTTAGTATAACGGTGGCCTTTTAGTACACGTTTCATTCGGAAGCAAAACGAAAAAATGCATAATGATAAATGAGGAGAACTAATTAATTAAATTTCGATAGCTTAAACGAAACTCGGACGCTCCGAATTTATTGATAAATTATCCTGAAGGATTTGCGACGCAATCCCAAGCCACTGTTACAGTGTAAACGTTCCTAAGCTAATTAATACCGACTGAGATATTTAAACAATACAGTTTGACGATGTCGAGTAGAAAACAATGTGAAAATCGTAACAATGTTGTGTTTAGCAGTTTAAAATATCAATGTAGGAATTAATGCGGTGCTGCATGGAAATTAAATTTCGATAGCTTAAATTAAACTCGGACGCCCTCATTTTATTAACAAATTATCGCTGCTGTTATAATAATAGAATTGCTGATTTTGTAATAAATTATCGGTTTATTATCACTGTGCCGATTTAAATCGAGCTAATCAATATCAACGTAAATATTAACAAAATACAGCGAAGGATATCGAATAGAAAACAATAAAAAGAATAAACGTTTTCTTGAACAGTTTCAGATGATTAATATAGGAATTAATGTGGTGCCATACGAAAATTTTAATGGCGTTACCAGGCTTCCGCGCGTTTATTTTATGCGCTTATGTTTCTGCGCTTTCAACTGAATGCGAGCGAACGTGGCAGCGTGAAA
The DNA here is from genome assembly GCF_050948215.1 of Halictus rubicundus. Classification (NCBI taxonomy): domain Eukaryota; kingdom Metazoa; phylum Arthropoda; class Insecta; order Hymenoptera; family Halictidae; genus Halictus; species Halictus rubicundus. The sequence goes on along the minus strand of NC_135153.1, from coordinate 17,491,647 downwards.
GGACTAAAGAGGTTTTATGGATAACAATTTAAAGCTTTTATTTTTCGTTGTTGAAGTTCTAGTCGCCGAAAGGGTACTATTAACCGCGTTCATTTTTTTTTTGTCGTAGTCGCATTCCATTCATTTGACTTCATTCTAACGACTGACGACACCGTGATTACCGCGCTATATACGATCGCGATAAATTAGGTCACTTGAGGTTGTAACTTTTGACATACTATGCTCAGTAATACCGCCATTTTATACATTTTATACTCCTGTCGAGTACAAATAAATAAACTCTCTCCCTGTGTGTGTGTGTCCTGAAAAATGAAGTACGAGCCAACAGAGTACAAAAGTGAAGCTGGTGTTTTATGCAGTTCCGTGCACTTTTGTGCAGCCGAACTACGGCAAGTATTCATTAAACAATTATTTGACGTTTGTTCACCAGCGGCCGTTTATAGTCATTATAAAATCAATTAATATTGCGTGAAATATGAAATTTTCACTGACTAAAAGTAATAGACTACAAGCAGTGTTCCATCAACTTTAATCGAACCTGGTGCACTTGTCTCCTTAATGGATGCAACACCGTTAATGTTAACTAAACATTACCAGCCAGATCTCGATCTTTCAAAAACTTTTGCGGTAGATTCACCGAGCATTTTTAAAAAATAAAACGCCGAGTTCGGATGGGCCATAGCGTAGCCGTAGCTGGCCACGTAGCTGTGACAATGCGTGTCACGAATACATGCAGCGTTGCCCGCATGGGCGTGGCTTCGCGCCCGCAGGGGCGTGGCTTCCCAGCGTGTAAGCACAGGGCAAGAAAATCGCTGCCCCTACGGGCAGAAACTGAACGGCTCTGCTTTAGCAGATTATTATAACAGTGTCGTTTTTTCGGAAATGTCCAAATTTAGTGATTCAAAAAATGTTTGGAATCACATTATTCATACCAATCCCGACGTCTTTGAACGAGTTCGACAATTTATGGCAAGATACGTCTCTGCGAGCATTGAATCTCATGGAGGACACTTGGAACAGATACTTTGCGTTCGTTCTATGGTTGTTAATGTTCGCTGCTGGGTATATTTTTATAACAAATTCATTTTATCTCTCGAAGCACAGAACTCGACTTTGTCCGAAGGTTTGTATATTCGATTTTTGGAATTCTTAGGCGAGCTCCACTTTTCTATTTTAGCAACGATTTTCTTAAATAAGTTCCCTCTCTGTTCCTTAAATGGGTTAAGACCAACGAGGTCTCAGGTGAGAAGAAGAATCCTACCTGACAGTATGACAATACTTCCTTGGCTTAAGATGAACGTAATTGAAAATCTTAGGAGCGAGGCTCCTCGACAACGTTGTTAAATATTACGGATTCTTTAAACATGGTTTCAGTATTATTATTTAAATGATAATTCTATCGAATTTTCTTGATCTCCTAATTTTTAGGCGTTGTTCCATTTTTTAGCGAGGAAACATTTTCTCAAAGTTACGAAAGACCGGAAACAAAGGAAAGTGATGGCTGTACCATTAAAAATAAACCAAAAATGTCATGTGAAGCCTTCGGTATGGGGTTCTGAAAAATGGGGAATAAAATAGGATTGGTGTTTGTTTCTTCTAAGACTTCCGCCATCTTTCCGAAAACTATGAAATCTAAAAATACGTTTGCGGTCTCAGCTTGTACCATCCATGTGCATATGGTGGTTATTTTTTTTCCTCGCCGTTGTGATCGTGCCTTTCTACACTTTTCAAACTTACAATTCTGTGTATTAATCAATTGGACCGCAGTGTCCCAATCTTTATTGGCGGTTAGCGGCCATTTTGAAATTTTGTTTCTGCCACGTCCGAACTGGTACAATGTTTTTTAAATTCTAAAAGGTTACAATAAAGAAACGTACTGTGCAGTTTAGAAATTAAAATTTTTAGGAAGTAACTTGTAAAAAGTTTGAGGCCTAGATGGAGACACCATCATGTTGTAGGAGCTTCTAGGCAGGTCGAATGGAAAAACAGATCTCTTCTTTCGAAAAATAGCTAGATCTCGAGCAGAGCAAGAAGAATCGAAAGAAAACCACCTTATACCGTTGAAGAAACAAAGATTCGTTGAAGGAAGACGGTGAAGATGTTGAATGGATTTTCAGCGGCCATTTATTCCCTGAATCCACAGAAGAATGCCGGGGAAAAAGACGCTGTCCGTGTCTGTGACGTGTGCAAATATTTTGTCCCGTGTACGGCGCAAGGTGAAGCATTCTCACAGTTCACAAAATAATTTTGCGAATTTTTGTGTTTGAAAATTTATCGCAGTGTCTCTACATTTTCACACGATTGATCAATCTACTAATCGTCGACCCATTCCTCCGAAACGGAAGTCCTTGAATTTTCTAAGCAACGCTCTCATTCAATCAGCGTCTATACATTAATGCTTAATTAGTGCTTCCTGCTAAAAGCCCACGTATCGTAATTAAATGTCGCGATCGAGTTTGCCGAATCAAACTTGAAATCACGGTTGCGCTCGGCAGCAGGAAACTGCGTAAGACGCGTCGAATGACGTCAGTAGAAGTTGCCATTATGAGTTGCCATGCTGTGCATCAGTCTCACAATTAGACCACCGTGGTATCATAAAGCCATGCTGTAATGGGTGCTCTTATCTAATGAAACTGTCGCTGCGTTGAATCGCGATTAGGCGTTGGATCATTCGTGTCGCGATGTTTCACTGTTTTCACGACGGATTGAACGCAACTAACAGTAAGCGCCATCTTCAATTCTTCATGGTTGCTTCAGCGTACAATGCGACATTAACCATTTATTACGTTTAGAAATTTCGTTTCACCGTGTACTCGAATAAAATGAATTTTCGGATTTTTAAATCATTTTCGTTTACACTAGGTTTACTAAAAATGAATATTTTAAACTACTCTGTAAAAATTACAAAAATGTACCTATCCAAATTTTTAGCCACTTTTTTAATAACATATGCTCGAAACAATACATTTTTTTCGTTACAATCTCGACAATCGTAAATTAAAAACATTGGGACCCGCCATTTTGAATCGGACATGACTTACCGATAATAATGACTGCTAGTAATTTTACAGGAAATTATTAGCTCGTGTGCTAACACCATTATTGAATAATTATGCACACATGTTTTATTATTTAAATCAATTATGCCGAGGACGTTTGAACACGTCGATCAAACGATAATGACGGGAAATATCATCGAATTGGGCTGAGAATTATGCATGATCCACGGGTGGAGAGAAAAAAATAGTAAGGAAAAATAGGACGTGGTAAAACATACTGTTTCTGGGAACTAGACTTCAGATTTTTCGATTGTTAGGGAAAAATATAAATTTATATTCAGCTCCTGTGTCTTGCAATTGATGCACAAACTTTTTATTTTGGATGAGGGTGCGAAGTCTAATTATAACATTTTTATTTCTTCGTAACGCAATTTCCTTTCCTCGTATTTTTATCAATATTTTGTTTGTGTTATCAAATTCAGGTCTGCGAATACTGCGGAAACGCTTCCTCCTCTTTTTCTGCTGAGCCCTTTGTTTACTATATGTATAATTCAGCACGTAAACCGCATCCTCTTCCCCGTCTAAAACTATACTCTTCTAGGCAGAAAGTTTTTTCAGTTTTTTTTAGCAGTTTTTTGTTTAAAGTATGCACTTATTCTCTGTACGTCTCTATATTTTTACGAGTTCCACCATTTTCCCTCGATTTTTGGCTTTATCTTTCTATTTGATTTTCGCACTGTAACAATACTGGAAAATAAAACTTTGAAGCTATTTTTCTGGTAGCCAGTTCATGTTTATTTTTTTTTTCTAGATTCGATATAAAATTAACGATTAAATAGACGGAAGCAAAAAATGAGTTATTATTATATTGTGAATTTCATGCATCTATTTTATACGTGGCTGATTAAAGTTTAATACTGCCACATAGTTGGCCAAGTTTAATGAGCTTTCAATTTTATTTAAAAGCCAATAAAACCCTCGGTAGGGTGCAAAAATTCGACTATATTACGGTTTCTGCAAACGCTCTATAAAAGTTTTTATTAGCATAAATATTTATAACCATCTCACTTGATATATACATTTCCGTACATTTTTCAAGTGTTCCCCATAATTATTGTGCATTACAATAAATTAATAATTTTTCTTAGAATTAGTAACTGTTAAATGATCAAGGAAATAATATAAAGAAGGCGCGGTATAATAATTATTTAATTGATGCAATCACCCAAAAGCAGATTACAAATGATTTAACATTCCTTCTACAATTTAGATCTCCCAACAGCTAACTAATTAAATTATTTAAATGATACGAATTATTTGTATGTATTAACAATAACATTAAAATGAAGCTATCAGCTACGTTAAGAATTATTATTACATCACGTTGCGATTATGAACTCACTGTTGGCCGATCCATTACTGTCCACCACAGTTTCTGCGAAAAAGTTCCCCTAGGACCAAGAAACTTAAAGCCACTTAAGGAATCGAAAACTTCTGCGAGTCTGGATTAGGCTTCGGTTAGGTGTCGCGAAGAATGACCATTTTTCTCTCGTTTCCGTCAGAAATTACGCCCCTGCCATTCTATAAATATAAGAACATAAGCATCGTAAATAATTAAAATGACTACTTCTTGATACATTGATGGGGAAAATTTTTATTTCGTAACGAGATCCACGTGACGGCTGGCAGCGAGATTGTTAAATAAAGTAAAATTGACATCGTTGTAACACGTGGCCTATATGTTCCTTCAAGGTAGATTTGCTGTACATCCTTCTTGTTTAAGTGGAATCTGAGCATCATCGATATATTCACACTTCACGGTTCCGTATAACCGGCGGCAATGAAAAGTTTACCCGGCATTCATGATTTAGTGCACACCGTAGTTAAAAATAATTAAACGCCGCCTGATCGATAATGCAAGGGGACGTGTAATGAATGCAGGGGCGGCCATCAAAATTCTTGGACCCATTAGAACACAGTGCAATGTCGAGGTTTCATCTTTTTACGCCGCGCTCGATATATCGGACACGGTTAATTTCACTAATTGGCGACATCCAAGCAAATTTTCCGGCTACACGATCCCGGTAATCTTGTTTCAAAACAATTACGCGTGATTATAGTCATTATTATATTCGTCGAGCTGGGAGGTTCGCGCACTATAACCAACTGTTTAATACACAGCAAATAGCCCGTCGTTTAATCTCGCGAGAACACGGTAATGTTTAAATAATCCGTCTATTTGCGCTGATTTCTCAATTTTAACAGCACATTAATCGTTTAGACTGAGAACAAAAAAAAATGCAATGCAATTTGTGGTGCACCGACAAATTGCAGTATAAAACTATAAAATAAAAGTATATTTTATCAGCATGAGACTTAATAGAAATGTATTCTATTTAAGGCAAAAATGCTGTATCAAATATAGTAACCAAACAACATCTTTACCTTCCCAAATAAAATTCCCCGAACATTGAATATTTCGTAAATAAAATGTGCGTTATTAATACCTCCGCGAGTAGGTTTTAACCGGGAATATTGGATTTCATGACGAAGTAATAGCTGACGCAGAAAACAGGAACCGACGAATTCCAGGACTATTTGAAATTCGTTGAATATTTTTGTTTTTCTCGAAAGTTGTGCCAACGCGCCGGATCCGTTCAGAACTTCCGCAAAAATCTATATTAACGTGCAGTTTATAGTTTTGCGAATAAATATAAATACCTGCATTCCGTTTCGAAATAAAATGCGGCTTAAAATTTCAGTGGGTACAACGTTTCCACGAAGAAGTTAATTTGTTCAAATAATTACATCTGCAGGAACTCATGATTATACCATGCGAGCTTCAATTTAAAAATATACACTATTTCCTTATTTGCAACTGATAATTAATCGTAAAATTTTATAAAATAGCTGCTTCCATGGTTTGTTATTGATTGGTATTGTCAGAAGTCATTGAAGAAGTAAGTTTCAAAATGTATTAAACGTAATAAACGTTCTACAGTAAAGCCTCGATCTAAGCCGAACGGAGCTACACGATCTTAGTCGGTTAGGCTATCCCCTCCACTGGGGGGCATACGACGCGAGGGGCTAAGAGCTCGAGGCTCTATGTAAATTTGTAAATTTGTTTAACAGAAGCTTAAGGCCGAAGTAATCTCTCGGCACGTGATAGTACATATGTTGAACTCGACCTCAGCTAGTTGATCTAGGAGAGATCAGGCTACAACGTTGACATTGTCATATAGATGGTACACAATTCTAATCCAATCTGTCTAATGTAAGCCCTATGTCAGACGATCAAGTATGCGAATTGGTAATAAGCTTCTAAGTCCATCTAGCATTAGCTTAAAACTAATCAAGAGATGCAGCAGCCATGTTTCGCGAATTCTTGCAGAAGTTTATTATGTGCAATGAAAATCGCAGATGGGGTAAGTAATGATACTTAAGACGGTGATCGCTTAATCTCGTTAATTATTCTACCTCAATCTGTTCCAATTGAAGACATTTAAGTGATCGAATGTAAGGTCAATTAGATCAAGTGGTCATCGAAAGATTGACAGAATGTGTACGTATACGTTGTTATAAATCTTCTATTTTTACCAGTCATTTAAATGTTTATCTTGCAGTAAATTTATTTCTTACGAAACTGTTTATAAATATCCTCCTTGTGGTTCATCAGCATATATCTGGATTCATGCGATGAACTTTCTAAAATTTAGTCTAAAAGGGTTAAAATTGAAGTTGTGTATGTACTAGAATAAAATCGTTGATTTTCTTTTAAGTAAACAAGTGAAATATCTACTAGCAAACAGTGTTTTCAGTTTTCTATGAATTAACATTTCAACTTGTTTACGGTGCCCCACCTGAATGCAATAAACAAACTGCTGCAGCTGTCTGGATTTTATTCAAATTAAAATAAGTTTATTAGTAACTCCTATATCTCTGTACAAAAACATAAATATAAATAAACGACTGCAGTCTGGTTGGTTTTTTAGGATCCGTGGGTCAGTTAATTTACCTGTACTTATCTACATGACCAATGCAATGCAAATTTGGTACCTTATCGCTACGAACGAAGTATAAAATAATGAGTCGAATCACCATAAAGCTATAAATACGTCGACCGGTAAAAATATAGTCTGATAAATTAGCTGTTTGTGGTACATACTTGTGAAAACGTTCCAAAAAATTGAATAGTAATTTCGGAATTAAATAGTAATTTTGTCACGAAAATTAGTTTGGATAACCAAATTCATACTATAAAACTTGAACGTTTTAATTTCAGTGTAATAATACTTTCTTTAAGAAGCATAAAGGATGTACAAACACTGCCTAATTAGAATGAAACATTTTTCATGGTAAACATCGAAGTTATATTTTCCTTTCACGTTTTTCTTCTTTTTTTTCGCCGCGCTCCTACTTTCTTCACAATCCTCTGGTACAGTATTAAATCTCGAACTGAAGCGTTGTACATATTATGTTTGCTCCGTTGGTATCTTGTTAGTTTAAGGTATGTATAATATTATCTCACTGGCGTGTACATAAGGACAGGGACTCTCAAACAAAACCGAGCACATATTATCTGAAATGTAAATCCAAAAGTATACATAAATACATGTACGTCCACAGAAATTGCATAGTACGAAACGAATTTCATTAGCACACTAAAACTGAAACAATGAGAGACGCAGGGCCATAGATCCTGATAATAAACATTTCTTACCATTTTCAAGTAACTGTTGCTCTGAAAACAAGACCACCTAAGATCACACAAAAGGACCCAAGCTTTTAGTACTGAAGAAAACGTTAGTACCTCAAAACTTGAATTTAGTATTAAGATAAATATTAGAACTGCAAATTTGAGTTTTGTATTAAGAGAAATGTTAGTACTTCAAATTTAGTATTGAGAAAAATATTAGTACTGCAAATCTGAGTCTTGTATTAAGAGAAATGTTAGTACTTCAAATTTAGTATTAAGAAAAATATTAGTACTGCAAATCTGAGTTTTGTATTAAGAGAAATGTTAGTACTTCAAATTTAGTATTAAGAAAAATATTAGTACTGCAAATCTGAGTTCTGTATTAAGAGCAATATTAATACTTCAAATTTAGTATTACGAAAAATATTGTAAATTTACCATTTGCACGAATCTCTTACCAAAACTAAAGTTTTGGAACTTATTACATAAAGCAAAGACCAAAAATTTTAAATTTTGCGATAACAACAGGCCCGTGTTCGAAGAGGCGTAATATTAAAAAAATGAACCATTATGAACGTTTAATTATAGCAGCGATTCAATGAGAAACGGTGCAGTAGAGGAAAAATGATTTTGCCCACGTGCCTCGCGTTTAATAACGGATTTTATTCGTACGCAATATTAATATTAAATTCATCAGGAGTGTCGCATGTTAAGCTTTGTGAAGCGTTTCAGTTATTTACATCGGTGGCAAAATCAATATTGTGCAGAACAGAAAACATGCCCGTTCTAACAAGCAGGCAGAATGTCGCCCGATTCCCTCGAAAGTGAACGCGGCACAGCGCGATTATGTTCGCGCAGCATCACCAGGGACCACTTTTAAGCGTTTTCAATGATCGCGCCATGAAAACCATTGTATGGTTTGTCTGTCGCTGTAGAATTTTCGAGGGGCGTCCTCGAAACGCAAAACGGTCCGTCCGATCGATACAACGATTCGAAACTAAAATTGGAGGGATGAATGAACAGCGCGAAATTTCCTGTAAATTATTTTCGTTACAGCCTCCACTCGTTCGACGGGAAAATTTTTTGGAAAAATTCGGGACCGAAATGTCGCTTAGGTCATTAGACTGCGGATCTTTGTGGAAAATAAAAAATTTTTACCTGAATTTCAAGGAACTGAAGTGAAATAGAAATTTATCTTCTTTCTTATTATGTTTAGCAGACTGAAAATAATGTAATAGTATGTCTAAATTTTTTTTACTAATTTTTTTCATAAATCCAAAAATAACACCGATTAATTTTTGTCATAAATCCATCAAATTCGCAGTCTAGTGATCATCTAACAGGTGAAACACTATTTGACAGTTTTTCATTAATATCACCAAATCTAATGAAGACCCGCCATTGAAATTTTATATATTCAGGCTTCTCTGCCCCCTCCTCGCCACTTTTCAAAATCTCAGCTCATTCGTTGGTCAAACCGCACTGAAGCCCTCGTATGTCCAACAGATATTTTTAAACAACGGAGTTCTTGCGCCGGTAGAAAAATCACTGTAATTCCACTTGTATAATTGTGACCCAATAGCGTGGGAGGGTTGCGCAGAAATTGAAAAAGTTCGCGTGTTCTTTTTCGGTCGGCTTTTTTTGCCGTGAAACGTTCGAACGGCGGCCGAGAAAACGTCAGCCCGCTCATTGTGTCGGATACGGTGCCGGGGTCAGTACAAAGGACAAGGCAGTTAGTCTTTGAAGGTTGCCGACTAATTTAACGGTTGAACCTCGCCAAGATACCTCGATCGATCATTAGGTGCGGAGACTAGCGGTTGTTGCGAGTGTGCTGCGGCTCGTTTGTACAACAATGTACATTGCGGAGGAACCCCGGTGGGTGTTGGAGTCGCCCGGACGGACATGGCCGTCGCAGTTCCAATTGCTTAGAAATACTCGCTGGGATCTCAATTCTCAGCAGAGGCTTAGAAAGTTGTTTCGCGCTCGTGCGAGACCATGGGACCCGCGCTATGACGACGCCGATAATTAATTTCGCACGCGGACGCGACAACGCTCCTCGGCCATGTTGCAACTGCGAAACTTCTGTAATTTGAAAGTTTTCATTATTTTTTACACTTTGCGGGATTCCTCGAAAATTTCATACAAGTACCAAACTGAACGCTACAGGGCGAAAACAACCCTTAAGGGCCCGGGATAGTCACGTGACTTTTTAATTAATAATTTCCATTGACAGCCTTAAGTCTGTGACTAAACTTGTATTATCGATATTATGAATTATGACGTCAGAAACGTGCTTCAAGTTTTCAAGACAAAGTATAGCTTTGTAGCCGGAGATATTTTTTAGTGCGCGCTGCTCTCGATTTCATTGAGAAAACTCATCCAATGGTATAAAAATGTTTGGATTCCACGGCACGCGCATCGTCAATTTTTGGCCTACTTCTAACGCTTATGTTACCAAATATCTGCATGATCTCGGCAGCTCCTGACCAGTGCGCAATAGATTGAACCTTCCTCTTTCGAATGAGCCCTTTTCCAGCGACAAAATATTCTTATATAAGGACGAAAAATTGAGGCACGTAAAAACATTTTTTGACGGTAATGTAGTCACTCTACCTTATCGCGAATCTAACAAGACCGGGCCCCTAAGGATTAACCCAGTGCACTACTATTTATTCTGCAGGTTATAGTGCTTAGAAATTCTTCATCGTTCGGAATTTTGTAGAAAAAAAGAAGGTTTTTAAAATTTTCTTTTTGGTCCTACAGGGTGGGAACATCCCTTGGAAATTAATACAACTTTATTTCGATATATACCTTGTGAACTGTGTTACGTATAAAAATGGTTATAACAAGAAGGAAACACCTTTTATAAAACTGTGCAATGGAATTGTTAATAATTTGTGTTTTCAAATTGTCAAGGGACTTCAATCGAAGCATCGGACAGTTTCTTTCTGGTTCTTCGGGGTGGAAACATCTCTTCAATATTAACGCTCACTTTCCTATTTCACTCTGTATACCTCGGGAACTCTACTGTCTACACAATGAGATTGTTAGGAATAAAAAATCGAATGACTTTGTACTTGACAAAAGTGTTCGATCGAATTATTAGAAATTGTTTTAATATTTTAACAATTAGTTTCTTTTATGCCACTTTTTTATGTCTTTTTAAAAATATTGGGAATCTTTTCATTGTTTTTTGAAATATTCATTATTATACCAAAAAGTATCACTGTGTTATTTTTAACATTATCTTTTATCACATTTCCTTCAATATTGCGTCTTCGGTCTCCGTGCACGTATAAAAATATTCTACAAGAAAGGGAACATGTTGCAGCATTCCTCTTTAACTCAATTTTCTTTTTTTGCATGTGTAGCAAATCGTTCGAATAAACTTCAAGAAATGCATATTTTCTACCTTCAAAGATCGGGAAAAGAACATGCAAATAGAAAACGTTACATTTAACCGTATGAAAACATAAATAACACAGACAATAATTTTTGACGTACAAATTGAGAAAAAAAATTGAGAATTTCTAAATGAATTTTTACAACTCAATTGCTCTGTTACTTTGTTCTGGGACCAGCTATAAGACTTTTGAGCCAGTGAATTCCTCGCCTTAAAGCATCGATTTTTGGAATTTTCTCGACAAGATGTACAGGATTCTATAGTAAAAATTTAAAAATTTCTGGGTTGCCTAGCTGAAGTTTAAACTCTTACAGTCAACAGCCAACTCGAGTATCCAGAATTTTGAATAATCTATCAAAGTTAAAATTGTTTCACTTTTCTGCTTTCTCTGTCAACGAGTTTATTAAAATTTCGTGCACAATAGAGATAATTATCGCAGCAACTTTTTTGACACATTTCTTACCATTTCCCTTGCATTTCGACACGAATAAACCCTGGCAAGGACCCTAATGAGTATATTTAATTGAAACGGGAACTCTCCGGGCTACAGAGACACAGGAAATGAGACACGGTAACTTTTCAACGGCCAACGGGCGAAACGACAAACATGTGAATGGAAATCAATACCACTCCCTCGAAGACAGAAACAAAAACACAACAAAAGAGATGAAAGAGACGTCGAAATATGAAATATGGGTGCCTGGAATGTTTCTAACACGCATATTGTTGCAGAAATGAAATTATGTCAAGAAAATTTGCTGTCGATTGCAAATCGAAAGGAAAGTGTTTTTTGCTGAATAAAGTTGTCTTTTTCATTTATCAATCGACATTGCACGAAGAAAATGCAATTTTGTAGAAAAAGTCCGTAACTCAATAGTCTCGGGTCGACTTCTTCGCTGTGACACAATTATAAACCATTATCTGATATTGTGAAAATGCAGGACGACACTAAATGATATTAAAAAAGTGGTTCTCGGTAATACACTTAAAATAAATTTTAAAACTACGCATTTGAAAACATGCATTACTGTAACAGATGCACAAAAGCCAATAAAAAGAAAACTTTGAATGTATTAGGACTGATGTCAAATTTCTACAATTTACAAATATACATTTAAAAAGTACAAGTAATTTTAATAGAAATATCTAGAGATTTTCATATATGTTAGATACACTGAACGCAATAAATCAATATTTTTTTTAAGTATAATATGTTTGAAGAGGTAAAATTAACTTTTACCTTCAACCTATTCCTGCTATCATAGACTTTATTGTAATATTTACACTAGACATCTCCCATATATTATGTTAGACACATTTTAAACTAATATCGACTATTTTGTAAAAAATTTATTAACATCTCCAAAACATTAAGAAGTTAATTGCAGACTACCAAGTACTCGAGTAAATGCACATTAAATGATACATAAACTTACTATTTGTCTAAATCAATATTTAAAAATTCAATATTACAATTTTTAAAATTCTAATTTAACAAATTTTTTAAATCTACTTTTCGAGGTCAGTGACCTACAGAAAACTTGAATTTAAGCAGTCAGTTCGATTGTACCTTGTAATATCATAATTTTTGTGGTTGTCTTGTGAACACAATGGTTTTTTGAAAAGTGTTTTGGAAGATTCTCCTTCTGCGAAATAAGCATAATTTTGCGCTTTCTGATCCTTAGCTCCAACGAAATGCCACTTAATTCCCCTATATTACAGTACCGTGAATCGCAGTTAATGGCGTTGACTGCTTTATCTCCATTATGGGGATTAGCATAATTATCAGCATGGCAGGCTATTCGTGCGTTACGTTTGGTGTAAACCTGATTGACGAAGAACGTCAATCAACCGTCTCTCTTGCATCCCAATTTCGGCCACGTCCGATGATCAGAATAATTATTTTCTATTGTCAATCTTAACTCTCCAATTGCAGGAGTATTAACCCCAACCAATGTGCGAAACTCTCCCATAATTGTACGAATTGTTCATCACCCATGAAAATAGTTACAAACGATCCATAAATCGAATACTATACATTTTTACATTAATTAAGTTGTACAATTGTTTTATTATCCATTGACATGGTAAGAAAAGACCATAAATCGAATAGTAATCAACCTAAAATGAAACTACAAAATTTCATAAAACAATTTTAATGCATACAATTTACTAAACTAATTATTCAGTCAGCAATCATAATATTACACAGACATGTTTAATATTCATTATTGCTTTATAACCTGCTAAAGCAAAGATATTCATGTATTGGGCTAATTAGTCAGCTCTAATGAAAAGTTAATCACAAACTAATATGCTATTTCATAATTGGGTCGTTCTAATTTATTTTCTGTTATCTTTTATTTTTTATTGCGCAGTCAGCAATGGTGCATCGCTGTAAAAATGGAAAGTTGTTTCCACAGCGAACATTATTATTCGATAAAATGAACGATAAAATCTGTACAGTACGTCGCTGTAGAACTTCGCTAAACTTTTTACTTAAATGTTTCCTTCAAAACTCGCATCTGCCATAAACCTGTGCAGTTTAATTCTAATTGATCTACAACAGCACAATTACACCGAAGTACTCGCGAAGAGCAGAAGGATATAAATGGAATTCAGAAGCGTCCGAGATTATGGAAATAATTGAAAGCTAAAAACGTCAATCCAAATAAACCTCCGACGATCTTCACGAAAATGCTGTTCTCCAAAATTATAAATATTTTTCCGCGGTAGAACTACTTACTTCCAGGTTACACATACGCCTAATGACTGAAGCAACTGGTCACTGGTCTCCACAAATAGCTCCTTTGAAGTGGCTCTTTGTTTGAATTACGTTTGAAGCAATGTTTTGAAGGGTTGATTTGATGGCCTCTCGTTCACGTTGACGACTTGCTTATGCTCGTGAGAACACTACTCTGAAAATTATGCAAACCAAAAATCTTACCTGCCGAAAATCCTGAAAATCGCATCTTTACACACCCATAACTTTCGAACTAGTGGTCTCCTCGGATTGAAACTGGCATGTTTTGAGTTTTCTCGCCAAAATCTACAGGATTACATAAAAAAAGGTAAAAAACTTCTGGTTTTTTTAGATGAAATTTAACCAAAATGTGCACTGACATTGAAATTTCTTCCATTCTTTAATCACTTTACTGAGTACCAAGTACTATAATCGTATTCTTAAATTCCTCTGTGGTTATGACAGGTTTGTTTGACATTTTGACCATAAATGAATGAAATCTCTAACGATAATATAGATGGATGAATCTCATAACCCATTCGACAAAGTGTCGATATCCGCGAGTTTCTTGCTTGAACTTGATTGAAGGGCAGGCTGCCCAGTGTAAAATAAGGTTGAAGGAGTAATAGGACCGGAGCGCACAGATGTGCTTCATTAACTACGTAGATGGAACTGCTACTTTTTAATATTTTCTAAGACCAGCGCTCTCGAAGTAATAATACTAATATCGACCAGAGCGGGGCGGCGGAGCGCCGGGGAAATTAGAAAATTGAAGCGAGCCAGCCTGTCGCCTTGACAGAACAAGTTTATAAAGAGTGGTTAATGCAATTTGAGATCCCCTGAATAGAGTTAAATTATATTCCACGTCTTTATATAAGATTGCGTGGATAATTTATGATTTATGACTTCGGCGGGTCGTAGATTGCGGATTTAATGCGTTCTTGTCGTACGCACGTAGCGTAATCTAATAATGTATATTATAAAGTACGGCACACTAAACGCTTTGATCAAGAATCGAGAATGCTCCCACTTCATTTTTACTATTGCATGTTTTTCTGAAATTACGAAACGAATGGTACAGTAATTAAAGAATTTATTAACTTGCTTCCATTCGTTGAAGGATCAATATACAAATTTCGTTTCGTTCTTATTTCTTATATCAGTTACTATATGTAGCTGGATTGAAATAAGTGGGAAACGAAAACGTTTACATTTTAATATTTAAACAAAAAAATAATTAACCTGTTCGATCTTCGTGCGCAGTTCATAAAAACGGTCTGCAGAGTATCAGTTGAATTTCCCGTGATACCCCGGATCGCGGTATTAAGAAGAAATCCCCGTTCTCGTTTGCAACCGGATGAGTAATTAAACTCGGCGCGTATCGACCATTTTCTTTCGCGATGATTTGTTAAGTTTCCGAAAAGTTAGATTGCAGCCTCCTGATTGAGAGTGTATCGGCTACCAGAGCGAAAGCGGAATGCAATCGAGCAGGGTAATTAAGCAAAGGTGGTCTTCGCACAGAACGAAATTCCAGTTTGGATGGTTAATTCATTCTCGGGTGTCAACGACTCGCAATCACAATTACTTCGGGTTTCGTTAATTATTCGTCATTCCTTATGCAATTTTTCCTCTCTCGTTTGTCGGTTCGCTCTTTTTTTTCGCTCTTACGATTAATTGCTCGCAGTCCACTTTCTTTCAAAATATTGAACAGAGCTGCCTCGTACGTTGATCGAACACCTCCGCCAAGAAGAATTAATCAACCGAATCGATATGACGGTAAATTTAGTATGCTTCGGGCTAGATTCAAAACCCGCGAAACTGTGAAAAATCCAATTAAAACCGAGCACTTTGTCAAGCTAATTGTTGGGTCGATGAGAAATCGAGCAATTTTTAAACGTGCCAAGATAGGATTATTTCTTATTAATTATCAATGCAGAATTATGGAAAGCAAAGGACATTTTCTAATTGACTAAATGCAATTCACTGGAAATTTATTTCTGACTTAATATGACCGCAAAAAATATAAGAAAATATATTAATCACACTTTGACGATTACAGTGTAGGAGAGCAAGGTTGGTCGGTACTGCGGATATTTCATAAAACTTTGACAATTAGGGCGTAGGGGTGCAAGGGCGTGGTACAACCAGTGGAAATATTATAAAACTGTTAGTTTTAAGGATAGGGGGTAAATTCAATGCAATTCACTGGAAATTTATTTCTAACTTAATATTACCCCAAAAAATATAAGAAAATATATTAATCACACTTTGACAATTATAGTGTAGGAGTGCAAGGTTGGTATAATACTGCGGATATTAATTTCATAAAACGTTGACAATGAGGGCGTAGGGGTGCAAGGGCGTGGTACAACCAGTGGAAATATTATAAAACTGTTAGTTTTAAGGATAGGGGGTAAATTCAATGCAATTCACTGGAAATTTATTTTTAGCTTAATATTACCCCAAAAAATATAAGAAAATATATTAATCACACTTTGACAATTATAGTGTAGGAGTGCAAGGTTGGTCGGTACTGCGGATATTTCATAAAGCTTTGACAATTAGGGCGTAGGGGTGCAAGGGCGTGGTACAACCAGTGGAAATATTATAAAACTGTTAGTTTTAAGGATAGGGGGTAAATTCAAAGCAATTCACTGGAAATTTATTTCTAACTTAATATTACCCCAAAAAATATAAGAAAATATATTAATCACACTTTGACAATTATAGTGTAGGAGTGCAAGGTTGGTATAATACTGCGGATATTAATTTCATAAAACGTTGACAATGAGGGCGTAGGGGTGCAAGGGTGTGGTACAACCAGTGGAAATATTATAAAACTGTTAGTTTTAAGGATAGCGGGTAAATTCAATGCAATTCACTGGAAATTTATTTCTAACTTAATATTACCCCAAAAAATATAAGAAAATATATTAATCACACTTTGACAATTATAGTGTAGGAGCGCAAGGTTGGTATAATACTGCGGATATTAATTTCATAAAACGTTGACAATGAGGGCGTAGGGGTGCAAGGGCGTGGTACAACCAGTGGAAATATTATAAAACTGTTAGTTTTAAGGATAGGGGGTAAATTCAATGCAATTCACTGGAAATTTATTTCTAACTTAATATTACCCCAAAAAATATAAGAAAATATATTAATCACACTTTGACAATTATAGTGTAGGAGTGCAAGGTTGGTATAATACTGCGGATATTAATTTCATAAAACGTTGACAATGAGGGCGTAGGGGTGCAAGGGTGTGGTACAACCAGTGGAAATATTATAAAACTGTTAGTTTTAAGGATAGGGGGGTAAATTCAATGCAATTCACTGGAAATTTATTTCTAACTTAATATTACCCCAAAAAATATAAGAAAATATATTAATCACACTTTGACAATTATAGTGTAGGAGTGCAAGGTTGGTATAATACTGCGGATATTAATTTCATAAAACGTTGACAATGAGGGCGTAGGGGTGCAAGGGCGTGGTACAACCAGTGGAAATATTATAAAACTGTTAGTTTTAAGGATAGGGGGTAAATTCAATGCAATTCAGTGGAAATTTATTTCTAACTTAATATTACCCCAAAAAATATAAGAAAATATATTAATCACACTTTGACAATTATAGTGTAGGAGCGCAAGGTTGGTCGGTACTGCGGATATTTCATAAAGCTTTGACAATTAGGGCGTAGGGGTGCAAGGGCGTGGTATAAACAGTGAAAATACTATAAAACTGTTAGTTTCAAGGATAGGAGGGTAAATTGAAAAATTAAATTATTTAAAATCCTACAATATGAACATTTCCTGGCTGCAATCTCTATTAAATCTCGCAGCTTCCTGGTCCCGCGAGTCTCGCGAAAAAACACAAAGGGCTTCAGGGCCAGGTACAGTAAATTCGCCGGGATTCTTGACCTCGAGGCGGAGACACTAATTCAATTACCCGGCGCTGCGAGCGACAAAGTGACCGACAAATTCTCCAAGGTGTCCCGGCGACTGCCGGCAAAACAGCTGAAATCGTTAGCCCACGTTTCGCACGTAAATCTCCACCAGCTGTCGTCGAGGACAGTCGGAGGCAGAAAGAGAGATTCCGGAGGACAGCGGTGGCATCTTCACGATTATGCTTCGACGTTTCGCGATGTCGCAGCGTCGACGCGGCGAGGCTTCGTCGCCACCGGATAAACGCTGCGAATCACGGGCCATAATTTAGTAAGCTTCTTAGGCGAACGACGGAACGGTGCACGACGGTGCACGTGCACCTTATTTACCAGTTGCCAGCCGGGCTGGGCTGGTGGCCGATAAACGCGGCACAATTCAAATGGAACTTCCGGCTTCGTTTGTTCAGCACGACGGCCATTCGGCTCCGTTCTTTCGCCTCGGCTGCTCCGTTTAAGGCCAATCGCCGCTTCTAAGACTTGTGTTTACCATCTTCGAGAACGGCTAATGCTGTTTCATCTTTAGAATAATTGTTGCTCCGAGGAGAAACTCTGGTCGAAACTGTCAGGTTGGCGCAAAAGTAATCGCGGGGAAAAATCTCGCTGCTCTGCTCCATTGGTGTAAGTAACTGCAGTGTCCACTCGATAATTGTCCAAAACACGGGTCTGACCAGGGACAATTATCGGATAGAAGATACTAGTCTTTGAACCAATCACGGGATATACCCCGCAGTAATGGGGACAGTTCTGAGACAACTATAGGATGATATTTGGGACATTTATCGAGTAGAGACGACCTTGAAATATGTTGTCAAGGTCATCGTTCTGAGCAAATTGCCTCCACACATGTTACCGACGCTCGGACTCAGTTTTTTTTTAGATATTACCTTTTAATTCACCTTTTTTAATTGACCAAAGACGTGTTTTAGGGCGAAGCAGATGAAGTACAGAAAATCGTCGTTTCAATAAAAGTTAGTAAATTGTTTTTCAAGTAATGACGATTGTATATCGTGGTCTGGTTCATAAACGTGCTTTGCGAAACTGTTATATTTTTCAAATCCATTATTCTGTCTTTTGTACGTCCAAAATGTTTTGGAAAATGCCTGTATTTGGCATTATACATATATAGATTAGACGCGTATATGCACACGTATGCAGGTACGATGTGTGCGTACATCTCTTTATGTATGCCGATTGAAATGCCGAAATAAATTCAGAGAGCTGGTTTAATTTAGTGATTTGATGCGTTTATATTAAATGTCCCCGATTGCAAAAATTAAAGAAAAATTTCGGTAATGATATACACTAATTGTTTGTGAACAAGAGTTCTGTCAAATTGATTAAAAAACTTGCGAGTTTGCAGGAACGAAAAAATACGGTAACGAGATTTAAAGTACTAAGGCTGACAACAAATTAGCCTGCAAGTACTTATGCAAATTTGAGTTTTTTCGGACTCTTTGCAGCGGCAGCTATAAGCTCACCACGAGGGACAGTAATTAAAATCACGTATGCTGCGTATAAGTACTATACTTTCATGTCATGTTGCTCGCAAAAATACAGGAGAGTATTTCGTTAGTTTTTCATTAGTGACTTCCTTTTTTTTTATACATACTTCGTGTTAAATGAATTTAACTTTAGTTAATATAATTCTGCAGTAAAATAATTTATTCTTTTATTTCTGCGAGGCTTAATTGAAAATTTGCTACTTTTAAAGTAAATTAAAAAGTTGGCCTCAGAGGATTTTTTGAAAGTTTTACTTTATACGAATATTTGTATCCTACTGAATGTTTTATTTTACACCATTTCAAAATTAAAAATTTAATGCATCTTCACAGAATGAAAACGTGATTCCAGTTTTGTTACCTAGAAAACAAATTTCATAACTGAACCATAAATTTCATCTTCTAAAAGAAATAAAAAACAAACGTCACATTAGTTGTACATATAGGAACTACTAATTTCTTTGTGTACCATATTTTCTGCAAAAAAAATGCAACTTGAAAGATTGCAGAAACTGACGTTTCACATTTTATACGCAAACTCGAAATTAATAACTCAATGCTTGTCCCATTTTTCGTTAATAAAATATTTCATTTGTACGGGATTACCAGACACGTATGAACGTTGTGATATAATATGAAGTGATCAGCTTCGAATTTCATCAGAATTTCATTTTCAATCAAGTTTCTGTTACATAAACCGACGTTTATTTACTTTAATCCTTTTCCCTTCGTTTTGATTGATTTGAACATGTACGCACGTCGCTTTTATTAATGAAACCTTATAGATCTGTTGAACAAAAATAAATGTTATATTCTATTTTCAGCTTAAACATATCATGGAGTTACGTATACATGAATTACATGCATTTACTTCAATGAATAATATAATAATAATTCAATAATAAAAGGATAGAGAGTAAATAAACTTGCGTTGGCAATTGGCATTATTAAAAATGCTACATTGTTAAGAAATAGGCACATGATTCCACAGAGAAAGATGTTGTTAGCAGGTGAGAAAGAAAATTAAATTTTATAGTACATAATAGTTTTTAATATAATACTTCCTTGTACAGGACCAATAAGAATTAAAATAATATTTAAAATGTAGAATGGGGTGAAAATTGAAAATATATAAAATAATACTAAAGCTAAATCTGTAATCTAATATTCCTCCATACGATTTCAAATGGAATACGAAAGACGCGAAGTCCGATACGCGTTTCCAGTGCAACAGGTAAACCGTCTGGCTACTGCTCGCTGTTTCTACTTATACTGGCCGCAGACCGTGGAATGTTGTAATCTGTTTTCCATCGAGCTCACTGTGTTCTACTTATCAGTTCACACCGAACTACTGCGATAAAGTCCAGTGATCCGAACATATTGTTAGTGCAGACGTACGAAAGTAAACTATCTGCAATAATTTAATATCAATGAAATCAATAATCCAAAATGTCATTTTCAATAAAAGTGAAAATGGTAAAATGGCTATCTGACCTTTTAGAATCTATTTTTAGAAGAACAGAATTTTAATAATAGTATTAAGTGTATTAAAATACTGTTAATAAATATATAATAATAAATAAAAATGTATTTCCTCTTCTGACAGCTTTAATCGATTGAAAATAATGTAACAATATTTTTCTCTCAATCCTCTTCCTGCTTTACATTTTACTAACCGAAAAAGTTAATAAAATGTTACTTAAATATGAACATTTATTAAATATTTCTAACTGATTAAAATGATTGGACGAAGAGATCCATGGCCATTTGACTTCTGTTCCATACGACTGACTTGGAACATTTTTATTTTGCATAAAGATTCGCAGTCGATCTGTAATGTTCATAATGCTGTTGTCTTTCGGGAGCGAACTGCGGGTTCTCCCCACAAAAAATAGAAGAAACCGTAGATCCGGGTATTATCGCATTCCGATCCGTCAATGGAATAGCTCGGATTCGTTCGTTTGTTTCATTCTCGGGTATCAACGGTCCGCCATGATTTATTTGGCATTGCGCGGAATCCGATTGTTATACGGCGTGGTCCCGGGCTGCTCTTCAGCGAGCAGTTTATGAGATATCTTTCCCGAGAAAAAGGGAGCCCCCGCAGCGACTTGTGCAACAAGCAGCGATTTTATTAACGGCGACATTCCCGCGAAGAATGCGATCCACGCGATTCAAATGCGTCGTCGTCGCAATCAAACGACACGAGCGAGTAGCAGCTCTCTCGCCGAGCAATTTCGTGTTTTTCTTTTTTCATTTCTCATTACCTGCCCGGGACGGGAATTTAATTCGCACTTTCATTCCTTCGCGAACGCTCGCAGGAGTAAGAGGCTTTCGGGTTTGTAATTTTTTCGGTCGCGAACGAAGAAATAATCGCGCAAGAGGGATCGCGCGCCACGCCGACTCCATTTCGAGAACTTTCTATCGCCGGAAGTGCGATTTTTCATCCGGGCGGTTCACAGTTCGAGAATTACTATAACCAGACGGATCTCGCGCGTTTATTGCATTCTTAACCCTCTAACGGCGCGAAGAAATTTTGTTTAAATTTCAAATTAGTTTAAATTCGTTTACAAAATTTGTAAAAGATTTTATAAATATCAGGGACATATATCGGCTAGAAGATAATATTCTTTGTTACACTGCCAAATGTAGAAAAGGACAGCGAAGCATGTCTACACGATGCATGTCCAAAATGCGGGTCTACCCAGGGACATATATCGGCTAGGAGACACTATTCTATGATACAGTGCGACCGAGGCCACTTCAGCTTCGACTTTTATCGGCTACATATTCGGGACAGAAATGGAGAAAACTTGTATCAATTGTTAATAAGTGTCGTAAAGAAAAAAATTTTCCTTAGATAAATAATTAGATAAATAAGCAATACGAATGAAAGCAGCAATATTTTATTAATATTCGAAATAATGTAATTGGAAATGTCATTCACGATGCAAACTGATATTTCCCGGTATTAATTGTCATACATTTATTGCGACGCTCTTGTAACTCGCATGAATTTGTCCAGTGAACCGTCGAACAATGAACAGGGATATGACAATGTTTTACGTAGCTTCGATTATACGCATTTCCGGAAAAACGGCTGCAGGGAACATTTTTAATGGAAGCCAGCCCTCTCGTTGAACGGTTTTTATTGACATTCACCGCGACGGCAGTTCGCGAAACTAATTTTGGAATATAAATATTGAAATGAAAAATATTCGGATTAAAAGTGTTTCATCAAAATGCGAAACGTCGACGCAACTTTATGAGGCGGAGCACATAAACGGTTGATGCCTACGCTCTTCGTACCTGCAGTACAAAATTTGATGGAGATCAAAGGGGGAAATCGTAAATATATGTTACTATGTTATAAAATGGTATTTTCAAAAAACAGTTTGTGTTCCTTGTTTTATTTAGTATTGAGTTTGCCAATTTTTAAGCTTGACATTTCAGAATTTTCGAATAAATAATTTTATTTCCGAGATAAAGTATATTGACACGGTGTGTGTACTTGATAAACAAGTGTGGGTGAAAACTTCCTTTCCTGTAAAACTCCTAAAACAGAGTTCTGTTTTGCAGTTTCCGAGGCACCGCAGGTTTTGCCTTCAGTTCGTTCGCACATCCTTCGCGTTCGCGAGTACAGCGAATTCTCGATATAAGTCCCTTGCGCGGTTCTAGCGAGGGACACTTAGACGAAATCTGTGGTTCTCGCCGAACGTTGCATTTGAAGTACACGGTGCTTAATGGTATATCTGAAATGACAAAATTATGTATTTCTAAGGACCATTATTCCTTCTATGCCATATAATATATTAGAAACAATTTTGAAGTTGAGTAGTTGCGGCAGCAAGCGAGCGATATCCATCGGAATGTATACTTTAATTAGCATAACGTTAAAAAAAGGAACGAGGAGGTCACACAGCATCTAGTAAATATCACCTTTTTTTATAAGACCAGCAGGTGTTCGAATGCTTATGAACAGGGTTGTACGTGCGTACAACCCTTACCAGAATTTTAAAAATATCTCCCATAATTTTTTTACAGCACTACGTTAAAGCTGGAACGTTCATTGAAAAATCGATATTTATGCATTCACGCACTGCCATTTTGTTTCACGCATTCCGGTCCGATTGATTGGATACCTGCCACAGTGGAATCTGCACACTGCAAATAAAACGAATGTTTATACAAATTCTTGCAAATCAATTTAGGTGGCCCATTATTCTTCAATACCTTTTCCAAGTATTGTTAAAAACAACACGAAAGTGTTGTTAACTTCTGTAAACGTTTTTTCTGTTTTCCAGTTTATCCACTAATGTTCATAGTTGTACTTTTACTAGATTTACTGAAAACGTTAAATTTCCATTATAAACTTTCATTGTCGATTTTTCATACTGTCATATTTTTCCTGTCGATTGTTAATCTACTTTTTTCCGTTGAATTAAATTAGCAGGGCACAGTCTTCATTCCGCAACAATGGCGGTTATAGACGTGCCGCAAAAAGGAACAGCGGGTGGAAAAGCGACGCGGAAAAAAACGACGAGCCGTTTTCCTTTACGGGGGACGTTAGATAATGTAATTTAAACATCGTGGCGCGGCGCAGTAAACAAAGCGGCCGCGCGCAATAATGCTGAAATCGCTGGTTTTCCGCTGTCGGTAGAGGGCGACGACGCCTCTTCCTGCCACCACGGATTTAGGCGCACCGCCGCTGCTAACTGTTTTCGAACAATGGAATGTCATAAAAACAGAATATTAACTCTTCCCCAGCCGCCACAATTAAAAGCAGCCTACGGGAATAGAAGGGAAACGACGCCCGGCGCTTCTGGCACGCTGTTTTACCCTGCCCGAGTCTTTTCGAGAAACTGCTCTTCGGAAGTAGAATTCGCCGTCGGTGGGGAAACGGCGCGTAAAATTTTAAGCACAGGCCAAGCTGTTTCACTTTCTGCAAATCGGCCGGCACGAAACGACGAATTTCGTGAAACGAAAGAACACGGTGCGACACTTAATTCGTGCAAATTGCCACGCGCCAAGAAACTGTTCGTCAACTTTACTTTCCAATCTAACATTCTGATTTATCGCTACTGAAACGAAAATTCACGCCAGCTGCGTGATACCGGATTTTTACAACGGAGAATACAGGACTTTGAAATAAATTGAATAATTTACCGATTTTGTATTAGGCCTTATATAACCCCTTGCAAATTTTCGATCCCCCTCTTATAGAAATCCAGGGTTCGTGAAGCAAAATATGACTCAAGGTGCCTCCTTACATCTTCCACAGAAGCGAATGTTTTATTTCTTAAATAATGCTCCAGGGAAAGATGATTGTCAGAGGGAGCAATATCCGGTGAGTACGGGGGTGCGTCGATTTTATTAGCGAAATTTACATCCACGAATTTCCAGAAAGTTCATGTACATTGATGCAACATACACCCGCAATATCTAGACCCACTTCTCGTTCTCTACCCATAATTTTCCCAGGTAGTTCTATAAAAAATGTACGAATAGCTTCGGTCACGGTAACGCCATGCTAATGCACTTTCCTTTATTCTTAATCTTCGTTAACCTTTATGTACACTTCCTTTCTTCTAGATAAAACAGTATGCATTAGCACTGTGCGTTTTAAAGCGACACGAGGTTAATGATCTTTCTGTATTAATATGCTGGCTGAGAAACAGAAATTATCATTAGGCTCCCATTAAATCTATCCTTTCAAGAAATGTCAAAACGTGAATGCTACTATCGAATTTTTGAATGGGAAATTTTTCAAGAATCACAGATTCCACCATATTCACTGTGTACCTATTGTTTGTTGCAATTCAGGTAAATAATTTTTAATTTGCATAAAGATCCACAGGCTATTTATTAAATAATTTTGTAATAACTGCTATTATTATCAAATATGCGATCTAGAAAATATAGAACATTCGAGAAGCTTGCCCCTTTTCCGTGAGGGATGCAATTTACGAAAAACAAACGCATTAATCACCAAGTTTCGCGAGTTTAAATTTCTTGTTTGCAAACGATAGCGGCTTTTATTCCGCGATCAGCAACATTCAGCGAATGAAAGCGCGATCACTTTACTCGCTGCATGCGAAATTATCTACGGCTCCCGTTATCGTAATTAACTCCGCTTATCTTTTCTGTTCTTGCCTAAAGTGGCGATACTATAATGCTTGCACCATTTTTATTTTATCTCGGCATCTGACCGGCCAATAAAACTCCATACACACGGTGGTTTAAAAATAAAGCGTGTCCGTGATCTTTCACTATCGAATTTCTAATCGAATCCTCATTTGTATTTGCCGGTTTAAAGCCTCCTTAACCTATCTGATGATCCGACCGCATCATTAGATGCAGATAGTGCAGCCATTATGTTGGAAAATTATGTGCGTGTCTTTGCGGTTCGTTATTCTTCCCGATCACCATGTGAGTTGTATATGACAATGATAACAGAAATTGTTTTCATGCTCTTAAGCTGATACCAGGTGATCGGGAAATCGACCGGAATTGGAAATGCCGTAATTCTTAAAATTTAGAAAACTACTGCAATATTGTTATAAAATATTGTCTATAAAATGACAATTTATTATGACACATTTCGGGCACATACTTTTCAGCTTTTGTGGGTTTAACTCTGAAAATGATGGACGGTGTACTATATGTCAGTATAAAATCGACAGATGTGACACAAATCAATTTTCTTTTTCTCCCATACATATATGTGTGCAGCTATATTTAAATACGTCTTAATCACGGCAGCTATAAAAAGAACGAAAGGGCAGGGGGGTTAATAATAATTAATGCGCTACAATGTACCGGGGTCCCTGGGCGTCGGATCATTACAACCGTAAACTCGAGACTGTTTCCGAAGCTCAAATATTTATTCTAGTTTGGTAGCCGATGTAGGTTAGAATGAAATGCAGGTGTGCATCTCTGTTCGCGAATGGCTCGAAGTTTAGCACGGTGGCGAGCAAATAGGGTCGCCCGTGAAGTTCGCGTGTCGGCACGACTTTCACGAGCGGCTCGCCGTGTCGCGAAGGAGAACATGTCAACAATCACGACTTCGCTCTACATTACACCGAGTCACAATTCTATTTATCTTTCGCCGTTTGCCCTAAGTTCTCGACCGAAACAATGCGGAAGAGAAACTAAAAATTGTTATCAACCGCTTCGGTCGGGGCAGCAGCGGAGGCAACGCAATTTTCCCAGGCTCGACTGGACAATTAGATTCTCCAGGCTCGCCGACGGCCCGTGAATTTCACTGTGGAATTAAGACGAAGTAACCGACAAAGTAATGGAATTATATTTCCCCGGGAACGGTGACTTTCGCCGAGAAATAAATGGGTGAACTGCCGAGCACAAAGAATTACATGCTTCGAAAGAGTGGTGTGCCTCAATCGATTTATCGACGAAACAAGATATTACGAAATGGGATACAATCTGTAATTATTATGCACGTTAATATAGAACGTAACGGCGACACTGTTAGGACACTCTCTTGCCTATTTTACCAGGGCCCGGTCTTCGTAGATTCGCGATAAGGTAGAGTGACCACGTTACCGACAAAAATAGTCGAAAAATGGTTTTGCGTGTCTCGACTTTTCGTCCTTATATCAGAATATTTTTTCGCTGGAAAAGGGCTCATTCGAAGGAGGATGGTTCAATCTATTGCGCGCTGGTCATCAGCTGCCGAGATTATGCAGATATTTGGTAACATAAGCGTTAGAATTAGGCCAAAAATTTTGACGATGCGCGTGCCGTGGAATCCAAGCATTTTTATGCCATTGGATGAGTTTTCTGGATGACATCGAGAGCAGCGAGCACTAGAAAATATCTCCAGCTACAAATTGATCAGGATTCATAATATCGATAATACAGAGCAAAAAATGTGACAAGTGCAGTAACAGACTCAAGACCAGGACGGATCTTAAGTTTGTGTGTAAAGGTTGTGAATGTAAATTATTAGTTAAAAAGTCACGTGAGTATCCCGGGCCCATAAGACGTTAAACGATACATTAAATGATAAGCGAAGACGTGAAACGGGTTTACGCGAATAAATCTCGCCGCCGAAATCCAATATTCGCGGCAAAAAGGCGTGATTGTGCGTTCGCTGGATATTAAGGATGTCGTGCATCACGGAATCCGATTGGACGATGGATTCGGAGCATCGCGAACGCCAACTCCGCCCGAGCGGACGATGAAATAGGATGGAAAAACTGGATTTACCGCGATCGGAACTAGGCAAGTCATTCTCTAGCATGACAACATGTTCAGGCACACGTACCGAAGAACAACAAAGCACGTTCTTCGGCTCTTTGGGCTAGGACGTTCTCTCCCCGGTGCCGTTTATTCATCGGATCTAGTCCCATTCAGGAAACTAGCTATTCTAGTCGTTTTCACATCGTGTAGCCGCCACGCAGTTTAGAACGGTGCGTTACGGGTCTGAAAATGCAATGACGACTCCATAGGAGACGCCATCTTTGTCGGAAGAGCCGCGAATGGCAGAAACGGTGAAGCGAAGCCGTGGAAAATGACGTTGCGCGTTTAAAAAATTGAAATTTTGAGTTTTACAGGCTTCTGCAAGTGGACGTTGAGTTTTGATGGTAGATTAATTTGTTTGTTAGGTAAAAACATTTATGTTAGTCGTGATGAGTGAGGATATGAGTTTATGGCAGATGGAATTCAAAACACAGTAGTGAGATTTATAAAAATTGAGAATATCGATATAATGTTTTCAACTTGGTGAAATTATATTAAAAAAGAAGCGATGTTTATACGGCTCCTATCGCTTGAAATTGTTCTAAGAAAATTTTGCATAGGCATTCGAAAGGTGAACCTAATTAACACGTTAACTACCACGTCAGTCACATTTGACTGGGTTTAGAAATTCATTTTTATTATGAGATATCCAGATAAACCGAATGTTATTGGAGTCTTTCGAATTCAGAAGGGTTGAGACAGCATCCCCTATAATACATCTGAAATTTCTAGTTGTGGTTTCATTAATTAAATTACTCTGATTTTGTAAGAATTTCTGGGGTTGGTATTTGGCACTTAACGTGTTCAGAGTGACTTCTTACGCCTCGTCGATCCTAAAAAATTTGGTTTATTTACTCGATTGAAAAACTAAGATCTATAAGAATGAAAATTTATTTCCGAGTTGGGTGAAAGAATTCTGTCGCCCGTACGAACGGATAAAGTCTGCCAGCTAATGATACTTTGCCGGCGCCATATTTCAACGAAAAACAAGTTTCACGAGAGCATCAGTGTTCGAACAGGAAAAACTATGCCTCGGACGAGTCCGGGGAATCGATAAAGCTTCGAACTTACAAGACACTTGTTGCAGGCGTCACGTTTCTTTTCGTAGCCCGCTAACGGACAAAATCTACACAACATTTTGGCGGTATCGACGGCCTGACATATTGGCAGTGGCAGATAACAAGGGCGGCGCGTCACACGTGCATTTTACGCGGAGGCAAGCGAATCGGGGTCGTTCATAGTGTTCGCCGGAACAATGGACTTAAAGCTTTATTCCAGATCGTTGTGCGCGGCGTTGTCTCGCAGACGCTGCCGAATTTTCCCGCGCAATAATTCACCGTTTCCCACCCATTCTCCGCGCATTTTTGCCAGCAGCAGCGGCCCCGAAAGCTTTTATCGGTTTGCGATAACCGTTACAAGTTTCCAGGAAAATTTCCGTCGCTGCGCGGAACTTTCTGCACATTTTGTATTTTTTTTTGCTTCCTTCATTTCTTGTCGCGATTTAATATTTCAGAAATATAATCCAATCGAAAGCCCGCGCGGTATTGATTACTCGAATGCGGATATTTGTTCGGTTAAAATATGTCAAAGTACGCGAATCAAATATGCATTGCTGGTAGCGAGTGGAGAAAATTGTGTATGAACAGACGTAGAAAATGTATGCAGATCATGGGAGGTATAAAAATATGCAGACAAATATGACTGACGTTGGTATAATTATGCGTGCACTCCGTGCGGACAATTTCGTCCCCGAAATGATACAGGCTGTGCAATCGCATCGGGCTGAATAAATTAAACGAATAAAATATTAACACACAAATAAATGCGTTTGGTTTTTCGCATTTGGCACCGTCTTGAAGAAGTGTTCGTATGCATATGGTACTTACATTTATATTTATATTATATTTATATTTACTTATTTTTATTTGTCTTTACATTTGTATTTACATATTTATACTTATTTTTATATTTATATTATATTTGCATTTAAATTTACATTTACTTTTACATTTAAATTTACATTTACTTCTACATTTAAATTTACATTTACTTTTATATTTACATTTACATTTACACTTATATTTGTATTATGTGTGTACTTGCAGTTATATTTATGCTGTATATTTATATTTAGCAGAAGAATAAGAACGTTCGATGATTTCGTATAAAAATGGCAAGGAATGGCGCAGCCTCATGTTTTTCCCTTCTGACGAACAATGTCGAACCAAAGGGGAGAAGTTTTTTTCACTGGGCTGGTATTTTCTTAGCCTTATTGGACCAGAAAGTAAAGCATAACTCCGGAGAACTTGAAACAAGAAACTAAATCCTAATTTTCCCTATTAGGAAAGTTTATCTCCGCAGGGACTCGCGCGAGGAGGTTAAAGGTGGCTTTACTGTCCTACATTTTACAGAACGTTTATCAGTCTTTTTATTTAGGATGCGCCTTGTTGAAACTTTCTTCTGGCCGTGCAGAGCGATAGAAACTCTTTTCGTTATATTATTATCACTGAAGTGCGGAACTTTATGCATTCGCGTCGCATGCTGTTGAATAAAGTGCAGTCAAACGAGCATTCTAAAGAAAATAACTATCGATTTAAATTAAAAAAAAAATATTTATTCAGGCTGAGGGGTATTATTCATTTTTAAATAAATTTTCCCGAAAAATAAAGTTTCATTTTTTTTAGTCTAATCATTACGTTGTAATTTCTCAATTTAAACACAGATGAACATTTTTCGAATATTAAAGAATTTATAACTTCTTACATGATAATTTAATTTTTTTAAGAGTTTGCTTTAAAATTTTTTATATTTTGAACCCAGTATAATTTATGACACAATATTATAATAGAATTCTGAAAGCATCATAAATTTGTTGCAACGTGTTAATAAACAATGAGAGGTTTTATAGCCCCTGTACCCGTAGAGTTCTAAACATTAATTTTCTAGAAGCACTAATTTGTTTTATAGCTTCACTTACGTACGAATTTCGTAACACCCACTGGGTATGAGTATGAGTATGAAAATGTTATATGTGGGTACTGCACACTACGTTATATAATAAAATCGGAAATATATTATTTTGTATTCTCTTTTTGAACAAAATGCGAAAACATACATTTCCGAACGCTTTTTTTTTTGGAGAAGATTTATGCTCGAAACGTGAACGCAATGGCGAACGCGACGTGTGTAGAAAGAAATTGCAAAAATGTGTACGAATGGAGATAAAAGAATGTTTTACCGTGCTGAAGAACAAAATTACGAATGTCAATCCGTAAATATGTAACGACAATTTATATAATTTCTTTTTTTTTTTATAATCAGTCGCATTACCTTCAATCGTTTATGTAAATATTACAATTTCTTTCTAACTTTCAGTCGCACTCAATCTTCTAAAACAACAAAATGCCCATCAAAACTTGTGATCGTGCCCATCGATCACCTTCAGTGATGGGGCCATCACATAAATATTTACGTAATCGATTTCCTTCAAATATTTTGCAACCAAAAAATACGTAGCTTAAGCACAAGAACCATATTTTTACAAAAATTTCAGTTCACCAATGGCCATTAACTTGCACCTCCAGTAACGAGGCTGTCGTATAAATGTTTATATAAATTAATTTTTACCGCATACTTATCATCGAGAAAGTTAACAGAAGATCTTTGGACATAAGACAATTGATTCTAAAATTTCTGTAGCGAATATTTCCTTGAAAAAAATTATTAGTTCATTTGAGGGCCCGGTCTTCGTAGATTCGCGATAAGGTAGAGTGACTACATTACCGTCAAAAAATGATTTTACGTGCCTCAAGTTTTCGTCCTTATATAAGAATATTTTGTCGCTGGTAAAGGGCTCAATCGAAAGAGGAAGGTTCAATCTATTGCGCGCTGGTCAGGAGATGCCGAGATTATGCAGATATTTGGTAACATAAGCGTTCGAAGTAGGCCAAAAATTGACGATGCGCATGCCGTGGAATCCAAGCATTTTTATGCCAATGGACGAGTTTTCTGGATGAAATCGAGAGCAGCGTGCGCTAGAAAATATCTCCAGCTACAAATTGAGCTACATTTACATACATAATACAGAGTTATTTACAAGTTATAATACACAGGAAAAAATGTAACAAGTTTAGTCACAACAGACTTGAGTCCCGTCGGATCAAGACCAAGACGGATCTTAAGTCTGTGAATGGAAATTATTAATTAAAAAGTCACGTGACTGTCCCGGGCCCGTAA
Organism: Halictus rubicundus; assembly: GCF_050948215.1. Taxonomy (NCBI): domain Eukaryota; kingdom Metazoa; phylum Arthropoda; class Insecta; order Hymenoptera; family Halictidae; genus Halictus; species Halictus rubicundus. The sequence goes on along the minus strand of NC_135153.1, from coordinate 17,459,866 downwards.
GCAGAATTATTTATAGCGTTCGAAAACCAAGGCTACGGTGGTCCGCGACGAAGCCGAGCTGTCCATGTAGAACAAACTCGTTGCAACTTCTCGAAAAGTGACGCTCACGTGTCCAACAATGCAACGCCGTAGTTCCGGCCAAACTACACGAACGATCGATTGACACTCAAGAAACTGGCCCGCAGACTACGAAATTGACTTTACTTATTATCGAATTACACGACAATGCAACCGCGGTGCATCGCGGGACGACGGGAGGTCGGGTCGTATCGATCTCTCGCCTCGATCGGCCGATTTATCGTTGGACGAAAGAAAAAGGAAAACAGAAAAATAACCTAGATATTCATTTATTTGTGCCACTGTTGCGACGATTCCGAGTGTCGTTCCGCGCATGCCCCGATTCGTCACCGACGGAATCGACGGACAAAAGATTAGAACGTGACGAAAGATTAGTTCCGTTGAACCGATCCGAATGATTGACGTCAACATTCACCTTGACGTGTAATGGCACCGCGGACGACCGCCGGCGATGTTGGCAGTGGCTTTTTCGAAAGTAACTTCCTCTGATCGATCGTTATCACCGCTGATTACGTGTTATTACTTCTTATTTATCGTAGATTAAGAAGGGATTAGCGGCCGGGCTCGTTGTGGCCCACGACATTGTTCTCGTTGACTCCGGCGGCATAGCAAAAATAGAAGCGACGATTATGTCGCTTATTGCTCCTTGCACGGCAAAAGGTAGACGACGCTCTTCTGTCGAATTGGATCAATTAATTAAACGAATGCGACGGGTATGCGAGCGTACGGGAGCTATTCTGATAGTGGAGGTTCGTAATATTGCTTTGCGGAAAGTAATGAAAGAAGTAATAGAAAAGGAATAAAAGGCAATAGAAATTAGTTAAAATCAATTAGAAGCAGACTGTGAATCTTTATGCAAGATACAAATTTTCTACCCGAATGACAGCAAACTGGGGTGAAATGAAACATTAATTTCTTTCTTAATATGTTTGACAGGTTGAAAATAATGTAACAGTATCCCTAAATTCTTCTAATTGTTTCTAACGTCAATGAATCCGCAGTCCAATAAGAAGTACAGTAAAGTCTTGATCTAAGCCTCACGCAACTGCATGATTTTTGAGTGTTCGCCTATCCCCTCCACCGGGCATACCCCACAAGGGGCCGAGAAGCTTTATTTGCGTTATTTGCAGTATTTGCGTTCTCCAGTAAATAAATGTAAAAATGAAAGTCATAACAACTATTATTATTATTGCAACGTCAATAAAATAAGGTGAAAATTTTGCCAATAGGTAATTCATAATTTTTTAAATTTAACTTCGTATGTTAGATTAAATCTGTAAAATGATTTAACTGAGGTGCAAGAATTACGTCATTAATCATAAAAATAGCAGAACAGTTAATGACTACATATTACAATAATATCGGATTCGCTTTAACGACGAAATCGCAGGGATTATTACAAAAAGCGATAAAAATTAATGGATACTTATTACAAAGGTATCGGACGAAATCACCGCGGTTATTATAGAAAGAAAGGCATAAAAGTTAATGGGCAGTTTTTCTAAACGCGTCGAGCGTTCGTTAAAGACGAATTTGTAGACATTTTTGCCACATTTTCCGCAGTAATACTGGTTTGCTGTATCGATTCTCATTCTGTAATTGGCAGGATTTGTTTCAATGGGTTTAACGCATTTGATAATTAAACTATAATTAACTGTTACGCACTCGTTGATCCAAAAATGGTTGTTAATTCCTTTCATCCCTGTAAATACGTCAACAGTATGGATTTCAATGAAAAAGAAACTGCAAGCGCGGGAATCAATACTCATTAAAACATTTGACAATGTATGTAGAAAAGACATAAATTACTGATTTCGTTTTCATTATACCCGGCTTGTTAAATTGTACAAAGGAAATTCGATTTCCACGGATAACAATGCCTTTCAAAATTCCACGTCACAGGCGTCCAGCAGGTTTCATTGCTCTGGTAGATAATTTCATTCAATACAGAGCCAATGGTATTGTAAAGTGTTCCACTGTATAATTATCGTTACATCGCAGCAGCTTCGTAAAGAGATGTGACGAAAAATGTGACGAAATCTGCAGACATGCTATTACATATAAAAATATCACTTTCAAGTTAACACATAAATTTTCACAATGATGTAGTCGATGAAACAATTTTGATACTCAACTTATTTCAAGCAACTTGCAGAAAAATATTTTTTTCGCATACTTTTACAATGCTACTGACAAAAGTACTACTCAGCTTTCGAGTGGTGCAATAAACGTTTCTGTATAAATTGAAGTAAATTTCGATAAATGGCATTCAACTTTGTCATATAATTAATGAAATTGTAACTCTGTAGAGACGTTCATACTTTGACAATTACCAACTTTAAATCGAACAAATTGACTCGATTGAACGAGTGGAATATGAATATGAATTTGTAAATTCATAAAATTGAAACTCTACACTCGTGTTGTGACTATACTGCTCAGATTTATTAAGGCACGTCGAGAATAAAAAGCACGTCCGTGTAGATGCTAAACAGGATTTAACACATAATTTTGATGAATATTCAACGCTATAATTCTCGCAGTTCTACCGGGAATCGGTTATGCAGTCTCCACGCTACAGCGAACAATGGAACGTATCGTTCTAGGTACGGCGAAGACGCGTCGAAAAATAACAAGCATGATCGAAATTTTTCATTTCCCATGAGTCATTTAATCGTAGCTCTCGCGCGTCACGTACCCGTGCAACAATCTCCGCCTGATGTTTGCGAACATCTTAGCTTGCATGTGTCGTACTATTACGGTATTACAGCGAAATGTGCGTCAGTAAATACTCAAATATAGGAAGACGTTATCTTCGGTAAGAAAATCTTACTATATAAATGATTGCCTCTCTCGTGCATCTCAGTCGTTACGGATTGAAGAGACCGGTATCAATTAACGTTTCGGCTGCTTCTTCAGTGAAGAACAAAAACGTAAGAAATTAACCACCAAAGAATCCTACAGTTGTCTCGAAGAACTGTTTTTGGGGGTTGGTTTAATAACCGGAATTTTAAGTGAGATTGATTTTACACCAGAACTACCAAGCACTAGATGCAACTGGCATACATTGCCTCATAATAACAACAAAATTGCATTTGTTTAGATTTGCCACCAGTTTTGTTTAAATATCTATTTCGATAGAGAAGTTTATTACAAAATTTCCTCATGAAAACCTACTTGTAATTTCAATATTTCTACCAGAAAAATCTACAAGAAAATTAGAAGCAAATCATTTTGACTCATCCGGTAGTTCTAGTGTTAACTATGATTGTCGAATTACATTACCGATTCAATTGTTTCGGAACAAAGCTGTAATCCTTTTTCAAGTAATTCGATTTCTGCGTTATTTTGGGTGTCTCGATTAAAAATGTAACATTTTCTAAGAAGCGTTTTGAATCTCGCATTTTGTAACTAACTGGAGGCACACGTGAAAGAAGAAGAAGAAAAAGAAATGTTTTAGATGAATTAGGAGAGAAAGCAGGAACGGTTATTCAGTAACGAACAACAGTTGTTGTAATTGAATTAAACCAACTTTGTGTCTTCACGGCGGCCTTGTAAATATCGAGGCTACGTACAAAGCAGCTCGATAAAGGCAAGCTGCGATTACTTTTTACCGGCGAGATAAAATAAGGGTCGGTCGCTCGAGACAATCGACCCTGATCGCCATTCAATGGAAAATGAGTATTAGCATGTCACACACATACAAGACCGTACACATTCCAACCCTCTTGTTTCCCTATGTTGCAGATTGACAAAATGCCACTGTCGGAGTTCCGCAAAAAGAAGCTACTCTACATTTTCAACACCTTCTTCGGTGAGTACACAATACGTTATCGTCGTCAGCTGGGATAAGACGTTTATGGTACAATAACCGACGATCTTATGATATTTTTAGTCTTCTGAAATTCGTTAAATCTTCTAACACAATCGAATGATTTTGTTCGACTCGAAAAAAGAAATTTGGTTACTGAACAAATGCATTGTCGTATTTCTATATGAGATTACAACATTGCAAGTCACACAAAATCATTTTTGCGAGAAATTATTACAATTTCTTGAGTAATCCTAGATATTCATTATGGTTGAAAATAGTCGGTGAAATTTTCATCAAAATTTTTATATTTTCATTCACCAAGATTAATTTTGAGTTATATTTTTAACTACACAGAGAATGTCTTGAACTAAAATAAGAACGCTTTTTTACTTGGCGTATCCGCCAACACACCTCTCAAGATAATTAAATAACACGGGAGCATTTAGAAAATTAAGTTGGCATTACAAGATTGCTTTTGTCACGGTGGAAACAACACGTTTTTAATCATTTCGCCAGATTTGAACTGTTTGCTGGAATTTTAATGTAAATTTTCTCAAAACATATTACTGATAAACAAAACGTTCCTGTTACAGTAAAACTTTCTCATTCTCATATTTCACAAATTCTTCTCGCGCTAAAACTTTTACTGTACAGAAGCTAGCCACTATAAAATACTGTAAAAATATTGTTTGAAGAGCTCTATGGTCGATATTTGAACCACCAGAACCTATTAATAAGTCCCCGAACTGTTTCAATCTCCGGCTCGGAGCGTTTTCTGGCACGTGTGGCGGGTTGTCAGAGGGGTCGGCAGTCCGAGGGTCAAAATAATCCGATTCCCTGGTAATTATCTGGTATCTCCGATATCCTCGTACGGGCTGAGGAAAATTTCGCGGACTCGGCTACGTCACTCTGCGGCGGCCCCGATAAGCCGTAGTTTCGAGTCGGTCAATATTTTTCTAGAGGAGAACCGGAGAGAGCCCGTTGATCCGGTAACGAAACGAGCGAGGCCGATTGTTCTCTGGACGGTCCTGACGGGTTCCCCCGTATCGTTCTTTTTTTTTCCCCCCCGAATCAGTAAAGCCTTGGTAACGATCTTCCACCACGCGTCATCCCCCCCTGTCGCGGCTGACAGCCGGATAGCCGCCCGAGCCTCTTCGAGAAAATGAAATACGGTTTTTGTCCGAGCGGCCGATGTCAGGTTCTCCTCGTCTCGGTGGTATTTTTGGGAGGACTATAGAGGAGCAAAGGTTGCACGGGGACGTTCGGTTCGGTCTCCCAACGACACCTGTGCGTTGGCCGTTCGAGCAAAAGTGAGCCAGGCCAGGACGGACGCCTATTTATGGTGCGAACAGGAGAGGAGATAAACAATGGACGCGGTTAAGGGGATACGCCTCGCCCCGTTGAAATTACACGTTACGCCTCTGTGCGCGTATCTTCGGCCTGCGTCGTGCATCGGGGCAATCATTCATACAAGTTGGACGCACTTCTGCGTGCCCGGGCTTTTCAGGGAGCAGCACACACGGGCCAGCGGTCTTCCTCCTGGCTGTTTGGGAACTGCCTCTGTCTGTTGGCTTCTGACGCGGCACGATGTTATGCCACCGTGGAAAGAGACGCGGAGAAAGTTAGGATCGTGATTACGAAGGTTCAGCGAGGAGACATATACTCTCCATTATTTGAACGAATGGACGAGACCTACGTTTAACCACGTCACTTGCAGAGAATAAAATCAAGTAATGTTCAACGAAAACGTGGCATTGATTACGCACAATGAGGTCAAGGTCGTGATAAGGTCAGAGTATACTGGACCGTCGAACTCGTCTTGACGTAAGCGATAGTATTACGTTTTGAAAAAATATGTAGTCATTTAAAAGAATGAAGGTGACCCTCATTTTTCATGAACAAAATGAATATATTTTTAGTTGATGAATTGCATACATTTTTTAACAGACGTGCGCTCGGGTAGTGGAGTGTCCTCTATACTGGGTTTTGAAAGACTAAGAATACTATGGATGTATGGACAGTCTATTGATGATAAGCACATCTTTAATATAGTTTCGTTCGAATATAGAAAGAAATACAAAATGCAAGGAAGAACTTTATAAAAATAAAAACGTTCGGAAGAAGAAATAACATACTTGTCGAGAGTTCAGAAAGCGTAGCAAAGAGAAGCTCAGAAGATGGACGTCTTGTAAGTCAGAAAATGGTTCCGCTTGAGCTGCAATGAGAAAGGAAAACGATTATCGTGTATTATCTCGCGTTCTAACGATTATTGATTCCTTTGTTAAGTATGTTTCTTACAGTTTAAGAATTTTTCAAAACAGAGCGAGGCAATTTTGTCGGTTTCAGAACGTTGAATTACTTCCTGTACTTTTAGTGATCTAAAATATTTAAAATAATCTTGAAAACGATTCACAAATTTATACAGGTTGACGGAAATATTTGTAAGGACAATCTATAAAATTTATAAAATATTTCAGGGGGTTAATAAAACTAGAAACTTTTTATTGGATTGATTATATCTACACAAATACGCATTTTTGTGGCATTTTTTATAACTACAACCTAGTGGAAACACTTGCTTCGTTTAGACCTCCCCGAAGTTTAAAATGGGACAAGTATCCGATTAAACTTCATTTAAGTATTTTGACCGGTGGCAGCGTGTTTATTAAAACTTTCTTATTCCTCTTATAAGGAAAGTCCAACGAAAATCCAATTCTTTTACCACCTCTGAGGGCTTATACAAAGTTCTCAGTACAGATATTAAGCATCCGTGTCCTTGCTGCTTTTTCGTTTTTCACGGTAAAAAGAAAATCTTTGAAGGCCAACACGTGTTTCGATATTGTCCTACATAAATAACCAACGTTCCTAAAATGTGCAAAATCTTTATATCGTATTCAGTAGGTGTGTGCACATTTTAACTGCATAATAAATTTGAGTGGATCATGAAATTGTAGAAAGTTTCCACCACCGAAAAGTTAAATTACAAATTTAACAAACTGTGATAAAACAAAGTAAAAAAAATGTAATATAATTTCAGTGAAATTTCCCAGATACACAAGAAGATAGTAATCACTCTGAACCTTCAAGGGGCGTTACAACATTAAAGGGTAACAGATGAAAGGATTGACCGACATATCCGAGCTCGGTCGTACGTGCGGGAAACGAGTATTAAAAAACCTGAAATGCATCGGGTCGCCGAGGTTCACTTGAACTCTCTTGGCCAATGAGAATCCGCCGTTATAGTGAAACTTTTACTTCGGAATGCGTGTCACGCGTGTCGGAAGAGTACGCCCCGGTGTAAATCGCACCCGGAAGTGATTACCACGCGCAATTAGCTCGCGAAACTTAGGACGCAGGTCTCGAGGCGGATGCTTGGTTGCGTCCACGCAAATCGTGAACTGTGTCCCGCGCCCCTATGCGATCAGTCTGATGATCACTGATCAGCCGTCATCCGTGTGGAGCGTGGAGGTCACAGGCGTGTACACGCTTCGCGGCACTCATTAGCCCCTTACTTTCTTCCCTTCTTTGGCCGTCGATCGGCTGCTAAACATATCCCACGAGGCTGTTCTTCATCGTCGATACGGTATTTCACCGTGACCCAGAGAAACCAGGGACGAGTACGTGTCTTCACGTGCTTTCTGGAAATCGTGACTACCCCGCCCATGTTTATTGACAAATTATTGCCAACAGTATCACGATGCATATCTAAATACGCTAGCTTTCTGCTGTCATCGTTTCGCCGTGCGATATATGCCAGAGCGTGTCTGCAAGTCCATTTATTTTTAAGAATGACATTTCACGTCCTCCGCATCAAGATCACTATTGTTGCCAGTAACAATTCGCTTGCTTCAGTTAAATGCAAACTATTCATCTTAAAACTTGCTGCATCGTACAACTCGATTATATTGACGCGTGCAGCTTCAGTGATCCATTTAGGTCAACGTCGGTAATTTCATTTAACTGCGATGCGTTGCGACAGGGTACACAATACCTCGTAAATTTCTTTAGGATCCCGAAACGGCGGAAGAATATTTGCATAGAGAACGGTATCGTGATTGACTGAACGAAACGGCACCGAGTCAATATCAACGGCCGTTCAATAAAATTAATCACCGGGGACCGGTGTCTGACGAAAAGCTTAGGTATTACGTGGAATAAGATATCAGCGCTGATCGGACGGGGTCGCAAGGTGACGGAGCCCGGCGAGGGACACATAATGGAATTAATAAACAGGGAGGAGAGGTCTATGGATCTCGGGGGTCGGAAGGAGGATGGTCGACGCCGAAAAGAAGCCGAGAAGTTGTGCCACGAGGCACGAAATTGAGACGACTTGCGAAAACTAATGACGTCGGATTCAAACGGCGACAGAGCCGCGCCGCGCCGCGCCGCGCCGCACCGGGTGAACGATGAATAGCACGATCGACGGATACTCGTCTTTTCCGCGGGTTTTCTACCCGTGATATCTTGCGCCCGGCCTCCCTTTGGACGCCCGCCAAAATTCCATGCAGCCCGCAGGCCGCACACATGCATCCCGGCCATATTTCATTACATCGATTCCTTGTCACGTGTTTTGCCTACGTGCTATCGGGTCCCTTTCGACGCGGCGGCACCGCGGCAAAACGCGGGACACCACGCCGAACAGATTTGCGCCGATGATCACCGATGAATTCCGCCCATAAGTAATCAATTATTTTGAAATCTAAAACAAACTTTGTAGTAAATTCCAGTTTCTATTTCTTGATTTATTATACAGGGTGTGGTTGGTAACTGGTGGTAGAAGCGGAAAGGGCGTGATTCTACGCGAAAAAAGAAGTCGAAAGCTTTTCCGCTTGTACCACCAGTTACCAACCACCCTGTATAATCTCCATCATTGTCGAGGACAGTTTGCCATCTTTCCTGCAAATTTTCAACCCCCCTCTTATAGAAATCCAGGGTTCGTCAAGCAAAATATGACTCGAGCTGTCTCCTTACATCTTCTACACAATGTTTTATTTCTTAACCACTTCGTTCTTACGGACGTGTTATCACGCGACGTCGATACCGTTCGTATAAGTTTACAGACGTGTTATGACGCGCCGCCGATACTGTTCGTTCAGACGCGTTATCACGGGACGCAATTTCGCTTCCGCGGTGCCACGGACGTGTAAACACGCGGGCTTGTCTTTGCTTCGTCTGAGGACACCGCTTATTTCTATGTCGTTTCAGTTAGTTCTCGTTTAAGTGTGCGTTGTGTATGGTGCACAATAAAATGTGTCCGCAAAGAAACAAGATACTATTGTGAAAATTGTGATGTTGCGTTATGTGCAGTTCCATGTTACGAATTATATCACACACAGAAACAATAAATTAAAAATATCCTGAAGTCAATGTTTCTCTTTAACTATACCGTTTCCAGAATTAATAATTTTTCGAATTAAAGCACTTAATCTAATAAAGAAACACGCGAGATATGTCGTGTGTCCGATGACGAATGTGATCCTCGGAAGGTACGGACGTCGCCATTTTATTACAGGGTTGTAAAAAGAAATTATACTCTTTAGAATATTTTGAGCTGCTTTACCGAAAACTGTAAAAGAATGCGTGTCTCCTCTTCAACGATCGGTACAGAACTAAAGGCAAAACAAATTCTTTGCAAATAATCGATTACTTATGGGTACCCCCAATATTTGTAATATTTGACCTTTCTCTTTAACAGGGGTGACGAGTGGGGCAACCATCCCCACTCTTCTCTCTGGCTTAGGCGAAGGAGAGTTGCCCCCTCTACTTGAACGGAGGTGGAAGGGTGGGGTATCGTGCCCATCACTATAGCACCAGTGTTGCCAGATCAAGACTTGTGCCCCCACTCTAACTTCCCCTTCTACCGCGATATTCCCCACGCTTCCGCCACGGGCCGGTCACGTGACGTTTATCGTCTCTGACGTGCATACTCCGGTGCTGGCAGAGTTAGGATAACTTCCCCTCATCTGGCGACACCGTCTGGTACAGAGGTTAGGTCGGAAGTGAAGTTGTCTAATAAACGTTGGTTATCTGTTGGTTCGACGTGAACACTTCCATTATAAAACAATAAAGTCTATGAGCTTTGCTCAGATCAGCACACTGATCGTTTATTGCGGGTCGTAACGTCTAACCTGGCGAGCCTAATAGCCCCGGGAACGCGGTATAAATGCTAACTCGATCGCTCCGTGAACTTAATGCGATGATGGACCTGACACCGGGTTGATGTAATGTTAAACGGTCCACGTTTTATCTTGGGTTCCTTTGGTCCCGCGCCAAATCTCCGCCCACCTCTTTCTCACCTAGCATTGTCTCCTCAATTTCTGGATTGGCGAGGATGTCCGGAACTGATGTTGTGCTGCTCTCATATATTCGCGTGAAATTGATAGATGCGGGTCTGATTAGTGGGTATTTGGCAACGGATTCGCTCTGCCGGTATGCCACCCGGAATTTCAATTACAGTAAGTCACACACCAGGTGTGCTCGAATTGGATGATTTCAAGTAGGCTGCGCAGGGTTTACACATCTTGGAAATAAAACCTGCTGTAGTCGAGAGATGAAAGATAATCTAGCTGAAATGAAATATTTTAGACGTTTCTGTGTGTAGTCAGGGTTCACATTCTAGGCCTCAACGTTAAAAAATATCTTGAAAAATTCCTGTTGACTCAAACTAATGGTAAATGAATTATTTTATTTTGTAATTTGTCATTTCTCCATTTTATTTTGTAATCTGTCATGATACTGAACGTGAAACTCATAGCCAGAAATATTGGACTGTGAAATATAACTATGCACATACGTTATCACTTAAAATAATTGTATTTGATTAAAATTTAAATAATTGTATTAATCGCACAAAGTTGAATCGAATTTAATACAACCAGTTATATCCACGTAACAGTGAAACGTTCGTTCAATTTGGTTATCAAATATTTCGGAATACATTTGACCGAACGCTTGTTTCGAAAAATACTTTTAATTAAAAGTATATTGCCATGTGATGAAAAAAGTTGCATTGTTTATACACCGTTAGCCGAAGCACCAGATCGACACACGGGAAGCTTGAAATGTTTTCGATGCAGTTTGCATTGCATCGAGCTTAAATTGTTATCGGCGAAAAAAACTTCGTTGATAGGAGATTGTTTCAGCCCCGAAGCAAAGTTAACGTTGCTGACTTCAAAATCGAGATTGACCTGGTTGAAACGATAAAGTATTCCAGAGTTTAACATATTAAAGATTGGATTCATGCTCGACAGTAGAGAGATCGACGATCTGAATATTTCAAAATGAAGCCCTTATGAAACATTTCAAAGGCTGCCAGACACGAAGAAATCAATGTACATTTAACCGTAAAAAGCTCTGACTGGAATAATGGTGGATTCCATTTTTGATGGCAGTAATGCACTGGCATCGGAGAAATATTTACGTCGATGTGAACAAGTTACTGAATTCATACTGAGCTCTGAAAGTCTCGGCCTCTTAAAATGGTTTAATAGGGTTACGATGCTATACTAACAGAGTTAACAGATTCATACAGGGTGGTTCATTTAAAGGTATAACAGGAAAATACCTGTTTTTCTCGAAAATATTTCTCGTGCAATTTTAATCACATCAATGGATAAATACACCGCGAAGAATGTTTAAGTATGAAATTAACTTCAGGTTAAATTTCAAGTTTGAGGGTCAAAAGTCACTTCAAGGTCATGTCATTAACATCGTTCAGTGCAGTCTAATGGCAGAGAAAACATTGAAATAATCCCTTCAAAACTCCAAAAAAGAGAATTTTAATCGTACAAATGTATTATTCAAGAAACAACAGTTTATTCTGTGTACACACCTATCAACCGTTTCCTGTTGTTTTTCAGATTGCAATCAAAGTGGCGCGATCGATAAGAAGGATCTAGACCTCGCCGTGCAAGTAAATATCTCTTTTAACGACTTTTACGATCGAAACTTTTTTTGGAATTATCAAAGAGACACTTAATTGAAGTAGTGATTAATTGATCAACACGAAAATTAAGTGACGCTTTCTTTGAAAATAAATTTGGAATTCGATTGGTAAAGTAATGTGTACGAATTATGGTGTTAATAAAAGTTTTGTTTCAAATTTTAGCGAATCAGCGAGTGCAGGGGCTGGACTCCGGACAATCCTAAAGTTCAAAGCACAAGGGACAATTTGCTCAAAATGTGGGATGGATTGAGACAAGGGGCCGACTCAGATCAGGATGGCCAGGTAAAAAGTTACAAAATTGCAATATTTCTTTTGTTCTGTTGTAAATGTGAAGAGGTTAACGAAACAACACAGAGCAGTTGATGCGACATAAAACCATAAAATCAAAAATGGTGTTTTTTCAGTTATTTTACTGTTTATCTGATATTTCGCAGATCAGTCGAGACGAGTGGTACTCATTGTGGGAAGAGTATGCGAACGATTCGGCGAACCCATCGGAGTGGCAGGAAACATACATGGCTTTGATGTTCCAGCTGTTTGACGTGTCCGGTAAGTTTGCTTTGTTCTCCATTCCTCAAAACTATGTGTAAGATAGCATTCTTATGATCAGTAATATGTGATTGAAGGTTACGTTATGTATTTCTTTATGGCAACGTAACGGTTGTGTAAGAACGTTTGAAGCTGCAAAAGTTTTATGTAACCGGGGTTTTATGCAACTAGACGAGCATTAATGTCTGAACGATAACTGACAATACCACTGGAGATAAATCTATAAATTCAATGGAGAGACTGAATAAAACTAGCGACAATAATCTTGAGCTTCTAAACAAAATGGAATTCTAAACAGAATAATATTAAAAACGGGGAGTCGCCGAACGAGGTTGCAATTTTTGTGAGCAACGTTTTCCTCATTTCTAGAATCTCCTAATCTCTAATCACCGTCGTTTTGAAACTCCAGCAATGCCTCAATAACTGTCGTGGATTCGGGGGCTTGACGTGACACGAATCCGTGGCAGAGTAAAGTCTTCCAGTGTTGAGCATTACTCGAGCATCGGTTTATTTGAATAACGACTCGAGTAACGAATACATTAATTCATTTAATCCGCAAATCACAACTGAATAAAATTTATTCATTTGTTTTTCATTTTGAATGACTATATTGCCCAGCATAAGAGTTTCTCGTATCCTTCAACGATCTGAAGAGATGAAAATCAGTTTTAGTCAGACGACGAATGCTCGTCGCTGAAGCCATTAACAGGTAGTGGGGGTGAAACGCGACAGTTATCGAGGCACTACTGTCATTTAACGTCCAGCGAGCTTCCCTTGGAAGACACTGGAGCGGCTTCTAGGTCAACGGAGCTGGTCACCGATTAAAGAGATCTATCGCTAATGTCCATTAGGTGATAAATCCATCGATGAGAACGAGTTCTGTAACGTCTGCAGATACCACGGCATCGCGGAACCCGAGGCTAGGGAGGCTTTCAAAAAATTGGGAGTCGTAAGTGGCAAAATGCGTTCACGGGGGTACAGGCACTGTTGAAACGTCGACAAATCGAATTTCTGATTTTGAAAGCCTCATTCTCCGCGAACAGGTTTCGCTCGAGTTTCGTTAAAATGTTTCAATCATTACAGAGGTTGTAAAACCGAACGTGCATTCGAGACCAAGATCAGCACATGCTTGAACTTTTTCCTTCGTCCCTCAATAAACTTAATATGTTCTCTTTAGAGGAGACAGGGTGTGTAAAACGTGCAGTTTCTTTTTTTAATTGCACAAAATATTTAAATACAAGTCGTATCATTTTGTCCAACAGTGTATGACGATAGTGTGCAGTGACAATTTTAGCGCGTCCTTGTTGCTAGCCGATGCTGCAAGGATGCAGAATGCTGTACAGTCGTCGCGTCACAATTTTAACAATTTCCAACATCCTGATGATTTGTTTACCTTAAATTACTCGCAAATGTGTGGACAATTAGCTGCAAAAATTGTTAGTGCTTCCGTCGAACCGAGTCGAAGCAACGACTTAAAAATTGACCATTGATTTTTGCCATTCGATGGTGCTGTACCCCCGCGGAGACAGGCCGTCTCATATAGCAAAACCACTAATTCTACCGCACGATTTCTATTTGCATAGGGTCAGGAAATAACCTGGGAGAAATTCACCAACCTCTGGAAGCAATATTTCTCCTCGGACGAGCCGACCACACCGGGAAACTTTATTTTCGGGAAAACCTCGTTCTAACTCGTTGTCCCCGCGGAACCGAGAGACACGTATCTCACCGTTTCTTTGCGTCGCATTGTATCGTCCATGTCTCTGATTTCTCGTGGTCAATTCGCCCGGCTCACGGAACGGCCCAGTCGAATGTTCTTCTTGTTTGACAACGAAATAAAAGAAAGGATTGTGGGGGCGGGGAGGGGATGAAAAAAGAAAGAGAGAGAGAGAACACAAGAGTAGGAAATCCGATAGAAAGGCAGACAATTAATTTTCGGTCCCATTGTCGAGCCGGTCGCGCCCGGCGATTCATTTAACGCGGAAAGTTTCGTTCCTCTTCGGCGTGTAAATAATCGTCGGCCCCTTTTTGGAAAACCAGGGGCGGACGACACGGTGTTCGCTCGTTCGGGCGAGAACGCTAATCATTTTCTCGCAGACAAGAAAATCGCCCGCGCCGCGCTTGGACAGCTGCCGGCGATACAAAAAAAAAGTAAAACTATATCTTCGCTGTATGTTTGTATCCGTAACGTATTTTAAATGTAAGAGAATGAGAATGTTGTAATTGAACGTTGACCCGCCTCGCACCGAGCCGTCTCACTTTCGATCAGGAGCGACGGGTTTAATTAGACGAATCACGTTTCCCTCCAGTCCGCGGACCGTTTTCACAGTTTCAGATCAACTTCGTCGGCGCTGAGCTTCGGAACACGCGTCTCAGTTCTGTTACACAGACGTTCCGTCTCGAACAACATTTTTCATTCCGAACAATTCTCGCGAAGAATCGAAAAGTCGGACCGGATCAGTTCCAATTACAATTCTTTCATCGCCCGCATCAGTTCTGAGATTTTCTAGGTACTACACAGTCTAACATTGCTGTTGAATCGATTCCTCTAACAATATTGTACAAAATTTTGTTAGTTTACTTTAAATTCTAATATATTATAGCTACAGATTACGTATACATACATTTTTTGAGAATTATTAGAACATATTTGTACGTGATTATATGGTAAAATGAAGTATAAACTTAAAGGGTAGTATGCTTTACCAATTGTTCATAATTTAAGCAATAAAAGTTTCAATTTCAGGGTTTTAATGTTGCACTCTTTGTTATAGAATGTACGATAAGTACCTACTATAATTTGCCAAGTGTTTTTCCTTGAACATTTCTCTCAAAACTTTCTTTCTACAATGTCCTCACTGGTGAATGGCAGGGAGTTAGGTTAGGAAATCCATTTTACTTACTCGCCATTTCCTCTGTTCTGAGCAACGATGTTATTAACACTTCCATATCTATAAAAAATTTAACAATATCAAAATTATGAAACGACACATAAGTATGTCCGACATTAAATATATTCTTTGTTAAAAGTGCCCTTTATTATTGGCTGTATACTAAAATTTTACCGCATTTACTTTGAACTTATGCATACACAGTAATTTGTGACTACAGTATGTTATGATTTCATTTTCTGTATTGCTCAATACAATATTGTTCGTTGTTCAAATGTTACGAGAATTGATTCTATAACTGTCCCAAAATCCTGTCTCGGAATTGGTGTAGAACCTAAACAATAACAATTCTAGAACTGATACAAACTTTGATGTAAGAACAGCTGACGTGGTCCGACAATTAGGTCCTCAACACTCGGATTGATTACACGGAATAAGAAATTCTCGGAAAAAAAACCGATACACCAATTTTCAAACTAACCACGTATTTAGGCCCAGCGTTGACGAAAGGTAACGTTCGTGTGTAATCCACGGCACCGTGTCTGATAGCTTGCAGGCAAGTCGGCTTAATTAATTGAAGGGTTGCTATCACTGTGTTCGGACCGTGATCTTGGTATATCGCCCTAACCGTGTGTCTTGCACAGAGACATTCCACATTATGCTGTTTCACTGGAGAAATACAAAAAGGAACATACGTATACCTATACAGAAATCTAAGTGAATATAAATGACTATAAAATATTATATATATATATATATATATATTTGAAAAACAGAGAGAAAGAGAGAGAGAATTTTTTCGAGATCATTGCAGAGAGATTTATAAATCTTAAATCGGTGTTGACTCGGAGGATCGAGCGCCGGCGCATGTTCGAAGTTTGAAAATCGTTTAGTTGTCTGTTGCCTCGACTTTTCAATTGAAACTCTTCTAGATGATACGTATATTCGCAATGCAAGAGAAATGTGTCTTAAATAAAAAGTAGATCAAACAATATTATACGGACAGAAATATGTGTGTTTTCCGTGGACGTGTAACGGGGAAGAGAAAGAAGAAGAATTAATACTCGCAGCCGTGTTCGAGCAGAAGTTGCACCGTTGATTTCGATGTTTTCATTCAGAAATTTTCCAAAAAGCGAGCGTTTCGCGAAAATGTCTACACTAGTTTCGATCGGTGGTGGATGTTGAATTCCGTTGGACCCTGTCGCTTGTTCTCTATCGACTTTCTTATCTTTTCGCGCCAAGAAAAGTGGACACTCTTCGCGCTATTCAATATTTTCTCTCTCCGTTGTTTGTTTGCCTGCTTCGACCTCTAGAGATTTAAGAAGAAGTATAGCGCCCGTCACATGTTCAAATACGAACGGGAGACGTTCCGGTTTGTTTGTACCGTTCTGCTTCGAGCTATTGAACAATAACGTTGTTGTCGCGATTTAATATAGTCTGTCATGTAACTCTGAGTGTATAATAAAAGAAGATTGAAAGCATTCACGAGCGAATTGATTTCTCCGAGCTTTTAGTTGTCGTATACAGAGCTACACTCAGTGTCGCCAGACGAGGGGAGGGAGCGTGAATTCAGGGGGAAAAAGTTACCCCCTCTCCGCCAGTACGAAATGCGGTCACGTGACCGTGCCGCAGCGGAAGCGTGGGGAGTAGCGCGGTGGAAGGGGAAATTAGAGTGGGGGAACAAGTCTCGATCTGGCGACACCGAGCTACATGAAGCTTCTCGATGTAAAGTCTCTAACACTTCGCTCGTACACTTCTCGTTACCTGCATAATTATAACTCACCAGGTACGTATATTTATTTCGACAAAATACAGGGTGATTATTCATGGTCGGTACGAAAAGTAATTTTCCGTGATGGACCTATGTTTTCGGAAGAAATTTATCGTCGACAATTGATAACATTGACTCGCCGGACGAATAATTGCACGTTTTCAATGTGTTAATATCATTTTGAGAGGAGCAAACATACGTAAATGATTAAGATTCAATAATGTGTAAGAATTACTGGTGATAACAATTGCAAAATACGGCGAGTTTAAAAAGGTTTTCGACACCAACCAGCGAATTTGATTAGCCAGTCGACAACGCCATGAATAATTACTCGCACAGTGTAACCAATCACGAATGCAGCTTGCACATTGTTATAATGCAACAGATGTTAAGTAAAATTATATTATTATTAATATTAACGCATTACGGATATATTGAGAATCTATATAAACGTTAAATTGTTCCAAATCACTTTCTATCGTAAACGATAAGGGAAGTATAGCAGAACGTCGATCCGTCGAAGCAAAAGAAAACATATTTTTTGCTGTAAATTGTTTATTAACAATTGTTTGAGTGACACGAATTGCTAATAATGTTTCTTGATTTTGAACGATATTTTATAGCACTTTATGGAAAATGTAAGCAGAATTAGATTATAGTGTATGGTTTTTGTGCAATTGATGTTGTCTACAAATAATTAAATCTTTCAACAATGGATAAACGTTTGTAGATGCACGTCCAGATTTTATATCTGCTTGTAAGCATTGTATATGTATTATATACGTACTTCAAGATCATATCTTCTTATATTTTAAGCAATTTTATCTTTATGCGATGTACTATGTTACAATTAGTATATTATACTGTGTTTTTATGTATTCAACTATTCTATGTCCCCTAACTATGCACTTCAATTTTTATTTAATTCTTTCAATTCAATTAAATGATATGTTGTTATTGGTGCTATTGTTGTTGGTAAAGTATTAAACAAAGATTCAATCATCTATTGATTTATTAAATCAGACAGTATGCAATAATTTAATAATATTTATACGCTGTTTGTTGGTCTTCCATGTTTACTTTTGAAGCATATTTGTACGCTGTTTATTTACTGTTCTTCCTAACTTAATCGATAAAATATCTGTTATTGTATCACGCAAAGCAAAAAACATTGATACGCTAGAATTTTTTTTTTCCAGTGATAAAATTCCATTTTATTAATAGATTTACGAAGACAATATCGAAAAATTTGATACACAATTCCAATTTCAGTTTCATCGCGCAATTACAACGACAAAAATGGTTTTCGTAGGTTCAACGTTCTGCTATACGAAACAGAAGTGAATATTATAAAATTAATTTGATAAGCTAGCCAGTCAGGCCGTCTACGCCCTGTGCATAAGAATCAAGATGGACGTTCAATTTATGCTATACAATACCGCCCATAATTATTCGAACGACAGAAATTGTATACTGTACCCCGGAGGTAAGTATGAATGTCGCATGTAACTGTTAGCGTAAACAATTCTTCGCTAGAATAATTAACCCTCTTTCTATCATACCGTGTAAGCTTTCCACGTGAAATCGTTTTGTGTATCGAACATAATACGTCATCTTTCGAACGTATTAAGTCGTTCGAATAATTAGGAGCGGTACTGTAGATCGATACTTCTTAGATGCGATGTATAATTCACCGTGAAGCGCATCGAGATAGTGTTAAATCTGCTTTGGTATTCGCTTTCATCATCAATCACTGCCCACGAAGATCCGCGAACAAAATGCACGCATCGAGGCATTCAAATGCGTACATAGTGTCAGACACAGTCTGTTAGAAGCGGCTGTATGTACAGTGTGCGACGATAAATGCGACCCGTTGTTTATTATAGCGATCTCGTTTTCAACGAGAGAGGAGAATCAACACGGTATACATATATATACATATATATATATATATATATATATATATATATATATATATATATATATATATATATATATATATATATTGGCGAAAGAAAAATTGCGGTGAACGAGAACGGTACAAAATCGAACGATTTTGGAGGGAGGGGAAACAACCGTGTTCGTTTGTTTGTTTGTTTTTTTCTTTTTTGCTACAAATGCACACGACAATGTTTGTTCTTGTGCTCGAAATATGTATCAAGCGATATTGTGTTACTGTTTGTGAAACGTGCCGGTAATGGCACGAGCGACGTTATGTAAAAGTCTAATGCACGTTACTCATTGAATAAAGGTATCTCTGAACTATGCTCTCGATGATCTTTGAACCATCTCATGCAAACACAATTTACAGAAAATTAACTCGAAATATGAAACGAAATTTTTAACAGTAGGAAGATTAAAGAGGCTCCTGCAGTCCTCCGGTTAAAAAATATTAGAATTATTCTTCTAGTTTAGAATATTTCATTTTATTTATTTCGTTTAAAATCTATTTAATATTTAATTTTTATTTTGTTGGTAAGGTAAAGGTTATAATTCTAGAAAGATTAAATAAGAAAGAAACGAAAGATAACGTAAAAACATAACATACCTTTGAAGATATAATTCGTATCATACGTAATAACGCGGTTCTCCATTTATCTTGAAGAACTGTTGAAAATAACAAACGAACAAACAGTGTTTGGCCGGCAAACGCAAAAGTTCGGAACGATTAATCGATACGCAGTTCGATAGTTCTGTTGACTGAGAGCATTGACAATGAGAGTGAGGTATTTGACAAGCTGTTAAACTAGCAGCACCATCTCACCACTGTGGCATAAGATGTTTGTGGACTCGTGTAATCTAGTCGGTGGGAAGATTTGAAAACAAGATATGCAGGAAAATTCGGTGAGTACTTGAAATTCTTGCAATTAATCGTGTCTCCTCATCAATTAATGTGATCGATATTCCGCCTGTACTAATGTATTAATTGAGATTTTAACATTATATAACGTTTCTAACCTCAAACTGCTCCGTTACTATTCGGAACTCTTGAAATGTATCAGTTATCGTTTTCCATGCGAATCCGTTTTCGTTCGTATCTTATCGACAACTGTCGTCAGATAAACCGATAAACTTTACTTGGTGCCTCCGCGGTTTCTGAAAGCTCAGTATCAATCACACCTTAGGAAGACTCACTATGGTTGACCCAATCACTATATGCAGCATTGCATATTACACTGAAGTCTTACAAGATCTTCTATTTACGCAATATTATTTGTCAATGCAAGCTGTGGCCTTACCTTGTGTTAGGTTAAACGATATTGCTACATGTAGGGAGTGAAAAGTATATTGCATGATTCTAACGCGTTGATTATCCGGTAAAAGTTACTGCCCCTTAAGGTGACACAAGTCGCAGCATAATGTAAGTATTATTTTGTTTAAAATTTGGTTCTTGTCAATTGGTTATGTTCGCGATAGGTCATTGACGGTTCGTAAGTTTCTACGTTGTAGATTTGAAAAATGTTGTTCACTACGTACAAATACTATAAAAGGCATTAGCGAATAATTCAGAGTATTAGACTATGCCGTTAAGCTCACATATGTATGATAACATTTTTACAGGTTGGATTACAGTGATGAGTTAGAATTGCAAAAAGAAGCTAACGAGGTGGATCAACTTGCCATGACTTCTTTAGGAAAACTAATATTTGTAGACATTCATTGTAGACAGTCGAAGTCGTTATCTACAGAGAAAACAAATGAAGACGTCATTGATTCTCTGTCCCTTGCATTCGAGCAATTATTTTACATGCCGTTTGACATCATTGAAAATTATGCTAATACAGTACATAATTTGGATATTAGTCACAATAAGTTTAGTCGGTATGTATATATTATGTAAAGTTGTCACAATATATTTACAATTAAGATTTAGTTACAAATGGAATCTATCTGATGTGGCAAATGTGTTTTACTCTTTTTTTAGAAACTTGCAATTCTTAGCAGAATTTGAGAACCTAACTTCGCTGAACTTAGATCACAATACTATAGATGATTACACTGTATTCCCACATATGCCAAAACTGCAACTTCTGTGGCTAAACCATAACACTATAGAGGAGTTGTATCCGTTTGTAAAGAATCTCTACGAGAGTGTGCCCAACCTCAGATATTTATCCCTCATGGGTAACAAAGCAGCGCCGAGCTACTTGAATGGTGGAACCTTTTACGACTATCTTCAGTACAGGTATGAGAAAAGGGGAATGTGTGTACGACAGGTACAAAACCAACAAATATTAAAATCATAAATATTTTTTAAAACAAGGTTATATATAATATCTTGGTTCCCTCATCTGGTACATCTGGATGACAGACTTGTTACGCCAGAGCAACGCGAAGAAGCTAAGAGGCTTTTCAAACGACCATTCTTAGAAAGTCTTGCCGAACATACTCCTCTTCCGGAATGCATCAAACATCTGCACAATAAAATCACGAATATATTTTTCAAGCCAACACTGCCTTGCAAAGAAAAGTCAAGGGGGACAAATTTTATTGTTTAATACAGTATTAACGTATTAATATTACTTTTACTCGAAGGCTACGTACGTTTACTCACTTAGAATAACCATGGTAGAGGACAATACTGTTTTTATCACACAAGGATGGGTGACACTCGAAAAAACAACCACACGGGGCAGTAACAACAAATCAACAAGAGTTTTATAATATACTATGTACTCTGAAGTGCATGATTATATTAATCATTTTGGTACTTCAGTCTAAGTAACATAGAGTATTAATTTATATATTATAAATTAAGGGCAGATTTTACAAGGAACAAAGACACGATTTCATTACATGAAATTTTGTATTGATTAACATTACTGAACACCATTTCAGATAGTACTCAACTTTAACTTCCAATACATTGTACACCGAACAACTGTTATATAATACAAAGACACATATGTGTCAGCTCAGATATATTTTGTACTAATGGCAATAATAAACTAGAAATAAAGATATATTTGATACAGTCAGGTATTATTACTTCCAATAACAATTCTGCTACACAATCCTTTGTGAATCCTTCGTTGATCAATTTTATTTTGAAGTGTGCTAGAATTTATATTCAATCGTGATATTAATAGTTCGTAATCATGTACGTCCATCATTATGTTTTTAACGTAACAGATTCAATGATGATTACTAGTTCTGATGATAAGCTCGGGCAGACACGTTCATTTTACAAAAACAGATTTTATCTGTTGAAAAATTTTAATTGATTACGATTTTTCTTGACAAGGTGGAGCAAATACTGATTACAATTCATGCTTCTACGAATATACATATAGAAAATTTCAATATCTAATATTCAAAAACATTTTTGATTCAATTAAGTTTCAATGTTCCATTGTAATTAACTCAACAATATATTTCTTTGTACAGCATAAAGTAATTTTATGTAAAATAAATTTACTTTGCATAAACAAGTAAAATTAAAGGATAACGAATTAATAATTTGTCTACAATAATGATGCTGTCGGTAGATAGTAGTTTTCTTTGAAGAAGCTACAGTTGTTTGTCACGTATCGTCTTCCTTGATAACACACGCAAATTTTGCCACGTTCAGAGCACTTCGAGATAAGCGCTCTTCTAAAATTTTCGATTGTGAACGTTTTTCATCCGAACGTTTATAGATCGACCCGATATTCGTTTCTCAGTAGGAAATGTTTCCAAGACGTTCGTGTGCGAGATAAGAAAGTTTATTGAACGAGTTTGTAAGTCGTACATTGCATTGTACGCCCAAAAAACATTGCACATAAACAATGACTTTGATGAAACGCGGAATTATCACTTGACGAATTAACGCATTCTTACATTGCTAAATCACGCTTGAACACTTTTCTATAGTTTCACGCCTCGAATGCGATAATTATTCATGTTTAGTCTTCCAAGTAATTATGTTTTTAAATTCCGAAATGATTATAAAATTGGACATTCTTTAACTTGCTTCTGCAACGTTTTATATATTGTTTGTTCACGTAATTGAATGTGTTTTCGAAAAGTATTTTCAACTATGTCAAGACTTTCCTATTTTGTTCTTTTCATCTAAAGTTTAATCTTATCGATCGCTGTGCTATGCGTGTCGATGTTTGCACGATAACGTCAACTGTTTCAGCGACTACAAATGGAAGCTACTCGCTTCAATGTGCCGATTCATTATTTGCGCTAACACGCAGATAATGCGTACATACGTTCACTCGGATGACGATTACAACAGTTAAGACTGTTGTCACGTGTTGTCCAATTCTCATTCACGTGTTACACACGATTGTTTGTCATCCGTCGCGCTGAGCTGCTCGATGTATCATTTCCGGATATAATATACATTTATAAAAATTATTCCTGCGTGTTATCTTTGTTAAAATCTATATTGTAGATTTAAAGCAATTTTTAGTTTGCATACTCTAATTAAAATGGAAGCATATTATTTAGAGTGCAGACACTTTGTTTCAAAATGTTGCAATAACTTCTTTTTGTTGAGAAATCTAATCTTGCAAAGTAGATATCGATCATGTCCCTGTAGTTCGTAAATTGTGCAGAATATGTGGTAGTGAATTTTGCAAGAATTTCTTAATTAATAAGATTCGTGCTCTTAATGACTCGCTTCACTTGCTGGTGGTTACTTAATGGTCCTTGAACAATCGGTCATTAGTAGGTAATTGTTTCTTAATCATTTTTCCACGAACGGTGATCGATTTATTCGCAAACCGAGTTACCTCTTATTACATTATATATTATATTAATTGGAATTTCTTTTAGAATGATCATTTAGTAAAATGAATATGTCACAATGTATATTGATAGACTTTCAGTAACTAAAATATTCAGGATAGTTAGCTGTAACTAGTTCCATCGACTACTTAAAAAAGTAAAAAAAAAAAACTAAATCAAAATACTCCTTATGGATTAACGAAGCTGTACCTATTTTCATTAATGAAAATTCTTAGTACTTCAAATGGTAAAAATCACGTTGTACTCCAGTGACAATTGTCTGGCGCTCCTACTCATTAACTTTTGACAATTCACTGAAATGATAATGGATAACGAAGCTGGGTGTTCGAATGCAAAGATAAAAAATGTTACACCATTCCTGAAAATGAGTTGCCGGTAGCACAGAAACATATTTCATCCATTATATTCTCAATTAAAATTTTTTTTAATGCAATTAATCAAATTTTGTAAACCAGACGATAAATATTTCAGCTTCTAAAGGTCAGGATATTATAAGAATATTAACGAACGTTAATAGGTAATTAATATATCACCGCAACTGTTGGAAAAATAATGCACTTTATTAATACTACCATCGGAGGCGCACAGTTTGTACAGCAAACTAATACCACCCGTTAATAATACTTTTTACAGTTATGCTCACTATAATTACACCTACATTTAATTACATTTCGGTATTCTCTTTTTTAATAATTTAAACAATTCTCTCGATTTCAACGATTAGTCGTCTTCACTTTTTAAAGTTTGGGAACTGTAGATGCTGATGGCTGAGTTCCGGGGCGTAATCTTTCCATAACGAAAGATCTACCGATGGAAGGTTAGCGCAGCTCGTGACGGGGTTTCTGAAATGAGCAGAAACACGTGACACAACAATACGATTGTAACATTTTTCGCGAACTGGGACGAGGAAACTTACTTGGGAGACACTCGCTCGAAACCTCTCGGCTGCATCTTTTTGATGTGGTCCCCGTTGTCGCAGAACAATCTGGATATACTGGCCTTTCTTATTTCGTTTAATTGTTCTGCAAAACCACGTAACGAAGAAAATGTACTCGGCTGCGACTTTAAATATTTCACATTTTTTAAACGCTCGATATATTCAGCACTAAAAATGACTAATAGCACTCGTATGTAATTTGGTACAGTATGTATTAGGTCGTCCCATAAGTTTAAATTCTAAAAATAAAATATGTAATAACCCTTTCATTCCACAACCTCTTCTGACCTTTTTCGCAAAGACATCATACCGTCACTATAAAATTTCTGCGGTTTTTCATTAAAATACTTTTCAATGGTGAATAATATAAACACATCCACGTCACGAACTTATGGGACGACCTAATGTGTGACACATATGACAATATCCGTAACTGTCAAAAGTTTGAAATATTCTAGATTATTTTATAAAAATAACAGGTATAGCCCAGTCACTTTTAAATATTATAATATTGAAGAAATTTTGTTGATCTCGATAATCGTAAATCAGAGATCTGAGAGCCTGTCGTTTCGACGGGTCCCGCAAATCTAGCGTTAACAAACCAAAGGTAATGTAATTTGTCGAATCGTCGAGGAAAGCGAGTGCTTACCTAAGGTGAACGCTAATTGATGGTCACTCCTCTCGTACCAATAACGATCACCGACGCGAGTCCGATAAAATTGCCTAGTGAGGATACACAAGAACGTCGGGCCAGAAAGTGTGCCCGGCACGTGTGCCTCTAACGATCCACCAACGGTTAAATCGACGTCATCAGGACTGGCATATAATTGGGATAGCTTCTCCACGTTCTGTAAACAAGAAGGGAGCGCGTATTATCCTAACAACTTCAACTGCCGCGTTACGCGGTTATTCATAGGTACACAATTATCGGAACAATCGGTCGAGGCAATAATCCGACATTGTGCGGTTCGACCGGGCATTTTTCACTTACCGAAATTGAGATATAGTCGGTAAAATCTACGAAACTTTTCGCTCTTGGCAAACCACAGTACTCGCGGAAATCATTGTACGACGCAAGACCATGGTCGCGATTCCTCTGCACGTCGATCGCTCGGAGATCCTGCCCTAAGGGTTGTCCGTTTCTGAATAAAAATTGTGTAATCTGAAATCAACACAAAAATGTACAAAAAGTCATTACTTATTTTGTTGAACTGCCTGTTTTTCTTTTTCTTGAGAGGAAAGATATTCGAAGTACACAGGTGCTCATAATTGTTCAGTCTACTTCAACATAGTGTAGAGTAGTAAAATGTTGATTATAAGAGTGGGCTGTAGACGAATAAGAACGAAGCATAGTAAACGTTTCACGTACTTCTGGGTCGAAGTACTGATCGCTGGCTTTTTCAGGCTGATAAGACATGCCTCTCGTCAGAGCGTCCATGTTGTCGAACTCCTCGATGATGCCTGGCCTGTTGAAATGGTCGCTGAGCCTCAATGATGCCGTCGTCAACCGTTGTTTAGTCACTAGACTGCAATGTTTACAGAAAGTGAATAAGGGAGAACTCAAAACGTAAAATAGAATTGCATAATAATACAATGATATATAAAATATGTCAAATGATTTTGCTTAATAATTTTGCATAATAATAAACCTGCACTCATTTTATAAAATATTTTATGGTGTATTAAATTGCAAATATATGTTTTATAAACATGTTCAATGTAAGGAATATTCTGGATATTTTTTGTTTTGAATAACATAATTGGCTTACTTAAGGAAACCGGCGATAAGAGAATGGAAATATCTGAAAGCTGCAGTCGAATGTTCGTTCAGAACATTTGGGTTTACGTTTGGATCATAATCGTTCACGTAGTCGTCTGTCTCGTATAAAATCTTGTTGGCATAAGTGTTCTGAATACCTGCAAAAATAAAAAATTCGGAGGGTTATAATAACCATATGAATTCTTGTTTCTTGATTATTTATATAATTACTTGCGCAGAAAAACCGAATATATAGAAACGATCATTTTTGTGGGTATCAAATAGTCGTAATGACTCACTTATGTTTCCTCATAAAAATTGAAAGAGTTTATAGAAAAGACTAATTACAATATTCTACTAATTTAGCAGACTATTTTCACAGTTATCTACTATTTTTTAGAAAGTATTACAATTTTACTTTAATTTTTGAAAACTTCCAAAATTTCTATCGGTTCTGCGGAAGATTATCGACATAGTGTTCATTGCGCACATATTATGCAGCATACGGATGAAATTAGATGCTGAAATATGCTCATAACAGTGCGTAACAGTACTAAAGGGACTGTGTATAGTCATTGCCTGACTTTAGCATGAGGTTTCGGAATTACATTTCCCGAATGTACACAATAGGTACAATGTGTGTACAATGGATTCCGTGTAACGGGAGAATCGTACCCAAGAATATCGGCAGCCATTCGTAATACGAAATGTGTTGATGTTCCGCGATTACTATACGTCGCGCCTCTTGGAAAATCGTCTCGTCTGTCCAGTGAGGATTTATGTGAGCTAAAACATCTGCCACGCGATTGTGCTCCCGGAGCAGTATTATTTGCAGAACAGTCAACTGCGGGTTCTGATTGGCTCGAGCATCACCTGGAAAAATATTAAATATTTATTTATTTCCACCTATTTTCCACAATTTACTTATTTCGTAAACTTTTTAATGACTCTGCTATCTTTAGAGGAAACTTAATCATTTTCTTAAGAACGAGATTTTCAAAAAAAAGTTGTTACATTTGAGGGAGAATTGAAATGGACACATAATTATTTTTTTTTTGTTTTTTAATATTTAGACATATAAAATTATACAAGTCCTTTAGATCTTTGGATCAATTAAAAATTAATGAACCCCTCCCCATTGGAGGGGATAGGCGAACTGAGTTAGGAAGAAAAAAACAAAATTAAGAAAAAATAAAAAATTATTAATGTGGCAATGGACATTTGCTAGTTGTTCACTTTAAACTAAGAAGGTATGTGAAGTTACGGTCTTCACAAGTAGTTTATCTCCGAGATAAATCAGACCTAGCGACAGGTTAGTGAATGTGAAAACTTGTATGCATATTATATGCATACTGAATCGTCTGACTTGATGGCTTTCTTTGTTGTTTGCATTGTTTCCATGAAATTTTGAAGTTGTGAATTATGTTAAGTGCTATATAGCTGTTGTACAGTATTATAGCTGTTGTGTACGTTGCCACAATAATTACGCCAACTTACCAGTTTGGTAGCACACTTCGCCGGGGTCCATAGTGTCGCATTGTTGGCTCTTATTGGCTGCCGCGGGCGGCCATTCTCTGTTATGCCGAACATCCACGTTTAGGCGACCACCAGCACCAGCTCTCAAAGAAGCTGCTACTCGATCGCTGGATCCGTACACCAAAGAAAGATCCAAGTGGTGTGTAACTACGGTCAACTGAAAAGTTGTTCTTTAATATTGTCAAATTACGAGCAATCTGTATACGAAGAAGTTTAACGCTTGGATGGCGGGGCCCGGGTCCGTTTAGACCCAGTATTTTAAAGGCGTCAGCTAGTCGTTCATAAACTTTATAGTATTACAAAGAAGCGTCAAAGTTAATACAGTTAAAATGCAATGCAGTGACTACTTTCTTTAATATTGTTGTTTATTTTATTGAAATTCCAGCTGTTCTGTTTCAAGCTTTCAATCCAAGGCGTTATTTGCTCGGTAGTCGCATGACAGTTAAAGGGGTAAACATGGCAAGCTAGGAGTGTGCAATCTCATGCTTCTGTGTTGACAGCTGTTCGGCGTCCAACTACAGTTCGAACGCAAAGGATTAGACTAGTGTCGTCCAACATCAATTTTACAGCTTAGGACCCTTCCCCTACTTTATCCACGTTGGTTCCTCCACTCTGTTTCCGTTAGTTCCTCTACTCTATATCCATTAGGTTCCTTACTCTATATTTATTGCTCTTCTCACACTGCCTTCGCTTGCTGCTCAATTCTGTCGCAGTTTTATCTTCTGTTCAGTTTTATTCAAAATTCTACGAAACATTCATTATTTATCCTCAGATCATTTAAAATTCAATTTGGACACGTTCGCGACATTTCCAAAGAATTCCAAATACATTTCTCAAACATTCTAAAGAATTCGTCAAATTTTCTGATATTTTAATTCTTTTGTCTCTTCCAGTCACTCATTTTTCCCATAAACAAAAGCCTGGTCATGAAGTATTTTATCAAATTAGAAATTACCTTATCCGCGCAGTGAATAGTAATTTTCTGTGTTTACATGATTATACAACGTGATATGGAAACGAAAATGTAGGCAAACATGAAGTTCAGTTATTAATCATGTAGACAAATCAACTATTAAACGGTCGAAACGAGGTACTTCGCGAAGGGGTTGTTTCGCTCCGTAGAGAATAACGTAATTGCAGCGGTTAGTTGTTATAATAACAAACCTGCCAACAAATTCTAAAAATAGAAGAATTAAAAAATGTCGCAGGAAACCGTCTCGCAGTAACGTCATAATAAACAGTTATGTTGCGCCAAATGAAAGGAAGGCGATTGATTTAGTGCGCGATAAAAGACGCCATAAACCAAGGTCACCGACATTTTATTACATATGGTCGCTGTCCAGTGTTTATATATACGACGTTGTAACCAACGTAAAGGCGAGTTCTGCGACCTGTAACATTATGACCTTAAAGTGGCGTTAATCTTTCATGCTCTTTTATGCCTTACGTTTATGTCTTTGCTCGAGATATTTCATGACTGTTTAGGTAACGCCTATGCCAGGTGTAAATATGTCCTTCGATCGATAGACTTCAAATGCAGCTAGTGGTACCCTAACGGGGTATACTCCGCGGTAGTGGGGATAATTCCGCGACGTTTATCGTTCAGACCGTGGCGACATATACAGAGAAATCACTGTATCGACTCTCTATATTAAATGACTCATCGCACGCGCACGCGTGTAATTGCATATGCAAATAGATGCATGCGACAACAGCTTACGGCTGGACCAGACTAATTCAACGAGGCTCAAAGCTAATTATCTCGCAGGCCTAATCACTTTCTTCGGACAGACCAGCAACCATTTACGTCAACACCTATTTAGTATTTACTCGATGACATAATCGATAATTGAGGAAATGCTCGGGACACTCTCCGATACAGGTAAACGCAAGTTTCGTTCGCGGATACTCGATCGAACAGTATAATTAACGGTTGCGGGCCCTCCACTTATTCCTTATCTCGCTTTGTGGCCAGATTCCGGACAGGCATGAATGCAGGTATGGCACGGAGCAACAAATGAACGAGCAAAGTAACCTAGTACGAGGATCAACAAACCTGTTCTGCTGGTTTGTACTGCGAGGAGCAACCACGGTCAAGGTCAGTCGTACTACGGACGAAGTTGAGACATCTTATGTTGGCCTTGCTGTAAGCGTGATCGTCGTAAGGAATGATGATCGGGTAGCATTGACCGTGAAGCAGCAGCGGGTCTACTAATTGTCCTTGGGGGGTGCAGCATTGTGTCGCGTGCGCCTCTAGTTACACAGAAATTAACACTTTATCTACCGCGAGCCTAATAACAGGCTTCTGAAACATTGAAAATCTGCTTTCGCGCAATAATTCCGAAAGAAAATATTAGAACGCGTTGTCGGGAGCGAGTTGTTTGTTTACGCGGTGGGAACGGGAGTTGTTCCACCGTAATAGTAATCGCAAGAACTTCGACGACTTACTTGATTGAGTTGTTCCGTCAATCATGGCCATGTCGTGTGTCATTATTTGCCCCCATTGCATCGCAGCCAACGTCCATATCGGATCGTCAATATCCACATAGGGGAACAAAGTAGTACTAACCAACCGAGCAGGTGGTAATTCTGATCCAGTAACTGAAGTCGTAGGCGATCGAATTCCTGCATAACATAAATATACTCGTTTACGCTAATGGACAGCTAAGTAAAAGTCAGTGGAACGATATCCCCATATCCCCAATATGAGGTTTCTTAATTTGTCTCTTTTTGTACTAAGTATTTGCTTCCATAAATAAACACTTCATTATAATTTGATATTGTATTGTATTAATTTATTTGTTAAAGTCGTTGTTTCATTTGTCGCCATCAACGCGAATACGAATTTATGAATTCACCGAATTTCCGATTTTGCTGCATAAATAGTAACGAATAAATCACGAGCGCAACATTTTTGTCTACATAAATCGTAATAATTTGTCAATATAACCATATAATTATTAACGATGTGTAAATGGCCGAGTGTTCAGGGAGCGTTATTAAATCTAATCCCGGACAGGTATCAACTAAATTATCAATCAAAATGTTTAGTGAATCATGCGGTATTCAAACTCGATAAATTACGTTCACACTATTCAGGTATAGATTAATGTTATCGGATCTGACAGATATATTATTAATTTTTACAATTAGGAGTTCTCTTTCACCGCCCGCAGTCATAAATCATTCGTGCAACCGTAAGAAGAAAAAAAAATTGGAGCACAAAACGAACAAGATATCGACTCGAATTGCTTCGGTATTCCGCGCACCACGATAGTATTAAAATTTACAATGACGATTCTTAATATTCTCCTCCCATAACCGAGGGAAATACCGGCGTAACGAAGTGTCGAGCCACGAAGAATGGGAAATGCCCGGGAATGATGAATGTACCGTGGAAACGGTCTTATACAATCGTTAGTTACTATGATCATTTCGAGAAAAACAGGTTTCGTGTTTGTTCGACTTTCTAGAAACGAACGTTAGCGAATTCAGAGTTGTCCGTACGAATTTGATACGAATGCGGCACGAGGCTCATGATTATTCAAATTTAGGTGTTATAAAGATGCATTCTCCAATTAACTTCCTGTTACTGCTTTTTACCTGAGTCGCAGAAATTCTGCACCGAGGGAAGAATGCCGCTGCACGGAAGATCGATTAACTTTCGATTAGCGTTCACAGAGGGTTTAACATTTTTCAAACAACCTGTTATTACATTTTTATTCGTGTCAATTTATACCTTTCAACAGATTATGGACTGCGTTGATTCTTTATGCAAAATACTTATTTTGAAGGAACGCTGGTTAATTGAAAATGTATTTCTTCTTAACAGTAATTAAGCAGTATTCTCAATAATTTTATTAAGCTGAAAATAATAATATTTTTAAATTGTTGCGACGTTTTCACAGTTTAGTAGTACAGTGAAATCTTGATCTAAGCCCAATTCTCGGGTCCGTGCTGTGACATAGATCGTGTAGGGCTACTATTTTCTTGTAAATACGCTAAACAGGTACACTAAACAATTCGGATTCAGTATGAATTTTAATGTCTCGTGATTATTTTGCAACACAGCCGATCGTCTTCCGCGTTCCGTGCTTGGAGATTCATAGTGAAGCTTGTAAAATGAAGGTGCACCAGTTCCAGTGTGAACTCATAAATCAGGCTCGACAGCATTTGTTCTGTTGAAATCGAAACAGGTTTCTGCGGAATTCAGTATTTGTTATGAGAAATCGTCACCGAAGGAGCAACGACATTTTATGACTTCTGCCGCAACCATTGAAATATGTGTGTTAGAAAGTTCATATAATTTTCTGACGTTACAGAATTTTATTTGAATACCAATTTGCCGTGCCTTTTTCGTATACATACACAGTGGATGATCAAAGTGTTTAAGTACGAACAATATTGGAACAATTTTCGACTGATTAAACTTATAAACAAACGAGAGAATATGTAGCTCCTGTGTAGTCAATTTTTATGCTGCATGTAGATATTAAAATATAAGAAATGTATGCAATAAACTATGTGATATTAAATAACGTGAAACAATCTGATAAGTAAATATTCGCTGTAACAAACTGTTACACATCTTGAATTCTGATAACACTTAATTGCACGAAAGGTCGTGACGTTCTGCGTGAAGTTAATAGCGTCGAGACATGAAGTCTCCACACGCTAGTTAATGACCCTTAATTATAGACTGATCCGATCTTCTTTACAATCCAAAATTGAATTTACTACATGCCACTCAGATGATCTGAGTACATCATTTTCATCAAACTCAGTATTTTATGCATTTATAATATACATAGACAAAGGAAGAAACTGTACTAATTAATTGTATTTGACGAATTTAATCTAATTTCAATAGCAGTATTAACATAATGAAAAGAAACTTATTGCAGTTCTTAAATTGCATTAGAGAATTGGATTATAGATGATAAGAAAAATTTAAACATTTCAAATTTAGTGAAATTTCCATACTTTTCTTCTTTACCAATTAAAAACTTGAAACGAGCAGAGACTTGCAATTAGCATAATTCAAACAAGAACACTTTGCAAGTACTATTTCGAAATTTTCTTGCTCTGGCTAAGCAAGAATGAGTCACACTCGTATTTCAAGACAAATAATAACCTCGTTGAATGTTATATTACTTATGACTCAATGCGATCGCATGAAATATTACGAAAAAGTTAGTCATATACAAATTGTAAGTCTGTTAATTAAAGGTAAAATTATACTTGCTTCTACATTATTTCGTATTCATTATATTGCGTACAGACTCTTGTAAATGAAAGTCTACCTACGCTGAATTCTTATCATTTTTATTAATTTTTGAAAATACCAATGTGCACTTAGCAGCACTCTAGACAATATTATTTATCAAGTGATTAAAAGATATATTTTTCATAGTGTAGTAATACTTATACTACTAATACTAATATGTATTTCGCTTAAACTTTACCTGAGGAAACCAGACATTTTTCACTCTTTTTATGTAATCCTGAAGATTTTGGCGAGAAAATTCCGAAAATCCAAGTTTTAATGTTAGGAATTCACTGGTTCAAAAGTTATGCGTGTTTAAAGTAACAGAACGTAATTTAAACGTTCTTGACCCAAATATTGTCAATATACAACGTAATATGTCTACATAGTTGCAGAAAGAAAAGTGCAATTAAGTGTGTACCATGGTAGAACTGACGATTAACAAGTGCTATAGAAACAGACCGGAAGTGTGCCTAATAAAACAGGATCGCAAGCAACAGTAAATCAAGACACGGAAACTGACGTCACGACTATAGCGACGTCGCAATTTAATTTCATTCGAAAGCATATCTACTTGAATTATGCTGTCACGTTAGGGTAATTCCAGTTTCAATATGAAATTGTTTCTTCATGAGCCGTGTCCCCCGCATTTTCGTAATGAAATCACTGAGCACGAAAAGTAGAACTGGAAATGGAAAAATTGGAAACACTAGCTTGGTGCAACGGTGCTATAGTTGTCAGAGATAAAAAAGTATATATTATTTACTTTATTTGAAGCAAGTGTATGAAATAAATAATTGAATCGAACATGAAATAAAAATACTTCTCTTATATTATTTATGAAATCGATTAACACTTAACATATCAACCAATCTCAGTGATTGTTTAAATAGCCAAAAGAATATTGTATTTGTTCCTGCATTTCTCAAAGCTGTAGGTTTTTATTATAAAATAAAATGATTATAGACTAAGAAAATACTGTATTGCCTAATGATTGCATAAAGTGGCCGCTGATGACCTAGATGTTGACGCGCCCCGTATAAATAAACAATGTTATATGGAATAATTTGTAAAGAACTCGCAATTATTTGTTATCTTGTTTTAAATAAAACGCGCCCAACCCTGGTTCGAACAATGTATAAATTATCTAGGATTCCATCTTATTGAAGCGAGTCACGAAACACCTGCAAACACGTTCGCAACAATGCGTTGTTATTGCTCCTTTTTCCGCTGCCGTTTTGCGTCATTTTTTAGTGTGGAAACCGAAAAAGAATGCTCGCTCGAAATTCTTTGGCTCCGTGTTTTCATAGAAAAACTGTTAATTTTTCCTTTGTCCGTGTCCGTTCATCGAAAAACAATCATCGAGCCGCCGCAACGTGAAATTTTAATAGTCTTTCTTGCGCAAATGAAAATATGATTTATCGCTCGTTGCGTTCAACCCCTGCGCGCTCTTTCGCATTTAAATTTCTTCACAATGTCGAGAATTGTACATGAATACATTTCAGGATCGTTGGGAATGCCCGTCGGTTAATTCAGGTGTTATTAGTGACTCACCACACGAGGGTAATGTTATGGTTAATATCACCACGCTGCGTAACGAGAATATTAATCTAATGCCAGTTAACTGAACTGCGAACGTTTTCTTGCCGAATCGAGTTTAAATCATTTCGCGGACAATACGAAAATATCCAAAAAGTTTTCTCCAAAACCCAATTTATCTAAAAAAAGCTGCAAGTTCAAACGCCTCCAGAAATTTTCAAAAATTTTTCTCGCGAATGAAACTGCCATGGATTTGAAGATTTAAGCCTCCTCTTTCTATCGACTTCTTCAAAATTGGTGTACGATTTTTTTTCACTGCTTTATGGCACAAAAATGATCAACAAGCTCGTAACGTACACTACTGTGAAGTTGGCGTCTCATTCAAAGCTCGATAAAACCACTAAAAAAAATCGTACATTCATTTTTAAGGTGCGGTTGTAAAGAGGAGGCTTCAATCTTTATATCTATGGTGGTTTTAATCGCGAAAAAAATTTTTCAAAGTTTCCACAGACGTTTGGATGTGTAACACTTTCGGGACAAAACGGGTCACGAGTTTCTCGCCTGCTACCGCTTGAAAAAGAATCTTAGAATAAAATTAACAACGGGGTACGAAACTAGAGGCTTCTAGCTTTAAAAGAGTCCAAATTTATTGTCGAACGATCATTAGTTACGGAATTATCATAGTTTAAGTATGAGCTATTTTTCGAGAATAGGTTATTGAAATACTTTTCGGTCGCACTGTACTTAGTCAGAGCAGTGACGTATCTGCATTCTAACGCGCGGTTTTAATTTGCTGTCGATTTCATTGCTAGATAATGAGTAAGAAGTTGTCGGTCTCACTTAGCGTTTTATATTGCACGGTTTTTATGTCGTTCGGTATGTATGTAATTCAGCAACGTAGCCCTAATGCGTGGAAATGTGTGTTACTCGGTGGAACTAGTTAGAGGGAGAAATTTCTATCAACGACTGTCAATAGGAAAGGTGATTATATTAAATTTACGATTCCGTGGGGATTTCGACGGGTCTTTAATTATTATGTGCTGCAAACTAGCTGATTTCTAGCGAACGCAATTTGATCTGTTATTAAGGCCGGATTTAATTGTCATTCGGTGAAAGATGTGGAAAAGAGAACGGGAAAAAAGTACAATTGTATTTCCTCCGCTTCGATCTACGCCTAATCGGAGTGTCTCAACGATGATGCAATAGCCTGAAGAAATTGGAAATTTCACATCAATATCCGCCTAATGCACTTTCAATCTAGAACGCACGTTCCGTTGACTTGAATGAAGCGAAGCGTGACTTGACCAATGAGTTATTTATAGGCTGCGCTCTTGAAGAAATTAATGTTACAATTTATGCGGCATTGGCTGGGTTACGTGAGCGTTGTGTTGTCGCGGTGTTTACAACAATGTTCTCATTGCATGATTCACCAAACACGGTAATAAATTCAATTGTCCTATTTTTCTAAAAATAAATATTCGAACCAGGAATCGATACAGTTCAATATCACTAGAATTTTTATGGTGCAATTGTGATAAAAACTTCTGCATTTTAATTGCGTATACGTTTACATTGATATCAGTATGTACTCCGGTGATTGTAGATAAGAAAATGTATGCAAACACGGATTACAGTAAATTCTTGATATATGTCAACAGCACGGGACTTGCCAGCGACATATATCGTCCAGGAGACATACCCGTGTTATGTTTACACTACTCGGCGTCCAAGGCCTCTCGAGCTTTGTGGACCCTCACGGTGTACAGCGGGTGTACCTCGCTGTAGTGGGGATAATTCCGCGACATTTATCGTCCAGGTCTTGGCGACGTATATCGAGAAATCACTGTAACTTGTATACCTAACAGTTAGCTTTGTGTACAAGTCCTATTCCCCCAAAATTAATTTAAGACGGCCAAGCGAAACGTGGCCTGGCGGGTGTATTTCCGAAGGAAGGGAAGAGAGAGAGAGAAAGGGAGAAAGAGAGAGAGAGAGAGAGAGAGATTTTTACAATG
This sequence comes from Halictus rubicundus, assembly GCF_050948215.1. Lineage (NCBI taxonomy): Eukaryota > Metazoa > Arthropoda > Insecta > Hymenoptera > Halictidae > Halictus > Halictus rubicundus. The sequence continues at coordinate 17,423,031 of NC_135153.1, read as the reverse complement.
ATCGCGGAAGTAGCTTGTGCGTTGTGAACCGAGAGAACTGTAACGAATGTCATTGAGCGCCGTTTATTCGCCAATGGGAGGTTCAATGAACCGTGCAATTGCGAACTTGGAGTGTTCAATTCAATTTCCTTACAATGTTTATGTCACAACTATGTGAACACTATCCAATTATTTTGCCATTATGAAACGTCTCCACAGAAGAACTCCATATTTTATACTTATTTTATACTTATATATCTATATTCATTTATATTTATTTAATTTATTATTTAATTTATTGCTACTGTTTGCGTCACTTTTAATTTTTAATTCTCAAGTACCGGGAATTATTTTCCAGCTTTCTTACTAATTTTGTATTTTTAACCCCTTGAACGCGAAGCCATTTTAACTCCAGAAATGTGCACCTTTAATAAAAAAATACCTTAATTAAGATGCACATTTCTGGAGTTAAAATGGCTTCGTGGAGTTAAATTTGTTATTGACATGTATATGTTATTCAGAATATCTTCCTTTCATTTTTTCTATTTAGAAATGCTATTTTTGCAGCATCTGTAATTAAATAATAATGAAATTCGATCGAATTTTTCAAAAGACGAGTTAAAAAATTGGGAGGACCTTACCGTCACCATAATTCGCGGGTAACAGACGACCATATCTTGTGTTCGCCATGCCCCATGTTGGATGGTAAAGATTATTGCAGGAGCCATCGTACGTTCTGTATCTCGACTCATCGCAGCCACGTGGATAAGTATCGCCACACCTGATTTCTTGATGAATGTCGTTTGTCGCGTTCTGGACGAAGCCAAAAGTATAACTGAAACAATATACACGATATGCAGTTAAAAATCTTTAAAACTTTAAAAATCTTCAAATCTTTAAAAATCTTTAAATCGTTAAAAAACTTCTATTTCGATTAAACTGAATGTATAAAAATGCACAATGCGGTAGAAATCGTTTAATTTAACATCGAGTCTTAAAATATAATAATTCTACTCTAAAAAAAAATAAATACACTAATACAGAACTCTCCGGAACATTCTAACACAAAGAACAGAATTTCATATTTTATTTCCTGCCCCTGTCGCTTAATAATACTTCTGAATTAATAAAAAAAAAAATTGTCCCTCTTCGAAATGGTCTCATTCCACAGTAGAAATTCTCAAAGACGGTCGCAGTTTGGTAACCACACAAAATAAAATTTCAATCGCACTCACCTGCTCGCTTTACTTCCCGTAAAGCCTGGGAAAAAGCTGACGCTCGGCGGCACCGAGTAGGGCATAGAATGATATGAATTTTGCAGATAGGGGAAACTGTACGAAGTCTCCGAGCCCTCCAAATCCGACCGATCGTCCTTATGTCCTGGGAAATAAAATAATAATAATTAATTAAATTCTCCTTTTCTACTCGGAACCTATTCAGAACGAAGTAGTTTCGCATCTTTTAGGGATCAAAGATTAAGAAATAATAATACAAATGCCTAAAAAAAACCTGCAACATATTCTTTAAAACTCTGCAAATGAGACCGCAAAGATTAAATTCGCTACTATTAACAATTTCATAAAAAAAAAAAAAAATGGCAAACACGTCCCCGTTTCTCCAACAAAGCAGAAATCTCTCTCAGGTGACCCACCAGAGTAGATTATCTCTGGAAGCTAATTTGCCTGGCAGAAATTTTTCACCGCGTGCGACCGACCGATTGCTCTGATTAGCTTCGCTTACTCATTCCCGTCTCTATTACCCAAGAGACATTTACCCGGAACCGCGCGGTAGTCGATACGTAAGCAGGGATCACTTTAATCAGGACAAAGACGCATGCCGTTTAATGCCACGGATACCGGTGGCATCGTCGTAGTTTTGCTCGGTACCGGTCGAAGGACGCCGTGGATTTTCCCACGACAAAAGGGCCTAGTGCGCCGATTCGTCGACAGAGATACCGTGCACCGATGCACACTGGCCGATTCTTTCCTTTTTCCTGTTTATCGCGCGCATACCATCGGATCAGAAAACGTTCACCAAACATGACCGGCCGGTCGTCGGGGGGGATCCAATGTCGACGTAATAGATCGTGAAACAGGCTCGCTCCGCCGTTTTGCCGATCCCTTTCACTGCTTTCGGATCGGGAACGGTAAATGTTATACCACCGCGACAGATCTTATCGACGCAACCGGGTAACTTTGGTAAATGAACGAACGGGGCGACTGTGCGCGCTGCCTGGTTAACCACCGAACGAATTTCAATCAGGACCCGGGCTCGGTATCGTTTGGACCGTTGCCAAATTACCGGTATTAATATTCAAGCGACGCGCCACCTTGTCATTCGAACTTTACAACGCCCTCCCCCCGTATGCGCACGCTGTTCCTCAAAAAGGTTAACACTGAACTTGCACCGTGCAACGTGTCGTGGCCAACGAGTTCGATTGCACTGCGGATTTTACGCGTTCACCGAGTTTACGATCGACCGAGTTGCGTTCCGTGCAAATTTTTATCGCTTTCGAGGGAGAACGACGACTGCACCGGGTGGCACGGTTCTGTTCCGATACAAGGCGAACGCTCGGGACCGCCTGTCGCCGTATTTCGAATCAGGGCTATGCGCCTCCACTGCACTCTTGAGTGAGCCGAGAGTAAACCGTAAATTCGAAGTGAATGTTTTCATAAGAAAAGTGACACAACTGAAAGTGTAAAAAGAAAATTATAAAAATAAATATATAAATCATTATGTGTACTCTATAACTAGTGTGCATGAGAATTAACTCAGTATCTAAATAACAAGAAATTATATTGCGTTTCTAAGTCTACATTTCTAACTCTATAACCAGTGTGCATGACAATTAACCCAGTATCTAAACAACAACAAATTATTTTATATTTCTAAGTTGGTTGTACACAATAAAAAAAATTTGGCAGTTTCAGGGAATTTTCAAATATCTCTCTCCGGTAAAAATTCCTTTATTGTTTATGTCACTAAATTGTATTATAACACGTAATTCGATGGATTTGACAATTGCATTTTGCAAGGGAACACATAATTCATGTACGCGGTGAAATTAAAATTGCCCCAAGATGAACCTAATCGTACACACGCTAAGTAAAGCTCCTTTTATCCACTTAGGCAACGGTTGAGTTGACGCGGCAATAAAAGGCGTCGTAACTGCTTAGTTGCTGCAATTAAACAGTAGCCAGCGCGAATTTACATTTAAAGCGGCATGTTTTATTCAGGTAGTAAAATAGTCGCTGAAACAATGTTGCGAATGCGCACCTGCCCTTAGCTACCGTCGTAGTAGGTTGGCAAATAAAATTAACGGTTGCAGTTTCGTTTGATATGCAAAAAAATTACTGGAAATTCTGGAGAATTCATTAAACGAAAAACAGAGGGAGAGAGAGATTTTATCACGTTCAAAAGTTCACCGATAAATTATCAAATCCAGCTTCCGGGGGAAAAATTTTGTTCACCCCCGAAACTGACCTCGTATTTCCACGCTGTGGGCGTGCGCAACTTTTCTCGAACACGTAACTTTGAATTCCGGCACGTCACGCGGGCAAACGTTTTCTAACTCGCGAACTATACCCCTGTCATTAACTTCCACTTGTTGCACAAGGAACCGATTGCCTCTTTCTTTCGTGCTTCTGCCTGCTGCCTTAATTATTGCTAACGCTGTTACCACTGTCTTCACGCTTCATTCAATATAAAGTGAGCCCTCTTGAAATTGCATCGAACGAATTGAATGACAAACTATTTACTATTTGCTATTTGCTATTTGCTATTTGGTATTTGCTATTTGCTATTAGCCATTAGCCATTAACTATTTACTATTTACTATTTTTATTACTATTTATTATTTACTATTTACTATTTTTATTACTATTTACTATTTACTATTTTTATTACTATTTACTATTTACTATTTACTATTTTTATTACTATTTACTATTTTTATTACTATTTACTATTTACTATTTACTATTTTTATTACGATTTACTATTTTTATTACTATTTACTATTTACTATTTACTATTTTTATTACTATTTACTATTTACTGTTTTTATTAGTATTTACTATTTTTGTAGCATAACTATTTTTTTGCGCTGTTTATGACGGGAACAAGTTTTAGAATTAAAGAAAAATGAGTTTAGATTCGTTTGTAACCCAATTACAGCAACAAGTCTTTTCCTAATTAATTATCAATTCTGATCGAACATTTTATCCATATTCAAATATTGTTGCGATACCCGTGCAGCATTCAGGTATTGCAGGCCGTTGCAGTGAAACCCAAGGTTATCTTGTAACCTTCTCTCCACCCGATCGATTTTTTGCAACACTATTTCCATAGTAGATTCTTTTCGAAGGTGTAATTAAATAGCAGTAAAAATTGTATCACGTTTATGGCCGCGCGAGTAAACCGTGTTCAAATGACTTGAAAGCGACAATAAAGCGTGCCGACTCGTTTGCCAGAACATGGTTTCAACAGAAACATCGGTTTACGATCCGAAGTTATGTTCCTTTCGCTCGCGCAGGAATGCAAGTTTTTCAGATGCAAACTAGAACATAGACGACAAGAAAAAGTTTCGGTCGATACGCGAACCTCTCCCGCGAAGTCAATTTCTGTCGAATCGCCATTCTATAATTGCGTTTTTTACTCTGACTATTAAACAAAAAAATTAATTGCTTACTCTGACTATTAAATAAAAAAATTAATTGCTTACTCTTGCAACTGAACAGCTGAACTGTATGCGTTTATAACGTGTACAAATGTCATAGAGAAAAATCGCAGAACACAAAATTCATCGAAGGTTAACCGCAGATTAGTGTTTGTTTTTAATTTGATGAAAGGAGCAATTTTAATGTTTACATGAAAACTGCAATCATGAGAGTGTTGCATCATCGATAATGTGCAAGCTATTAATTAATGTCTGAAAAAGTTGATTATTTTACCTGATTTTGCGGTGGATGTTTGACTTTCTCGAGTAATTTTCTTGCCACCCGATGAAACTGTTTGTTGCAGCATTAGGGTGGCGAAGATTATGGTCACGATCCAGCGTGCTGTGCATTCCGTCATGTTTCTGAAACAAACATTGCAAATTTTGTTAATTACAAAATATTTGCGATTTTCTAATGCGGATTAAAGGATATCTCAAATATGTATTTCATTATTTAATTATTAGTATTTAATAGTATTAAAGTATTTTTAGTTTTTTTTATATTTAATAGTATTTTTGATAGCCGCAAACGGTGCTTCAAGTTTTTCGTACCATTGCAGTGCATTTTTATTTATACAGATTTTACAAATGTCAAATTTCAGAACATACGATATATACATACTATACTATACATACTACACTATACTATACATACTTGACATTCGCAGAACGTGAGAGAGTGGTTATCCGTGTCGAATGTATATTTCATTGGATTTTTTCAGACGGGAACAAATTTACAAGAAAAGTATATTTTCCAAGTCTAACATTAAAAGCGAGAAACATTTTTGTCTGATATGATATAACTGTTTTTGTTAAACACTCTAATTAAATTTATTACATGTGAATTACTTTTATATAGAGTGACCTATATTTTTATAAATTTATTTGCAGTACAGCGACTATTCAAAAAATTTATTTGAAAAACTGACTTCAATTTTCCAAAGTCACGGATAATGATATGTAAAATCTATTACGTCACGGAAAAGATTGAGAAGACAGAATATTTTAGTGAAAAATTAACATTAACCGTCGCAATTAATTAGGAACAATTCGCATTATCTCGTCCTCTCTCCCGCGGTCCTGTAAATTATGTAAATTGCGGCGGGTCGCACTATTAAAATTACAATGAAGTTATAAAAGAGCATTCCTCGCGGCTATTCGGCCCTCTTCAAATTCATCGGGCTCTTTTTTTCCGCGGCGCTCCTTAAAAAATTGCTCCCATTTCTCGGATAATAAACCGAAACGCGTTTCCTTTCCGAACCCCTCTGCAACATTAATGGCCAAGTTTCATTTCGCGCTTTTCAGAACGCCTCGCGCCAAATTTGGCGTTGCAGGGTGGATTTTGCGGCGAGTGAACGCGCAACAATAGTCGTCCGTGACACACTACGATCATTTCTCATCTAGGCTCAACCAGTTTCCCTCATACGCGACTTTATTTTGTCCATGCAACGCGCGAAATTAAAACGGAACGTGGAACAACAAAACTGGAACTATAAAACCGTCGAGCGGCACTCGGTAAATTATTATTTCAAGTTATCTAGTAATTTGTCTATTTTGTTTCAAAGCGTGCCGTGCGGCTTTGGAAATCAAACGTTTTATCAGTGTACAATAATGTCTCGATATATACTAAAACGATACAAAAACTTTCTTAATTTTAATTATTTTTTTGTGAAACATTTATCAATATCTGTGTGACATTTTTCTGATTGAAATGAGACCAAACACGATACAATTTGGATCGCATTTACTCGTTTAAATCACGATATAGTAGAACCTCGACTATCCGAACTGATCAGTGGAACATGAGAGAAGCTATTTAAAATAGTACAATTTTATTTCGAGGATAGTAAATATTTTTACTCGGTATTCTGACACGGTCCAATGTTGATCCACGGTTTTTTCTGTCCTGGTTTCATTGTTTATTTATTAGAAAATAAAATTTTAACGTCCACAGAGACAGTAGATAAAGTATACTTGAGATTAATTAACTTGCACGAATAAAATTGTTGTGAAATATTCCAATAGAGAAAATTCATCAAATTCATAGAGTATTCATAGGGTGTTCATAAAGTATTCATAGAGCAATAAAAATGCTCATTCCGTTCACACATAAATTTTTACAGTATACTCTTCTACTCTATATTCATCAAAACATTCAATTAAGCAAGAAGATGGAGACTCATAAAAACTGAGGAAGCTTCAGATTCGTCTGAAAATAAAAGTTTTTATACGTTGGATTAGAACGAAAATTCGAAGCGTTTTTAAATTATAATTCAGAGATAAAATTAAGGTATCGGAGTTTTATTCGAAATGTAATATTTTCTGTTCTTAATTTTATTTTCGAATTTTAATTTTAATACGAACTTTCGTTCAAACCCAATATTTTCGAAAATATTGGTAGTAAAATTCTGTAAAAATTGTCAGTGAATAAAAATCCTCATACTGTTCGCACGAAGTATTCAAAGCTGACATTTAGTCGCTATTATTACGATAAGTATTTCTTTGTAACGAGGCGGCGTGACACGATACGCTGAGTTTATAATAACGAACCACGAGAAACTCGACAAATGCAACTGGTGTGCAATGTGCAACGGCTCACGATTGCCTTCCGGTTGCATTTCACGAACTTCTTTCGATAGCCGTCGTGGGCGCATGAAGGTGAATAAAAAGCGATGATATCGAGTGAATGTATCCGCGAACGTTCGTTTCTAGCATGTTCTTTATCACAACTTCTAATACAAAGAAGAAAATCGCGAAGTGCATACAACCATTCTTCTAACTCACGTTAACTGGACGATAGACTCTTTTTCTAACTTTATGCAACAGTTCATGTCATCGAATTTTTATTTGTTCGGTGACATAATTGTTTGTAAGAACTAAACTCTTGATATTATGTATTACAGTGTTTCTGGGGAATGTGCTGTGTAGCGAAAAACATTAGTGGAGTTCGATGAGTGTTTCAATGTCTTTGTAACGCGATAAAAATATTACTATTATTATTTTGAGGAAAGAGCAAATGCACATTAATAAAAATTTACATTACTCCTCTGTGCTTCGCTAAATTTCTTTTTTTATTCATTCTTACCTAGATTTCACCGAAATAGAATTTGACTTCGGTTTAGAGGAAATTAATAACAAATATGTATGTTACGACTCTGTTCGGAATCTCCATTGATGTTGTACGACAAGGGGTTAATGAGGTAATAAAGATAATAAACAGTGAACAATCCGCTGGAAAACGATAAAACGTTTCGTACAAGAAGACTGTGTAGGAGAATCTTGACTTTCCTCGGGGCTTTCCGACGAGGGAGTTCAGCGAGCATTTTCGCGCGTTAATTGCAGGTGCAACAGCCACGCGGCTGCGATCGTTGCAACCGCGAATCACGAGGTTGCACAAGCCTCTTTCCGCCGCTCGCCTGAAGGTTACGCGATTTTAACGGTTATTATCGCACCGACTCAATCGGAACTGTTCTCCGGTGTACACCCGGCGCCCCTGAAAGATACTCTTCCGATACTTCATGAAATTGCTTCAAGTTGCTCGGGAACTGCGCAAACATCGGCCATTAATTAGCGAAATCGTGGCGTGCGATCAAGCAGGAAGGGAGAACGCGAAAGCCGATCGTTGATTCATCGCCGCCGCGCGACGATATTCTGCAATAACTCTATCGATGCTCCCAGACTTCGTCCCGAGGACCCTGAAGCATTTGCTTTTCCGTCCACGACACCACTCGCGGCATTAGGCGCACGCTTTATCTCTGCAGCACCTCCCACAACGTGCCAACGCTCATTTTCTAGTTTTCCAATTTTTTAACCCTTTGCACTCGAGTGGTGACTCTAAAGCACCACTAGAAATTGTTGTGGAAATTACAAAAAATGTTAAAAAATATTTGTTACATTACAAAATTTGTATTTAATAGAATACTAAACATTTAAATATTATATGTGGAAAACGGATCAGTTTCGTACGAATAAAATGAAAATATTCCAAGACGGAAGAAAAATGTAATTTTAGAATGTGAATAGCGCCGAGTGCAAAGGGTTAATTTTCTAAATGAGACGAAAGGTCATTAATTGAGAATCCCTCACTAAATTGTTTAAAAGCGACAGGAATTTCACAATTCGGCAAATTTTTAGAATTAATATAACACAATCTTCTGAAATTATTATTAAAAGAAAAGAAAATGCAAGAAAATTTGTATTTAAAAGGGAATTATTGAGCTTCTGCTTCCGGTAGGCAAAGCGTTAAGAATATTTTCCTCAGAGAGCCAGATAGTAAAACTACGGTAAAGTCTCGATCTAAGCCGAACGGAGCAACGCGATCTAAGTTCGCCTAACCCCTCCACCTGGGGGCATGCCTCGCGAGGGGCCAAGGGACTCGAAGCTCGAGCTGCTCACTCCGCGGAAGTCGGGATAATTCCGCGACATTTATCCTGCAGGTCTTGGCGACATATACAGAGAAATCACTGTAATCATTTTCCGAGTCTACGCCCGTTTGCAAATTTAAAGACTCTTGCAAATTTAAAGGACTCAAAAAGAGAATCTTCGTAAGTCCCATTGGACGTTTCTTCCTTCGGATGTAACTGGTCTGTTTCGTGTCCTCGAATTCACCGCGGCTAATAAGGACGAAGCAGTTGCCGGCGAAAACTCTCCGAGTATTTACCCACGGAATCGTATCAACTTCGTTAAGTGAACTGTACGAAAATGTTCCGGGGCATCCACCCGTGGAACGAACTATTGCGCGTTCTCGAATCTTACGCTGCGGCGCACGTTTCTGATGTAGACTTCACTTTCGTTGCTTTACTTTCATTGCCACTCGTTGTGTCAGACATTGAACTGGTTTCACACTAGAAGCACGGCGAAGGTGGAGCCCGACTGGCTTCCTCTATTCTTATACAAATTACAAGAGTAGTGTAGCCTAATTACAACGAGGCGAGCAATCTACTAAACGTGAATGTCGGTGCCGTTCTTTCAGGGCGAAATAAAATTCTATTCTTTTGTAATCCATGCTTATCCCCTTGCCACTTGGTTCAAAGCAATAACAAATAAAATTAATTGATCCGTTGCCCTATAATTGCCAAGGTTTCGCATTGAAAGGTCATATTTCATTTCGTGCGATGCTCAATAGGAAACTAAGATAATTTGATTGATGGGATCTATTCTAATCCCAGTCGAATTTCATTTCCATTAAATGTTCAATTTTATTTCTCCAATTGTCAAATATTGCCATCAAATATTTCCACACGTCTACAGGCACAACCTTTTTATTCCGCGTTGAAAAGAGTATGCATCCTTGTCGGCTTTAAATAAATCAACAATCTTTTCTCGTTTCTCTTTTAGAGATTTGTGTACGTAGAACACTGCAGTGGAAAGATTTTTTAAAATTCGAAGTAACGACGAAGTTATGACACCGAAAATCACGGCACGTCACGCGAGATAAATGTTCACTTGAAACTTTAATCGTGATCTTCTGGAAACTATGCTTGCCAACCTAGCACCCAGTAGATCTCTGAAATTCCTCGTCCGTTGAAGTTGAAATTTCTACATGCCCTTCTGCATAGAATTATCTGCAATGTCCTTTATATTGCTTCTTACGGCAATTAACCGTTATCGGATACTCATTAAAATAATATAAAGATCTCAAGTTGTCTTGAAACAACAGAGAAAATTTGTCTTCAGCAATCTGTCATTTCTACGCTCTTAGAAATGATTAAAAAATCTTTCGCTGCATTAAGGACAGTTCACGCCTGCTTAAATTGACATAACAATTTATCTATTTCCATAGAGACGCGCAATATTGCACTACCATTTTGTAATTTTTTCTGAATATCAATTTATTAATACTGAAATGAACCAGGTCCTAGTGTAAGGTGTAAAATTTATTATCAAGTAACGATTAACATTAATACTGCTTATTTTTATGGACGGAATAGTCGAAACTCGTGACGCACAAAAATTCGCGTGGAATAGGATTTAACGTGTTGAATAAAAAAAAAAAAAGAACAGGAAGAGAGAAACAAGTGTCAGCGGTTCTAAAAATGCCAAACACATCGTTCCTATCTAGGAAACACTTTTCCGATTTTCAACCGCAAAAAGTGTTGCCAGGACAGTCGCCCGCAATCGGTCACGACCAGTTGGTAAATTGCTCGGAGCCACCGGATATGTCCAATTGACTCAGAAAACACGGAAAAACTCTTGGTCGCGACATCGTTTTAGGTCGAAAACCGAGCACGCGACATTGTTGCTAAACCGTTCCCAGAAACCAGAATCCTTTTTCCTGTTCCATCATCCGCGAGCCTAGTCCAGCCAATGACATATCTAAGGGTTTCATGGAATCGATTAGCAGTCAAACGGACGCCGACGCGACTTAAGTGCGAGTGACAATGATTATTTTCAATGGTAGAACGATTTTCGCGTGAACCAGATGATAGACACGGTTAATTAGCAGAGCCTCGCAGGTTTCCTTATTCGCTGTCGGAGCAAGGCAATCTATAATTAGTCACTTCATCGCCGAGTGCTGTATGCAGGGGTAAGAAGTGCTATTATCGAGGTAAACAAGCTCTCGCCGGTGTTAAACTTGTTAAGAGAACATAATTACAACTGGTAATAGCATATTATTACCGGATTTCGTTATGCACGGGGAAACAATGATAATCATACACGTTCACTAGCGATTCTTCAATCTGATTCACAGTGATGCGCACGATGATATGCGCGCCGCCGATTCCGACGCGACGGCCTTGAACGCTGCCAGAAAACTTGATTTATCCTGGACAATTATGCATTTGGAAATTACGGGAAGACTGCGGACGTGCTCGCGCATTTTTTCCTGCCTTTACGTGCGGCAACGCTCAACAGGTGATATGCTCGTACGTTCTCGTGAGCTTAAATCTGAAAACCATTTTTAGATGACCTGACTTTTTGAGTTTCAATTTTGGGCATCCTTTGCGAATTTTCGATTTTAAACGTTCCTTATGTTTTCTAATTTTGAATATTCTTTATGCATTTTAATTTTGAACAGACATTTTGTAGTCACTCAGAAATAAAATGTACTTTTCATTCATTGTTGTCATTCCATTGAAGAGGCTGTATTACGACAAAAAGGCAGCTCCTCTTTCAAATATTTTGAGAACGTCTCTAGAGATGTCTATATTTTTTTAATTAAATTGATCAGAAGAGGTTAGGTTTTGCATTTTCCGAGAAGACACTGCGAATTAGGGTCTATTTAAACAAAATGATGTCAAATATGTAGGGGAAGGTGTCTTTGTCAACGTGCCAACGAAACTTCGTAAGTTTCTAGAGCACTTTGGCCAACACAAGAATCACTTTTGTCAGCAGAAATCCGGTCTGCAGGGCTTAAAGTTAAATCAACCCTTAAAGTTGTCGTGCTCCCTGTTTTTTCACGTGTAACTTTATAATTATTCGAGCAAAGAGACTCAATTACGAAAATTATCCAATCCCCTATTATCCCAGATGAACAATTTTATCTATTTCATTTCGATTTTAAATTCATTTATTTCCTGAAACGTTTCAACACTTACGTTTATAACAAATGATTCTTAGGTCGTAAAAGCTGATTGAATTTATTCCCAATACTGGAGCAATGTCACCGAAGGCACTATCGTCTTTAAGACGTGATTCCACGCTTTTAGAAGTTCGGCGAAGAAACATTTCTTTTATGGTCGATAAGACACTGTGATCTCACAAAGCTTTGTCCAAGACAAATTTTTTCGGTTGGAAAGCCCTTCTCTCGTTAACAACTATGCTTGTCACATCTTGATGGAATGGACCACGTCATAATGCGTCCTACAATGAGCCAAGTTGGCCCACGAGTATCAGAGTTTCACTGTGAACCTTCGGTCGACAAACCAGCCTTTGCCCATCTACTCTCAAATTAGATTTAAACATTCAACAATTTCAACAAACAGCTCCGTTAAATGTATCAAATTTTATAACAACCTGTCGCTTATAATTTACTGATCATGTGCATTTACGACAGTAATACTTATGGTTTTCAACTTATTCAACGTATTAACAAAAAGAATTGGTTAGTTGTGATTGAATTAATATTGTTACTGTTTCTGAATTCTAATATCATCAGATGCATTCATATTTTATTTTATTATTTAATGACTCCGTATTAAGAAAAAAAAATGCAGGCTGAGAATGCAAAATAAACGATAGCTTTTTTAAAAAAAAATTCAGTGTCAGTGTACGCAGAGTACCCGAGTAAAACACTACCTATCGACATGTCTGACCAACACTCGCTGTTTCTACTTACACGCTGTGAACTGCAATGCGTTGCACTGCAATCTTGACCATTTGCTTATTTCTTAACACTGTGCCTACCAGCAGCTACTTGACAGTCCGTTACAAATAAAATATATGTATATATTTCATTGAGATTACTGTTGCATAAAAATAAGGTCACACGAAACATTAAAAATTGTTGTTTTGCTTGCATGAAATTATAAAGCACACCGTGATGGAATTCAGCCGGTTCGCGTGAACCGGTTTCTGAAATGTTTTGGGTTCATTAAACAGGTACCTACCAACACCTAATCTTTACACTATCGTTTCTTAAAGTTCAATTTCACTTTTACTACATGTTTAGTGTGTCTGCAATATAGAGTTCATAAGTATGCTTCTATTTCAGTCTTGAAAGAAGAAAATAAAATTATTAGAACGTGATATGTTAAATTTCAGAAAATATGTTTTCTTTTTGAATTGAAAGCAACCCAAAAACTCAGTTAAAACAACCCATATTAAAATAGAAACCTAGATATCCCACCGAATTCTTGTAGTTTTTGTATGAAGAATTAATGCTCGAAAATGTAAAAAAAAAAGTGAATTTTTCAAAAAGCGTTATGGCTCCAATAAATTACTGTTACATCAGAGAAATACAATATTTACAATAGATTCTTACAAAACCAAATTCTTCCATTAAAAAATGGAAGGCATTGGCATACCTTTTCTTTTATATAAAATAACTATACTTTCACTGGCACCACGTATTACAGTACGCCATTAATACGCTTCAATTCGAGCAAAGTCGACACGGCCAATAGCGGAAATTCCATTTGACGCGAGCGCAATAATTAACCAGACGCAGCCCGTGGCACAAAGTAGCCTAAAACCGAGACTAATCCGTAGCCGAAATCTGTTTGCAATGTGTATTTTATCATTGCGTAACAAGGATTAGGATCGTAAATCTAGCGCTTAGCACTTTCACGATCGATGACGTGTCCGCCGTTCGTGGAAGGTGGGATTTGCTGACGTAAAATTAGTCGCGTTCCGTAGCGCAAAGGAATCTACGTTACGGGATTGCGTTCCCTCGCGATTCATTCCACGACGAAACAGAAACAACTACACGTTTCGACTCGAACGTCCGTGCTCGTATTTACGCAATCATTGGCCCCGCCATTTTACGCGTCGGCCCATTTCATCCTCCGTGGTGCGGGAAGCTTGCTCCGATGATGGAATGCTCGGATCGATGCGAATCGTCGAAACAATGTTCGCAGGTGGGATTCGAAACGGGATCAAACGCTGAATCATTGAGAAAGTCTGACTACAGTGCTGTGAATAATTATAAATTTCATGGAATTTTTACAATACATTTTTCGTAACGTTCATTCTTTTCGCAATTCAATTCATTAGGGCTATCTAGCTAAAATAACGCCTGAAAATAATTTTATACACCTACATCTGCTTACTTCAAATTTAACCCTTTGCACTCGAAGCCATTTTAACTCCAAAACGAAACATTTCTTCCGACCTAGAATATTTCCCTTCTATATATACATTTTTCATGCTATTCATACTGAAATGTTTAGTAATTTATTAAATACAAAGAAATTAAATAATGTACAAATTATTTTGAATAATGATACAGCAATATTTAGTGGCGCCTTACAGTCACCATTCGAGTGCTAAGGGTTAAAGTTTCGAGAACAGCGTAATCGCTGAAAATATAAAAAAAGAGTAAAAAGAAACACAATTTCTCCAGCCTGTATAAAAATTAATTGGCCAACACGATCATACAGCGTAAACGATGTAACGAGAAATTAAATAATTATGGGTACACACAGAGAATACACGACAAAGATGTACACGTATTCTACAGTCCTGTTAAATTATTAATAAAGTTGTCCTGTAAGTACCACCACGAGAACCCTTTAGCTTCTCTGTCTGCTCCAGTAATGGTGAGCAATCTTCTTTGCGTTGATTAAGTTAAATTTCTGTACTATTGGGAGTAATTTCGTTTCACCCTTTCTGTAAACAAGTTTTCAAAGATTGATTGCCCGTGCTTCATACCCGTGATGCAGATACGAGCAAATTAGACTGCTGTGCAGAGAACGTTCCATTTAAATTATCCCGGCGAATGTTTTTTTCAGATCAATGTTGTGTGTGACTTTGAAAGGCTCGTCATTCTATTTCGAGTGCTTTTTTGTGTAACTATCTTCATTTTTGTGTACTGATCACAATCATTTATTTGTAGGCAATAATTCTATATAAATGTTTAACTTTTGGCATTCTCTCAATTTATAGAAATTTATAAGTATACATTTTAGTTAGCTTTCGTTTCTGCTTCAGCACCATAATTATATTTTGTTAAAAATCTATCACAAAATCCTGTAATGTCACTTCTATCCAAAGACAACAGACATTACTGCGCAATGAGCAGTGTACAGTAAAATATATTTAAGGTTGAACTTTACTTTAGGAAACCAGAAATTTTTCACTTTTGTTTATGCAATCCTGTAGATTTTGCCGAGAAAATTCCGAAAATCCAAGTTTTGATGCGAGGAATTCACTGGTTCAAAAGTTATGCGTGTTCAAAGTTGAGCGATTTTGATCACACGGTGATGTCGATAACGTAGGTTTACTAGGGTAGTCGAGCTGACCTAACTCGAGCCGCTCATTGGACGATAGTCCGAGTACATACCAATATGGCGGCGTCCTTACCTCTCAAAAACGCTCAACACGCATAACTTTTGAACCAGCGAATTCCTGACATTAGTACTTGGATTTTCGGCATTTTCTCGCCAAAATCTACAGGATTACATAAACAAAAGTGACAAATTTCTGGTTTCCTAAAGTAAAGTTTAGCCGTAAAATACATTTAATAATCAAACGTTGTGAAATAAAATGTATCCAATATTATACAATTACATTAGATTTTCTCTTCCTCGTGAACAACGATGTAGTGGACGAAAATAAAAATTGTATTAATTTATTATTCGCTACGTTTATGTTTGTAGTTGTTTAATAACAAATGAGGCGATAAACGACGGTGAAATTTTACGTCACGAAGGTGCACATTGAATAAAACTGTACGGGCTTTGTAGCAAATACCTGTTAATCAGATTTACGTAAAGTGCGTGTCCGTTACATAAATCATCGGATCAAGGACGTTGGATTTCCTTAATGATACGTGCGTTTCATGCGTGACTCGAAGAAGAAATGAAAATTCACGGGCATTATAGACGGAGAAAGTAAGCACGCGCACGCGTGTGTCTAGCTGAAATCCACTCCGCGGAAAGTCGATTACTATCTCCTGAATGCGGATAATTAAGCCAGTTTTTACTAGGCGCGGTTACAGACATCCGTGCGCCGGAAGTCAATTAACCCAGTGGAAGTGCGTTAAAACACGATTGAATGATTGCTGCACTATTATTTTCCATATTTGATTTACCAATCTGGCTCCAATTTTTGTTACACCTTTCACATTGCAATTGGACTCCCTTTAACTGCTATTATCACTTTTAACCCAATGGAAGTGAATTAAACACGATTGAATGATTGAAATCTAATACTACACTTAAAAAAGAAACTATAACTATAAAAAAATGCTAGAATTGTTGTTAGAACATAGGGTACATTTATGTGATGTGTGTTTGTAGTATTCTGACGTTCCGGATTTAATATCTTTCCACAACAGTTTGCTTAATTAGTATTTACATGAAATCGATGTGAAATTATTAACTCCAAATATTTCCAAGAACGTCAACAACGAGTAAAATAATATAAATTACTAATAATATGTCCGTCAGCAGCAGCTGCTTCCATATATTAAATCATTGACAGGACGTTCTTGATTTATCGGAGCTTAATTGCACAAATTCGATAAGATCGCACTACAAATTGCGGTATAACCACCTAAGCAATCATTTTAACTAGAAAAAGATATCCGATTCGTTTCGACTGATTATAATACCGATAGTTTGCGTATTCTTTTCTTTTTGTATTATCTGAATCAAGCCGATTACGAACTGGAGAAGTGTATTAAAAGTGAAAGTTTACGAGAGATTGTTGATATAGTATAATATCTCTGCTAACTCATTACGATTAGGTGTGCATTCGAGTGCAAATTCGTTCAATAACCATTGCAGCTAAAACGTGCAGAATGTTATAATAAAGAGCACGTTCAGATCCTAATCGCCGAAGGGTCGAGCAAGGAAATTTATTGTTAACAACCGTAGCATAACTTTTACACCGTTTCACCCAAAATTGCATAGGTTGAGAACCTGCAAAGATAGTTGCTACGCGGACAGGCTACCGATGAGAACCAACGGCACAAAATCGATATGATAGGGCAGATAAAATGGCAAGACGTTCGCCAGCAACAATATTATAATACTCGAGATCCTAACCCGGTCGAACTATGCTGACACTGCCCAGACACAGTGTCCTTCGTCAGCGTGGCCAACACTTATGGTCGGTTTGCAAACGTGTTGGAGTGGCAGCGAGGGATGAACACTTCAGTGGCAAGGACACTTTCCCTGGAATAGACAACGATCCTGCAAGAGTAGGGATCGATACATGGAGGATCGATCTTGACACGACGAGGATCCTGAGGGGACTTCAGTTGGAGCATCGGCACGCGGGGGCTCCAGTTAAATGCACGCAAGAAACAGACCCTTTGTCATTAACCCTTTACGCCATTTCGACCATTTCGCTCCATGGAAATTATTATAGAATAATTTCGCGACGACTTATGATCCTGTACAGAATGGTGTACAATTTAATCCCCCACGATTTTATAGGCACTCCCAATGGTCTGACAAAGAAATGTTCTTCACAATCAGCTGCATCATTAATGATCACTGATGATATTTGAAAAATAGTTTTATTTCAATGAAAAGTCGACGTCACCTCAACCTTTTTCTTTTAATCGTTTTGTAGAAAATGTTGAGATAAATTCAATGACCTACCATAGTATGACCTTGAGGTGACCTTGCACCACTAGAAATTTAAATACGTTCCTTGTATAATGAAACTTTTATGTTTCTTCAAGTTTTTTTGAAGAAGTGTACTTTCAAGGTTATTATTTATTTCATTTACATTTCATCGGTCTTCAAATTTTTTTGTTAACACGCACAGACGACTTGTTTAATAACGTGTACAAAGGAATTCGATAATCATGTTTTGATTTTTCGAAAAATGATCAGCAAATTCTCAATTGTTAATCGCTGCTTTTAATTTTTATTAAATAACCACGCGATAGGGTTAAGAATTAAAGTGATGAAATTTTTTATTGAACAATATTCAATATTGTAATTTTCGAATATTTCCATTTGTCATTAAAGTACGAATGATACAAATTTACCTAGCAATTCGTTGAGCATTTTAGTTCAGTCGTTTCATTCATCTTGAAACTTATGAGAATCAGTTACAGAATGTAATTACTTTACGAGCCATTCATACGCGGAGTATAATGAGATACCCGAACCGCCAACAATAACGAGTTTACTTCGAACATCCGTCTTATGTGTTGACATAATTAACTACTTCTGACATCTAGTAATTACAGTAACAATTACATTGTACACTATCCCACGCATCTAAAGGGAACCAAGAGCGGTTATAGTACGCTCTCTAGCCACTGCGTATGTCAACCATATTGTTTTATGTTGTAACTGGTGTTTCTCCTTTTTGCTATGTTGTAATCGGTCTATCTTAAACAATAATTTAGTCCTGATCAAACTGAATGAAGTTGCGTCGGAAAACGAACCAATGTTGTAACTCATCCGTGGAAAAATGGCGCAGAAATTCAAACTAATGGAGTACGTAAGCCTCATAAATGTTTAATGAGGACCAATTACTGGTGGATCTTTGATACGCTGAAAAAAAAAATGAACTTTTTCAAACAGATGTCACCCGGATATGCAGTAATTTCTTGCTTATAGTCATTTAATGTCACTAATTATTTCTATGAGATACGATTGAATAAATTTTTCACTACCCAAGCACGTGTTAACGTTGCACAAAATCGAAACAAATTCAATTTTTTCATTTTTCTAAGACAACACACAAACAGTCGCTTTTAATAATACTAGGTAGATTCAGTGTTAACAAGTTTTCAATAATGACAGCATTTTCGCTAGTAAAAAAGTCGTATTGGGTAACGTGGTTTAATCATTTCTTTCGAGGCTGTTATTCGGTAAAAAATTCTGAAGTTTCTCTTAAATACAGCAGAGTCCTTGCAAACTTTCGGTACACGAAGTGTTAAAAAGACATTCACTGGTTCGAGTAAAAAATCCAGGTTTCTATTTATCATGCTCCTGCGGATTTCAGCGAACAACCTGGTTTAATGTTGTGCAACGATTTATATGCGATTGTCTAGGAAATGTTAAAGATACCGGGGGGCTCCAGATGACAACGACATCGAGGTAAGTGTCTGTCTTTCGCACGGTACGTCACTAACCACCGCGCTTTGTCGACTTCGCTCACGCACGCCGCTATCGACAGATCGTTATAATCGTGGGAAATTTTTTATTGTTGATACACCCGATTCTGTATCGCGCGAATATTATCTGACATGGTTTACAAAAAAACATCTAATTTTATTCTTACACAATTCATTTTGACGCAACGCCACCCGAACAATGAATAATTTAAATGAGTGACCTACTTTAATTACTTTAAAATAACTTGGGCACGGTATTTTTTGCATGGTTCTTTTATATCTTTTATATCTATAGGGAACAATTTGAAAATTCTCACGGGGGAAATGAAATATTTACGTATTGAAATCCACTCCAAACTGGAAACGTTCAGAAACAAAATAACATACATTCCAAATTGGAAAGTTTAAAAAATAAAGTTAAAATACCTCCCGAATTGGAAAGTTTAAAAAAAGTAGAATACTACTTTCCAAAAATAAAATATTTAAGTTAAAATTAGAATAAGTCCCAGACTGGAAACGTCCAAAAATAAAATTAAACACGTTTCGAATCGAAAAGTTTCCAAACCAAAATTAAAATATTTTTGCTTTCATTGACAAGATGTTACAGAACACAGAAAACCCATTCAGTCAATACTGTACGAGAGAGAAGTCTTCCAAGATGTCTTCTCGAGCTGCCCTATGCAAAAATTTTTGTTTTTAGGTGACATGTTCGAGTTCTCGGTGCTTGGAAATCCTTAAACCTAGAAGATAAAATATTGATTCGTCGTTGCGAAGAGCGTCCTGGGAAGGGAAGACGACAACGTGTTCAGCAAAGTGCACTAATAGCTCAGCTTAGGCATTATTTAACCTTTACTCGCCTGTGTATTCACATGGCAAACGCTTAAATGGCAAGTCCAAGGTATTCTCTTCACTTCGTACTACGCCGGGGACATTTTTAAAGTCACTTCTGAGGATTTCGATCGTCGAGTAAGAAAAGACGGTAATACTTTATTTGTAAATCGCGATAACAAACATATTTTGCTGAGCTTTATTTATACAAACTATATGAATGACTAACCCCGAGACAATTTATTTAAACACACGAAAATGGAGACTTTCTTCTTCAGTCATTTTTATAAATTGAAAATGGTGAGGGACCCTGTGTCCGAAGAATAATGAATGTCAAAAAAGAGATATATAACATTCATGTTAACTGATTTTAATGAAAAAAATTTAATATCTCTTTTTTTAATATTATATACCCCCACAGTAATTGGGTCCCTCGCCCTAGATCTAATTCAAGAACCTAGAAAATTCATTATTTGTTCCAAAAGGTTCGTCCATCGAATTTGAAAATTTGATGTAGTAGTGTGAGTACAGTCTATTATATTAGGGGTACCCCATAAGTAATCAATTATTTCCAAAGATTTTGTTTTGCCTTTAGTTCCGTACCGATCGTTGAAGAGGAAACACGTATTCTTTTACAGTTTTCGGTAAAGCAGCCTGTGTTCAAAATATTCTAAAAAGTATAATTTTCTTTTACAACCCTGTAATAAAATGGTGGCGTCCGTACCTTCCGAGGATCACATTCGTCATTGTATACTTTTTCATTTTCACGCGGGATTTAATGCAACGGTAACAACAAAGAAAATTTGCGATGTTTATGGAGATGTACTGAAGGTCAACAAGTGTCAACGTTGGTTCAGAAGGTTTGCTGCTGGTGACTATGATCTCTCTGACAGGCCTCGAAGTGGACGACCAGTTGAATTTGATAATGACACCCTAAAATCTCTAGTGGAAGCTGATCCAAAATTAAGTATACAAGAATTATCGAGAAGCCTTGGGTCCACATGGTCAACTATACAAAGGCACCTACACGAAATGGGAAAGGCATATAGGCAAGGAATATGCGTACCGCGCCAATTAGACCAACAAGAATATTCGTCGAAGTTTGCAGTTCATTGCTATCCAGATTTCGTAGAGATCCATTTCTTATCAGAATCGTTAGATGAAAAATGGATTCTTTGTGATAACATGAAGCGTCCCAAGCAATGGCTTTCTGCAAATCAAACCGCAATATCAACCTCTGAAGCTAGCTTATCACTTAGCAAGGTGTTACTGTACATTTGGTGGGACTGTCGTGGCGTAATTCACTTTGAGTTGTTGAAACCTGGAGAAACAGTTACTGCTGAGTTGTATTGTCAAAAGGTGTAAAACTGCAAATTGACAATGCCCGGCCCCGTACAGCGAAACTCGCTCAGGAAAAAATCAAAGAATCGCAATGGGAAGTTTTTCCGCACCCCCGTACTCACCGGATATTGCTCCCTCCGATCTTTTCAGATCTCTGGAGCATTATTTAAGAAATAAAACATTCGTTTTAGGAGGCACCGTGAGTCATATTTTGCTTCACGAACCCTGGATTTGGTAAAAATGGCAAACTGTCCTTGATAGTGATGGCGACTATGTAATAAATTAAGAAATAAAAACTTGAATTTACTACAAAGTTTGTTTTAGATGTCAAAATAATTGATCACTTACGGGTCCCCCTAATACGTACAGGAAAAAAGTTGTTCAAAATGTCTAGCTGCAGGACATATTTAAATTTCATCAAAGTCGGAGAGCAGTTTGCAAACAATTACCGGAAAAGGCCAGAAGCAACAAGATCACTGTGCGCTGTTCAGTCTCTAAGAAAATGGTGAAATAATGGGACGCGTACTCACAATTGTGCAACCAGAGGAAACTGTTCCGCCGCGAGGAAACGGATTTCGGGAACCGGCCTGATGGATCACTGTCTGTCTGCCGCCTGGATCACGGATCGCGGGTCTCTCGACCCGGCGGAGATGTATCTCCTTCGGACGCACAAAACTCGGAACAAGTTCACTTCTCGTGCACGGGTCGCCGGTGCCGATTCCAGGACAATATTCCAAACACGTGATACTAGAACGACTGAGCGAGCGCAAGATACGAGCCGAACTTTATAAATGGTGGGAGAAAGTGTACAGGGGCACTATCGTTGATCGGGAGGTGCCCCACGCTGCCAAAAGCTTCGCAGTGCACCGAGGTTTTTTATTCATAGGTACTCGGAACTTGAGTCGTCCACAATGCCGACAACTATTGCGCCGCTGGTTTAGAAAGGATCGCCGTGCTGTACCCTTCTGTATATTTTCCTCTTCTTCCAGTTTCGACGCCATTGGTTTCTTGCCGCCCTTCGTCGCTGCTGCGTTAGCCCCCTTGGGTGTTCAGAACATTCTGGAGCAGGGTTTCGTTAATTAACCCTTAGATTAACCCTTCGTGGGCAAGTATTTTTTATATTGCATATTTGAACGAGTCGAACGCGCTCTTATTTTCTGTGCGAAACGAAAACTAACCTAAACTAACCTCAAAGACAGTCCTAACATCCCAGGACCGCATCGAAAGTACGCGTGATTGTCTATCAGATGTAAGACTTCAATGTTAAGAATTTAATTTGATTAAGTGACATCAGTTTGCAAAGGGTTAGTCCGATAGCTTTGAAATGTGTGCTTCGATGGGTCTTAAGGTGAGCAAGGTGAGTGCACGGTCAGTAAATTATATGTCATGATAACCGTGGCGTGCTAACGCATAATTCCCTGTTGCTTCATCAACAGCAAGCTTTGCACATATAGCATTAATATTCGCGAACAATACTGTTTCTGTATTTATTGTTTCTCGTATAAGACGCTGTGAGTTATCGTGTTCGCGCCTATTGTGCGAAAGGATCGGCCATTTTAGAAGGTCTATGAATTAAACTAAAACGTCAGAAAAACGGTAATAAATTTCAAGATTGAATTGAAAACCGGACTGAGAGAGAAATGGGAATCTATTTCTTCAGAATATTTATAAAATGTTTTTAATTAGGTATTCTATTATCTTTAAATTTGCAATTCAGATTCTTTAAATTTGTGCAAAGTCATACCGAGGGCACTTGTCTTACCGATACGACTGTTTTACATTTCAACCGAGGAAAAATCTGCAAAAACTATATTTGCAAAATACTTCAGAAACGACGTCATTTGATCCTCGAGTTGCAAAATTTTTCCTCGCGCGACTTATTCGACGAATAATCCTCAAAAACATCGAAAGAAGTGTACAGAAGCGGTAACGGTTCCATTGCGTCAACATCGCCATCTTTGTTTAGGTAGAGGTTCATCGGTTACCAGAAAGGCAAAACAAAGTGGCGAAAAATATCGACAAAAGTTTTGAGAATTGGGAAACTTTTAAAATAATATTTATGCGTCCATATCTCCTTTTTTTATTATTCCTTTATCTTGTATACCTGCATGAAAAAAAAAAACAAAATTGACTTGCTACCGGGCAAAGGTGAATGGTTGCGAAACACCCGAGTGCTATTGTTTCTCCCTAAACGATACCATACTGCTCGTAATAATTCCAACAGTGCGCGTATTTTTTTCCTTGGTGCGTCTTGCGACAGTGGAGTTTCGAAAGTGCTTATCTTTTTTTCCCGTAAATCTTCGAAGGTGACCAATTACGGGTCATTCTGAAGCACATTTTAAAATCACTAGCCATAAACCACTGATTTTCCAAAGACCCACTAATTATTTATTCTGATTGACCTAGAACATTTATATCTTTTTATTTTCACATTTTATTTTTCTATTCATAAAAATCTGCAATATTGTGTTAAAACCAATATCAATAAAACGCTCGGTCAAATACTTGTTTGACCCACCGTATCTCCTCATTTTGTGATGTTTGCGTGTTCACAGTCTGCAGCTACGTCCCAAGATATTTCATCTCGTTTTCAGACATCATTTTCTTGTCGAGCTACGCGGAGGGACGCCATCTTCCTTAATTTGGGCTCGTTATGAACGGATTCCTTTTTGTTCGCTTCCGTTCCCCGCTTCCTGGATCCAGTTTTCTGATACAGATATCTGCAAAACTTTTTAATCGTAAAATCACTTGATGCAAAATCAAATCGCACCGTGTAATATCAATTGACGATTTTTTTATGCTGGTGAAATGGCTTAATGAGAAAAAAGCTTTGCTTTTTAACACATATCAATCCATGCACCGGAAAAAAGGATCCAAGCTCCTTGATCCGTGTTTAATAAATGAAAAACACACACACACATTACATACATACACACTACATTACATTACATACTTTTTAACACATATCATTTAAAATTCATCGAAAAAACAATTAATTGGTTTTGTTTTCACCAATGCTTTATCTATTTGACTCGTTAGAGCCGAAAAGACTAAACGCAAAATTAAACTAAAGTAAAACGATCGTCGTACGAACCGATTATGCTGCAGGATGTTCGGGTAATTGAACGTTGGTGTTTCGTTCGCCAATTCAGGTAGCGTGTCATTTGTCATTCTGTTTGCGGTATAACTCAGGAAACTGGTGCACACGATCACCACTGCAAACTGCATATTCGACGTTGCGCCCGATCCGCGTTTCGGTTCAGTAGAAGCGTCGCTGAGCCTGCAAAATGATTTGTTCCTTGTTTTTTATTTTTTTTTTTCACCGGCAAACGTCGTTACGTGCACTACATTCAACCCTTCTACTCTGAACGCGGCGTCATTTTGATCCGGCAGTCACGGTCGCAGTATGCTTTACCATTGATCACGTGCAAAATAAAAATTTTCTAATTTTTCTAACTTGAATATTGGCGAATATATTAGAATAATTATATTTTTCTGAATAATTCGTTGATATTTTTGGTTCATTTCTCTATCGACGCGAGAAGAGTATTTTCAAGTAAGTAATTATTATCCCGCCAAGGAGGAAGTTTTTAAGTAACGGATCTATAAAAATTAATATACACGCGCAGTAGGTCAGCGGAAATGCAAACACCGTCTGTCAAATAACAACTCCGATTTATTTACAATGTCGAGTCATCCCTTAAATAGCCTCTCACCTGTTGCTGGACGCCATCTGTATTTCAGGCGACGACGTTAATTGATTGTTGTGCTCGAAAAAAGTATAGAAACAGCATAAAATTTATTACCGACTGTCTACAGCTACGCTTTAAAATTTCTAAAATTAATTACTTTTATATCTCGGTCTCAAAAATGTGAATCTTTACTAAACAAAAGGGTCGTTCCATTTCGGAATGGTATAGTCACTTTTGCGTCACCCTGCACGAACTCATAAATTCGCAGACTAATTTACAAAAACCACTTTATGCAAAATAAAAATTGTCTACGTGTATTACAACAAACTGGAGCGAAATAGAAACTTATTTCTTTTCTTCACGTGTTTAACAGGTTGAAAATAATGCAACAGTATTTTTATATTCTTCTAGTGATTTTACTGTTTTCAATTACTGATCAGTCCACTCACGACAAACCAAAGTAGAAACAATGCGAAATAAAAATTTTCTTCGTGTATTGCAACAAACTGGAGTGCAATAGAAAATTTCCTTTCTACACGTGTTTAACAGGTTGAAAATAATGCAACAGTATTTTTATATTCTTCCAGTGATTTTACTATTTTCAATTACTAATCGGTCCACTCACGACAAACCAAAGTAGAAACAATGCAAAATCAAAATTTTCTTCGTGTATTGCAACAAACTGGAGTGCAATAGAAAATTTCCTTTCTTCACGTCTTTAACAGGTTGAAAATAATGCAACAGTATTTTTATATTCTTCTAGTGGTTTTACTGTTTTCAATTACTCATCAGTCCACTCACGACAAACCAAAGTAGAAGCAATGCAAAATAAAATGTCTATGGAAAATAAAAATTTTCTTCGTGTATTGCACCACCCTGGAGTGCAATAGAAAATTTCCTTTCTTCAGATACTTAACAGGTTGAAAATAATGTAACAGTATTTTTTAATTCTTCTAATGGTTTTACTGTTTTCAATGACTCGTCTGTCCACGTTCGACAAACCAAAGTAGAGACGGTATTAGTGTCAGAACACAAAATTACAAAAGACTAAGACAAGAAAAGAAAATCGATTCGTCGGTCGGATTTAATAGACCTTTTTAATTCGTTCCAATTTTTTCAGGGCAGGTGTCGAAATCACGTAGGAACCGAACGGTTCCATTAACTACGTAATCATCGGACACGGGGAATCCCGGTTTTGAAAGGTGTGAGTCGTCCTGGGAAGAATGTGTCGAATGATATGGGCACAATCGTCGTCCGATCGAACGTTTCCTAGTACTGTTCGTGAGAGCGGATTACGTAAGGGTGCGTTACGATTCTAATGTGTCCCTAGCGTGAAGGAACGAGTGCTCAGCCGTATTCTCACGAAATTACACCGCCGCGCCGTCTGGTTTCGATCGATTGCGTCGCTGTGACTCGAGCAAACGAACCGTGGAAGCGTTTGCACGTTGAACGTCGAAAGTGCATTATAAATTAACCGTGTGTCCTTTCCGATAGACCTTGATACTTTCTCGGCTGCATAAACAACAACGCGACGCGAAGAAAACGAAGCTATACTTGAAATCGAAAAATTTCTAGCCGAGTAACCAAACTCTCGATGTTATGGCATTTAATAAACGCACCACCACCGGTCAAATCGCCGGTTATACATTTTTCATTTGACAATTTTCGAAATTATAATGATACTTTCATGAGCAATGATTCGATAAATATCTATAGTAGAGCACGCATTGCACAAGAAGAACCGCGCAAAGTCTGAATTAACTGAATCTTGTCATTTTTATAAGGCTATATGTTACATTTATAGCTCGGTACGTTTAGTGTTAAAATAATTACTAAGCGGTGGAATAGAGACATATGTTAGAAGAATTTCAGAATGCTCTTACGTTATCTTCGATTTAGTATAATTTGTACATCATTCCTGTTCGTTACTAGTTAATTATAGTACAATTTTATTGAAAATTGCTTTTGTGAGTAACTTGATCCAATAGTTATATAATTTTGCAAACCCTCAAACAACAAAAGTGGAGTGTAACCCTGGATACAACATTGTCGATGCATAACCTGACGCAACTTTATGATAAATAATTAGATAACGATCTGCCCGAGCTCATCTACAGGGTCTTGACCCCTTGCTTTCACTGTCGCAAGTCATCTTCCTCGAAAATTTTTTTATCGCCAGAAAGCAGACGCAAAAATGACCTTTTCTCTCGAAAAATGTACGAACCACAATCTCCACGATGTTGAAAAAACTCTGTTTGTTATTCAAACTGTCATGAACGTGGAGATAAAAAGAAGAATACAAAAAATTCAAGTTAATGATTCAAAAGTAGGTATCATAAAGACAAAAAATCAGTACTTTCCATTTTTTAAAAAATGTTGAGGGCCCCCTTTTTCCTCCAAAAGTTGCCTCGTAAAATTTTTACCTCAACCAGTTAATTGAAAAACCAATTGAGTCGTTATGTTCATTAGATTCTGAAAAAAAAAACAGTTTGTAGCACTTTAGTTGACACACCCAGTATAATTAAAAACTATACGATTTTAATAAATTGCAAACTGTGGAACCGGTGATAATGTGTCAGTTGTAGGCAATTTTTATAATTGATAGAGCAGCAAACATTTCTATAGTACTTGAAAAGTACAAAAAACTAAAAATATCTAATATTTGTCAGTGGCGGGTTAGGGTACAGCAACGCATCGGTATAGTTTGCAAGGGTACCAAGCCCAATAGGGACGCAGACTAAGCACACCAGACAATTGATTCGCCCCATTTTCAGATCTTAATACGTCATTTGTCATTGAGTTTGGAAACCAGGACACCAGGAACACACGTGCCAAAAACGTGCAGCAATCAATCAACTTCTAGGACCCTAACTCCAATGCTAATGCGACGACACCTCCTTGTGCTCGCCACTACAGGAGACAACACTTTTCCTGCAACTTCTCGGCTACTGGATTTCTAAGAATTAGCAACTGTTAGTATGACTCGCCGAATGCATTGAAAGTTAAAGAGACTTGTGTCTCCAGGTGAGACACAAAATCATTAGCTTAGTACACATCGGTGTAGATTTGTTATTGATTGGAGGCCTCTTCCAAGTTCCAAGAAATGCTGGGCCAAACGTTTCCTCAATTAGCTTGATAGGGCAAAGATCGAACATGCTCAAGCGAAGATTATGTCATAGGATTTTACAACGCTGTTTCGTAAAAATTCATAGTCGGATTTTCCCCCTTTCAAGTCCTTCAAGGAGAGTATGTTGGTAAAAGCTTCATTAAAAAATGATTGAAGACAAATAAGTTTTGTTTATAGCATTAGCTTCATACCTGTTTGTAATCACTAGACTAAATTGCATAAATTTTTCCCTTTAATAATTTCAATGAGTCTAACTAGCGTAATAATATTCTGAAATCTTTCCGTCTTCAGAGTTTTGTATTTTAATCCATAACAACATCGCAAAAGATATTCACAAACGTATTATGTTACATTAGAAGATAAACAAAAACCCGAAAGAACATGACAACCCCATAAATTTATTTCAAAATCAAACACACGTGACAAACCTTAACAGCACCGTGGCAAGGCGGACTTATTGCTGTCAGTGACGCGTGGAATCATTTAGAACGCGTCCGCGTACTTTCTCGGCAATCTAATATAATGATCTCGTTGCCAAGAAGCCGGGCCGAAAATGTTCGTTTCGCGGAACGGGCCCCGCGACAGGTCCCGAAGTGGGACGTTAAACTATGCTGCACCGTGAACGCATACTAATTCGCTTTTACCCGCAAAATTTACAATGCCGGAGGAGATGCTGCGGTGCCTAGAGTAGCCGCGCGGCGAACCAGGAAGAAGAAGAGGAAGAAGAAGAAAGGTAGCCACCGTCCCGACAGATCGTATCAACGGTTCTCGAAACCGTTTTTGCGTGACGTACACTCGAAACCGCAAGAAACGCGAAATTGGGCCTCGGAACGCGTGCAAGTTTCTTTTCCCGCGATCTCATAATTACGCGTGTTTTGCGATCGGGTCCGGTGCACTTGACACTGATTATACTGATCCGACGGGCACACACCTGCGGCCGCGCGGTTTTCTTTGCGTTGTTAACGCTCGTTTCGTCGCGTTTGAAGATCATTCGCGACGATGGCACAGATCCGCCTGCCCCGAGACTAATTTCCGGCCAGTCCGGATGAGATTTCACTTATTTTAATCGCGATGTTGCGTTCGCATAACTGCAATTCGAAATTGAACCGCCAAGAACAATTCGCTAACTATAGTCCAGTCTAGATCTGTTCAGCGTCTGCCCGTACGGGCACCGAATTTCCTGCCCGGGGCATACAAAGTACAGCGAGCCCGAAGCCACGCCCCTGCGGGCCCGAAGCCACGCCCCTGCGGGCAAGGCTGTATATATTGTTTACACGCATTGTCACAGCTACGGTTGCGTTGCGGTGTGTGGAATTTTCGATTGAATAATTAGTTTCTACATAACATTAAAAGAAATTCAGAGTCAGCGAATTATTTCGTTTTTAAACCCGCGTTGAAAAACCGTTAAAAATAGTATCCCATTTTTAAAGGATTCTAAAAATAACAATGATTTATTTTGAAACGCTGCCGTGTTTAGCTTCTCCGAATTGATTCCGTGTTCACGCAGGAGTAGCCTAAACAATGAAAGTCGTAAGTATTGTTCCAGGTTTGTTGAACCGTCGTGGATACACCGAAAATAATTTCAGTCCGGCAAATATTATGGTTTCTCGCGTTATAAGACCGTTTTCGTCCGACAAAATATTTCATCTCGTGCTTCAGCTTGTTAAAACAGAGACATTTAACTGGTCGAAATCTCGTTAGCTGTTTCGAATTATTGTTTTAGGTCGTATGATTTCGTTGCCTGTTTAATTCGAAAACATTACAAAGAAAACGTTTATTTCTGATACACGGGAACGTGTAAGAGACACCTATTGAAAGTTTAGAGGCTAAACGTTGCTCAACAGTTGTTACGGTACTTTATTGCAATGCTATATCTATCACGTTCACGCATTCGTTTCTCTTACAATTAAACGTGTCCGGGGGCAGTCGGAATGTCAAAAAACTAACAACCGAAAGCAAGAAACCGACAATCAAAACTGGGAGAAAGTTATGGTAATAGAGGTACACTGCCATTGCACGCGATCGTTAAATATTGTTAACAGTTGCAAGTTCACTCGCGAAATTACAGGTTGTCGGTATCGAGAAAGGGGATAAGTGTGATTGTAGAAAGCATTACGCAACGCGTGAATGTTCATTCATAATCGCAGTAAAACAAAAGTGTGTAGTTCAGTTGTGATATTCAAAATATGTTATTGCAAAGAAGAGGTCTGCCAAAAAGACGTTGAACGATTCGTGAAAGTTGGCGAATATCTTTTAATTAATACTGAAATATTTTATAAAAAATAAAAAAAAAGAATAATTTTATTTATTCACGATGCCATTCTTAAATCACTAAAATTATTCACCTTTTTTAGAAGCGAGTCTTTAACATCCAATAAAAACAGTAACAGAATTGATTAAAAAGAGTTCGTTTGTGTCGATACGAATGCTCTCTATAAGGTACAATATTTAAAAAAAAATGGGAATTTTGGAAATTTTTATTTATCTTCAAATTGTGTGCAACCTGATAGAAATGTAAGTTTCTCACGGCTTTTTCAAACAAAGTTATTTCATTTTTGTCGTATTCGTTGATAGACCGTTTCATTCCGCAAGAAAAGAATATCCACATTTAGGATTAAAGTTTCTTCGATGATTAAACGAAAACGTTGCTTGAGAAACGCTTGGCACTCAAAAACCTCGAAAAAACTGAATGAGTATAAGAATCAGGGGCCCGAGAGAAAGTTGAGAAAGAGTGTAACCGACTATGTGAACAATGACGTTCATGTAATACTGTGACTAAATAGTAACTAGCCGGCGGTGAGCCAACCACGCGTTGTTAATTGTTACAAAAGAGTGAACTGTTTTATCAGAAATTAAATCAAACAATTATACAATCCCGGAAGAGTGGCAGCGACGATTCAATTTATTTCATTCAGCGTAACAAGTTATTCGAAATGTTATTCAAACAGCGTAACAATTATACATATAAAAGTATCGGTCAATACAGAAAGTCTTAAGGGTTTAGGGTTTATCGCGTGGTTTTATGCTGATTCGATTGTTTACAGTTCCGAGTGTAGAAGGCGATGTTCTAGTGAGAAACCTCGTATGCAGCAGCCGCTGATTTACATTGTTGCGACATCTCAGAAGAGCCGTTTCTGTATTGTCCGCCGTGAAATGTTAGAAATTTTTCTTACCTTTAGCCAAGCATGTATTGAAAGTACCGCCGATGGCATTCGTCCCTTGATGTTGCAACAGTAATACTTGGCGGATCTTAGATTAGCCTGACTAGAAGTTTTCCTTCATTTTATTATTTTCGGGTCAATGTAGACTTTTTGATAAAATTTTCGAATTGCCCCATCCCCAAGCTTTTGGCACCTGTTATGCGTCAGTCTACTCTTTCGTTTTCTCTGGAAATTACCAGAACATGCAATAAATGTTGAAACGCTTGTTAGAGTCAATACGGGGCGCAGACGTCGCGTCGTTTACGAAGAGCTAATTACTGCAGTTGTCGAGTTTGAGTTTGAGAAGTGTGTTATGTCCACAAACCGGCAAAGCGCCCTAAAACGACTCGAACTGCTTCAGTCGCACACTGTCTGATCACCAGGGCTCGCAGCGGCTAATACTACTTACTGCCCATAGTCGCATCATGAACGACTGCAAGCAATATAGTTTTATTTCGATATAAGGCGACGGTGTTTGTTCTGAAATAAGGAAATCGCTATCCCCTTCTTTTGAAGTTATTCGCTCGACACCGCTTAGTGCCAGAACGAGAGGGTATGTCATACACAGTGATTTCTCTATATACGTCGCCAAGGCCTGGATGATAAACGTCGCAGCTTTATCCCTACTAAGGGGCCGCGAAGCTCGAAAAGCCTCGGACGCCGAGGAGTGTAAAGAATATTGTAAAATATGTCGCAACAGAATAAAGTAAAGGAAAAGTTAAAAACATTTTATAAATATCTATGTCTTGATGCATAACTGTATCTTTTGCACAAACTCATTATCACTTACCTCGATTACCAAAGCTGGGAACGGATAGCTTTCTGCTGCTTCTTCGTACTAAACATTTACTGCTACAATTTTGACAGTTATGATAGATACCTTTGCGACAGTTATGGAAACGATACCGTAGTTCTGTGAAAATAATTTCGCCTGTTCTCTCTCGTCCGCTTGAAAGAAATGAAACCACAAGATATGTACAAAAACCAAATAATCTTATTTATTTGTCCTCGATACAGAATGAAAGGTGTGGAGAGCGAACCAATAAAACGGGTCCCTCCTCGAGTAACGTGATCAGATGGAAGTCTACAAGTACTTATTAAGCGTATGAAATCCAAAGACAGCGACAACATCTACAGTCTCAGATATCTTTCTTGTCTCACTGTGTTCCTAACACTATTCTAGAATAAAACTCTCTTAACATTAATAGTCTTTTTTTCCGGAGCTCTGTTTATACCCTGCACTTCTTCGTCAATTCTGCTCGTAACTTTTCTCCTCGCGGCGTGCGTTAGCCCCATCGCGTGTTCATTTAATCGACTAGTCACTTTGTGGATGCACCTTTTGTATATCGTTTTTTTTTCTCGACTGCATCCGGTGCATACCGCGTTTGTTCATTGAAAATAATGATTCCCCCTTATCGTGCCCGTTCGTCATCCGCGCTGGCACACGCGGCTTCGGCGAATACCCCTCCATTCTTTTGTCACTGATTTCGCGACGACGACGCTCTGACGCCCAATCGTCGACGTTCTTCAACTATCGTAATCCGAACGTCGAACCGCAGCCTCCGCCACGCCCGTCGTGCAACACGGGCAAACCGATGTGGCAATGTGACCAGCCAATTAACGGGGATGTTCAACGATACGCCTTCGCTCTTTCTGACCAGGCGAAAAGGTCCACACTCGGGATCGCTTCGAAGTCTGTGCAAGACCTTAACTCATTCCTGCAACACAATCAATTTGTTAGAAGATTTAGATCTGTTCTTCATATCTTCGTCATTTTATTCCTATCTCTATTTCAGTTGCAATGCGAAAATAATTTTATGTCACAGCGTGTATCACTTACACATATAATTGTTAGAATACTAGGAACTAGGGAACTGACAATAACTTACCCTGCTTGTGGTTTGAAGAAAACATTAGTTTGCATGTGCGTGATGTTGTTGCCATTGTCACAGAACACTCTTGCTAACGTTGCATTACGTATTTCTGCCAATTGTTCTACAACAGATAACAATTCGTATTAGTCAATAATCAATCATACTACCCTTTCATTTTAATTTTAACCAAAGTAAGTGTATCGAATCCAATGCACAATTTCACAGAAAGAAAAAGTATAGTATTAGTATAAGAACAGAATAAAAGTAATAAGACTAATAAGGGTAATCGAATGGATTCTTTTTGGAAAATAAGTTATTTTCCTCGTTGAAAATGTTGAAAATGAATATTTCTTACCAGGTGTGAAACGTTGTGGTTGAACTGCAGAATCATAGAAGTATCTGTCAGAGCGACGA